>NC_064633.1:612629623-612935169 GCF_023864275.1 Schistocerca cancellata | reverse complement strand
AAATTACAAATCACTCTCTCTCTTTTTACCCAACCAAGCAGTATGTCAAACTGTGAATTTTGTCAATTCAGATAAATCTCATTTATTGCTCCGTCTCAGTTGCACAGTTTTTTTTAAAACTGGATTACACGGTTTGACCACTCTGGATCATCATCAGATCCAAGCAGTTGCGTCAGCAATCCGTGTTGTCTACTCAGAACCACATATCAGAGAGTGATAGAAACATGTAATCCAAGTAAAGAATGTGCATCTGAGATTGATCAATAAATGAGAATCATCTTAATCGTCTAAAACAGTAGCTGATTCTCTCAAGACGATGATGTTGACTATAGTGAATTCTGTCAATGTTTAAATGCTGCATTAAAATCCAAACTCAACTGCCGAGTAAATGCTAATACAACTCAGGAATGTGTCACTGATGACACAGAAAAAGCCATGATGAGACAGCCGCCCTCGTAATCCGTTACAGCATTCTTGCTAATAGTCTAGGGGAGCGAGCCAGGCATTTCAAGAAATTTTAAAAGTAGTACAACATTCGTTTCATCGTCTGCTATAGAGGACAAATCAGCTGCTGAACACTGATTTCTTGTGTGAGTGTAGTAGTTCCGTAAACAGTTCTCATTTCCAGTCTACACTATTTAAGCCTCTCCCTCTCTGTGTAATTACTGGCGGAGCAGGAGGAGGAAGAGATTAACGTGTAACGTCCCGTCGACAAAGAGGTGATTACGAGACGGAGCACAAACTCTGGTCTGGGAAGGGTGGAGAAGGAAAGCGGTGGTGCCCTTTCGAAGGAAACATCCAGGCATTTGCCTTAAGCGATATCCGGAAATCACGGAAAGTATAAATTAGGATGGCCTGACGCAGATTTGAACTTTCGCCCTCCCGAATGCCAGTCCAGTGTTCTAGCCACTGCGCTACCCCGCTCGGTGCCTAACTAACAGAACCTACATCTACTTGAACGTGCTCGATGACTTCAAGCCTTAGTCTCCCCCTATAATTTTTACCCTCCACAATTCTCTCTTATCGAACTCACGATTCGTAGGTGTTTCAGGATGTCTCCTATGAACAGGTCCCTTTTTGTAGTCAAGTTTTGCCACAAATTTGTTTACTCCCTGACTTAGTCAGTACATCTTCAAGTAGTTACCCTATTCATCTAATGTTTAGCATTTCTTCTGTAGCACTGCATTTTCAAATCTGCTATTCTCTTCTTGTCTGTGCTGTATCGTCCACACGTTTCACTTCCGTCCAAGGTTACACACGTGGCAAACGCCGTCAGATAAGATCTCGTAACACTTAAATTTGTATTAGATGATTTCTTTTTTTCAGAAGTGCTTTATTAATACTGCAAGTCCCAATTTATATCCCTCCTACTTCCCCCATCGTCCGTTATTTTGCTACCCATATAGCGAATCTCAGACTTATATGGTCTCATTTTCTAATCTAATTCCCTCAGCATCGCCTGATTTAATTCGACTACACTCAATTATTCTTGGACTCACTTTTTGTGATCTTCATGTTACAGTATGTTTTCTAGCTCACCTGAATACAAGATGCATTCAGTTAGAACGTGGCGCACTAAAATCTGATCAGCACAAGCACTGCACATTGGCGGGTCTTCTAGCCACAGTGTCATCGCAGTCCAGTGAGGACTCCATGTCGCCTCCCTTGGCGGAACGAAGTACACTGCTGGCGAGCAGTTGTTTTCTCCAGCCGCAGCTCACTGTCCGTTTCTTTCAGACACTATACGGAGTGTATCAAAACGAACTGGGGAACACATGACCAGAAACGTCAAGCAACGACGATTAAAAACCAACGCCCGTCAACCCTTCGATAGCGAACACCGAGTTTCTGCGCACCAGTGCTGTGGTACAGGCGTTGTCGGCTACGACGCCATCTAACGTTCTGACCGGTGGCAGCGCCGTTGCGTTGAGTTCCGCTTGCAGGCAGTCAACTTAAAAACTCATTTCACCTTTTTACTACAACTGGGACGTATGTGTTCCATGATAGGTTATCAGAGAACCAGTGAGGATTTGTTGCATGTTGTCGCTAAGTATCGATGTCCCACTAGTAAAGATAAGACTGCTAATGGTTTGCAAAATTCTTACATTACAGACCGCACCTTTAGGATGTGTTGACTTCAAGTTTCATTAGCTTTCTGCTAGCTAGATGCTCACAATGTCGCATCAGACTAGTTCGCGCCTTGCACATAGGCAACCTAACGAACAGATCCGCAACGAAGGTGACTGTCGCGCCTTCCGAGACAATTCCTGTCAATGGACAAGCAAGTATTCACGTTTGTAGCGTCAAAAACAGTGCCCGCACTAAGCATCTGCAATGTGCGGTAAAAACTTGGAGAGACTGTCTATCCAGCGTTGCGAGAAGTTTTCACACAGTCGTCTTCTGAAACCTAGGAGGTACTTATTCATAACACTCTCTCTCTCGCGCGCGCGCGTTGAAAACAAAACGGCGGAAAATAATTCTTTCATACTGCTACTTCCGACTACGACACTAATTAAAACAACAATACACTGTCTCTCATTCCCAAAGGTACTGAAAGGACTACAGGACGGCCTAGCAGCGGGCGGAGCCCGTATAACTTGGACGCCCTGTACCGTCGGCGGATAACGTTTCCGGACATGAATTTCTATACTAAATTCCTTCCTCAAGACATTTTGTTGAAAACTAACAAATTGAGACCGTGGCTGTATAAAAACACACGTTAATTCTGCGAATAAAGTAAAAACAGAAAACACTGTTACTAATGTTATCCGTTAAGAATAAACTCCGCCCTTACAAATTTCGAGCCGACAGGTTATATCGTCCCTTACGTTATACTCTTGTTGCTTGCTGTGTCGCTGATGCCTTCTTTCTCTCCTGTCCTAAAGCGGGATGCGGTACGAATCGGGGAAACTGAAATTGTTTTACATGAGGTTTCCGACAGTATACTATACATCAATGCTTTTATGTGATCAGCAATTTTATTTAACTTTGGGCCACTTCCCGCGGCAAAATTTTATAATCGAAAGTCGAATCACCTCGAAGTCAACTTTTGCGAGCATCCCATACAACTCTCACCACCGCTCACGACGTCCTCTGCCGACCGACCACCACTGCCCACGGAGCTAAACACATTAAGTGTAGAAAATGGTTCAAAGGGCTCTGAGCAATATGGGACTTAACATCTGAGGTCATCAGTCCCCTACAACTTAGAACTACTTAAACCTAACTAACCTAAGAACATCACACACATTCATGCCCGAGGCAGGATTCGAACCTGCTACCGTAGCGGTCGTGCGGCTCAAGACTGAAGCGCCTAGAACCGCTAGGTCACAACGGCCGGCCATTAAGTGTAGAGCCTCTCGCATTTCGTCCATACTGTTTCGTTAAACTCTGCATAGATATCAAGCAAACGAGAAAGGTATAAAACAAAAACAATCTTACCATACAACTAACGTACCAGCTGGAATTTGAGCCGAGAAATTGCTGCACAGTTTTGTTATTGACAGCTGTGTCTATCACCTCCCTCATCTTGTGAAATAACACTTTACGTGCACTCACAGTGCCGACTGAATTGTTTTCTAGACGCTATTCGTAGTTTCCGTAAATGTTATGTTGTGCACCCCCTTATTTTTTTTTCATAGTTCGTGTGCGAAATAAGCACATAATTTGCACCAAAACAATTGTCGGACTTGTCCGTAATACAGGTGATTCTGTGATGATGTCACGAACTTTCTGGGTTGATTAAGAAGGGTAAATGTATCAATCTGAGATATGGAGTCCTGATCAGAAAATGACTGAACCGAAAGTTGTACGCGAAAATGGTTCTGATACCTGTGACAATGGAAAACATTAACAGTACTTTTGTTACTAAGATTTAGGGTAGGCAACTTTCAGAGACGGTTGTGTGGAGCAAAAAAAAAAAAAAGTCTAGTAAACATGGCCTACAAAATGCATGCTTTAACCCTTTCAAAAACAAAAATGTGTGGTTATTTTAATCTGTGTCTTAGTCAGAAGTATCAATATGAAAAGAATGGTTCGTACCATGTTTCGTTTCCCGAAGGGTCGGATGGCATGGGACGGGTTGCAGGACAAACAAGATAATTCATAAATACCTCCAGGATTCCAGAAGACGACTGCGAAAAAACAAGACGTAAGGAAAACAGACACACATTGGTGGACAGAGCGTCTTTTCATGTTTGTAACTGACACTACAGGTGCTCAATACGGGCTCCGTTCGTGATGTGACACGCATTAATTCGTGGCTGCAAGTCGTTGACACGATGTGTCCGGGAAGGCACGAAGGCAGGTCGGTTCGCGAATCCGGTAGTTGGGTTGCCTATCTGGAAGAGCGAACTAATTCTATATGACAATACGGAGACGAAAGTTTACACTGAAATTTGAGGACAGTACAACCTACAGGTGCAACCTGTAATTACAAGAATTCTGCTATTAGTAGGCTTCCATTTACCAATGGAACATTGATACGTAACAACAACACGCACCAAAAGGGTTAAGAGCTATGAGCACTACATTTTGGATACTGTGAAACACCTCTCTTCCACTGCAAGCTCTTTGGTTTCCATATTTTGATACATGGTAGTATGGTGCACCACAAGAGAAAAGAAGTCCAGTAAACATGGGCTTAGTGGGAAACACATCACTTAGGGTATGGATTTTCGAGTTCATGTTTACTAGACATTTTTTCTTCTTTTGATCCATACCACCACCTTCGAAATTTGCCTGCCTTACAATCTGAGCACCAACAACGGTCCCAGTACACGTATTGCACCGTGCGAGGTATCGGAACGATGTTCAATTATAACTTTCGATTTTGGCGTTTCCGGACGACGGTCCCATACCTCAAACTGATACGTTTACCCTTCTCGCTCATCCCCGAAAGTTTGTAAACATCGTCACGGAATCACCCTGTATGACGTAGGCTTTCGAAAGTTACCTTGCAGTTTTAGTTTTTAAGGCGAAAAGGGTCTTATATGTGCCAAGGTGCAACGACGACATCACGTTACCATTAGAGATTGATGTTACGACAACCTTCATTTCACGTAAAGGATGGCTTTGCCACCTCGCAATCATATTATTTATTACCTTCCAACTTCTGCTAGTACTTCCGTAGGTTCTCGGGCTACACTACAGCCTGTCACCGTAGCCAAGATTCCAATGGACATCACTATCACACTCCAGCCACCAGGTTACTTATTAGCTGCTGATCCTCTTCGTCCACTACGACTGGCAAACGCGGCAGGCGGCTTCCTCGACAATCGGCGGGGCGGAACACTGATGAGCGGCGCCGCAGAAAGGATCGGAATTCCAAATTGGAGGGAGGGAAGAATACCGCGTGGGTGACTGATCGCCAATGCGGCGCAAAATGAGGTGGTTAGAGGGCTGCAGGGCAGGGCAGGGGTCGGCGGTCGGCGAGCCGCGAAACGTCGGGGCCCGGCGACAAGAGAAGAGAAGTGAAGTGAAATACTGCCCCGGCCGCCCCGTCTCATTCCCGAGCGGCCCATTTACGATCCATCAGCGGCAGGCGACCCGGCCCCGGCGCGCTCCCGCGGTGATTGAGCTGAAGATGACAGGGGGGAGGGGCGGCTTACCCCCCACTCTGCTACTGCCAGCCATTCTCGGGGGGCGCCCACCGGGGGGTGACTTTATTCCGCCTCGTGAGACGAGGGAGGCGCAAGTTGAAAAAAAAATTCCCCTCCAGCCAGCCAGCCGGCCCTGTCATCGCCCTTCGGGCCAGGGAAAATAAAGAAAGAGCCGCGGGCGCGTGCGCTCTCGCATCCCTCACGCCGGGCCTTCCAGGATCGCCGAACACGCCACAGTTATTGGATATTTGATTTCTCAGGGGCCGCTACGAGGCTCCGGAGATATAAGGAGAGAGAGAGAGGGGGGGGGGTGCTCGAGCTAACGTCGCGTCCCCAGGTTTGTGGCACAGGATGAGGCGATCGCTCTTCTGCGCGTCTGTAAACAACATAGCGTCACGGTCTTGATATCACACACACTCACGTCTACATCTACGCGATTGCTCTCAAATTCGCAATGAAGTGACTGGCAGCGGGTTCATCTAACCACTTCCACACTATTTCTCTACCGTTCCACTCTCCAGCTGTGCGCGGGAGAAACGAACACTTACAGACGTGTTCAAATTATTAGACTAAAGACATTTTCCCAAAACTTTAGATTTATTACACGTTTACATCCACATACCGATTATATTTCTATATTCAATATTTTATATGCATGTCTTTGTTCTTAATCAACATTTTTATCCTACTTGGCATGGTTTTTATTAACTTTTCACATGACATTTTAATATCACTGTCATGGTCCAGATTTCCTCTAGTTTCTCCATGAGATCTTGTTTGGTGGTTACTGTAAATTTCCTTATCCTCTGTTTCACAATAGCCCATAAACTTTCACTTGGTTCATATCAGGGCTATTCCCTGGCCAGGGCAACTCTGTCAGTTGCTTTTCTTACAAGTACTTGGAAACACTTTTGGTTTTGTGGCAAGGTGCCCCATCATGCATAAAAATGGCGTCTTTATTAGGAAACCACTCATTCCTTTTGAAGGAATTCTTTGCACTGTCCTTGCCTCATTGTCTCTCCAACAATGTGTAATGTGCCAGGACATTAGCTTTGAACTGCTCTCCAGGTCTGCGACGATCATACTGGCTGCTTTCTTCCATCACAGTCAATACAGATTCATCACTGAAGCATACCAGAAGCATGTGTACAAAATTGCAAGTTAGAAAAGTTGGGAATAGTAGCATAGCAGACCTCAACAGCCCCAAAATTCAAATGTGAATTTCTTCAGTATCAATAAAACATCACAATTTCAAGCCTAAACTCCTTAACTTTAGAGATCAGACCCAGAGAAGAATTTTGGTGACTGAAACTTCAGGAGAAGATCCCGTCGCAACAAAAAACGCCTATGTTTCAATGACTGCCACCACAATTCGAGTATCACATCCGTCGCACTCTCTTCGCTATTTCACGTTAATACAGAACGAGCTGCCCTTCTCTGAACTTTTCCCATGTCCTCCGTCAGTCCCACCTGATGCGGATCCCACCCGCACATCAATATTCCAGAAGAGAGCGGACAAGCGTAGTGTAAGCTGCCTCTTAAGTAGACGTGTCACGTTTTCTGTGTGTTCTGCCAATAGATCGCAGTCTTTGATTTGGTCCAGGTGATCGTTCCAACTTAAGTTATTCTCAATTGTTGTCCCAAACTAATCAGTTGAATTTACAGTCGTTATATTTGTATGATTTATGGTGTAATCTAAACTTAGAAGATTCCTTTTAGTACTCATGTGGGGCGCAGCAGCACTGTATGATAGTGAGTCACAGGCTGTGGGGAAAACCGGAACAGAAGAATTTGAGATGTAGTGCTACAGAAGACTGTTGAAAATTAGATAGAGTAATAAGGTAATCAATGAGGAGGTTCTCTGCAGAATCGGCGAGGAAAGCAATACATGGAAACTCTGACAAGAAGAAATGACAGCATGATAGGACATCCGTAAACACATCACGGAACAAATTCCATGGCACAAGAAGGAGCTGTACGGGTTAAAGACTGCAGACGAAGACAAAGGTTGTAGTACATTCGGCGGATAATTGAGGACGTAGGGTGTAAGTGCTGCACAGAGATGAACAGGTTGGCACAGGAGGTGAATGCGTGTCGGGCGGACTCAAACCAGAAGACTGGTGACTTAAAAAAATAAATAAATAAACGTGGATATTTTCCATTATTTACAGTCAACTGTCCCTTTTCTCAGCCTAGATGCCTCGGCTAAATTATTTTGCTATTTGTTTTGATCATCTGATGACTTTAAAAGACGGAAAATGACAGCAAGTTCTGCAAACAGTTTAACAGGGCTGCTCTGATTGTCTCCTCCGTCGTTAATGTACATCAGGTACAGCATAGGGCCTGTAACACTCTACTGGGCAACGCCAGACATTACTTCTATTTTACGCGATAACTTTCCGTCACTTACTACGTACCAGCCTTTCTGACACGAAATCACGAATCCAGCCGCAAAACTGACACGATACTCCGTAGACACACAATTTGATTAGAAGTCGCTTGTAAGTAACAGTGTCAAAAAGCTTCTGGATATCTTCAAGTATGAAATCATTTGACATCCCCTGTCGACAGGGCTCACTTTTTTCGGAGAATAAAGAGCTAGCTGAGCTTCACAAGAACGACATTTTTTTTGAATCCGTGTTGGCTACATGTCAATAAATCGTTTCCTAGTGGGCGGTTTCAATCACGCCAAAATGACCTGCTATCAGCAGATGTAGACATTAACGGTCATATGCCACGCGAAACACTGTGGAAAAATCCGTGGCGTCTATCATAGGTAACCGTACATCTTGCAGAAGTCTTTTTAAGGATATTGGAATTCTTAAGATCCCCTTCCCAGTACATTTAACGAACTAAGTGCCTAAATGTCACATTTGTCAGACGAATCAAAAAACAATTTATCTCTTTTTGTACATATTTTATTGGTATAAAAAATTGGGACTATATACTGATACAATGAATTATGGTGCCCACCTCTTCATTACAAAAATTAAGGCGGTAGAATAAATAAGTCACTGACAACTTCCTAGGCGCCAGAGCAAGGAATCGACTAATTTTGAGTGCAAGTAGTAAAGTTTTTGTTTAAAGTGGCAATAATATTGATGCACTAGGTTTTACTCATGACAATTCAAGTACAGTAATACAGCCGTAATACTTTAACTAGCAGAACTGCAAGCAACAAAGCCACTTCTTACATTATTTTAATTTTTTTTTACAAGAGAGGAACAAAATTACGCTCCAGGAAAAAATGTCAGTATTGACCTCTGTTTCTTACGCAATTCCATCTTGTGAGCAGATGCTGCAAAGTTTACTGTAGGCACTACACATCTCTCTCCTGTTGAGGACGAAACGGCGACGTAGTCCATAGCTCTTCCTGTTTTGCATATGATGTACATGGCTGATCTTTCAGATGCAGTGCGGCAGGGCGTACATCAGTAATGGTCTTTCATCTTTTGAATACACTCACATTTTTCCATTCATTTGTTTTAGAGTAAGAATTTTTAATAGCTATTTGAAATATATCAATATGAGACACTTTGATCATGCTGCATTTGAAGATGTTACACGTCTGCACTGACAACAATGTTTCAGCGCCATCTTTAAAAGTCAAGAAGTCAGTCGTATGCATTGGAATTACATGGAATGGGTTCATACTGTAACTTTCGTAACATTTTCCCGACACACGTTTTTCTGTCTGCTGATCTCTCCAACTTTTTTTACTACGTTTGGAATCCAATTTGTCTACTTCCATTATAAACATGTTTCGTTGATGCAAAGATAAGTTTACATGCACTCTGCTTACCACACTAACTGTGCAGCAATTAAATGGAAGAGACCTTGACGCATGGCACTTAAGATCTCCACACGGAAGCACTGCTTAGCACAAACACCATGCGCCATCTAGTAATGAATGTTAGAAACATTTTCTTCACGATTTGGGACTCGGAACAAGTCTAGGGACATGCAACAGAGCATCGAACATACAGTAGCACTGAAAATGAGTATTGTGAAAAAAATAGAACTTTTGGCATGTCTTTATTTATTTCTTAATGATTTTTGTTACTAACAATAAAATCAGTTTCTGCTGAACTGCCATATAGTCACAATACAGAGGACCAAAATAATTTTTAAAAGCCTGACATGTCTAAAGCCATTATTCTCCTTTCGAAATGTTTGTCCTTAAACACTTTTATATACGATCTTGATATTCACGTACGAGGTGCTGCATTTTACATTTTGTTTTGCCACTTTTATTGTAAAGCGAAAGACAAACCTAAGTTAATATTTAAGGGTGCGTATGCGTGCAATTTACTGTCACAAACAAGCTGCACGCAGGTCACTGCTTGACAGAACATAAAACCTACCGCGGAAACGCCAACCCAAGAAAAGGAGAAGCAGTAAGAAAGAGACGTAAAGTCAACGGTTTTTTACAGTACGCCGGAAAATCTTATTCAAAAATTGACAGAATAATGAAGGAGAAAAAAATGTATGTGCTCTTCCGCACACCGGTCAAGACGGCAGGTCTTATGTGCTCTATGAAAGATGATTTGCTATTATGAAAGGCGGGGTATTTATGAAATTCCTCGTCAGTCTAATAAGCGTGACACAGCAGAAAGAGCACGCACTGTACAAAAACGGCGCATCGAACACCAGCGACACACACGCCTTTTACAGCCCAACTTACGCGCAGTCGCTGAAGTTTTTTTCCGCTGGTCATTCCATGAATGATGCGAAAGTCAACCCATCGGCTACGCCGATTCACCTTGAAGATGGCTGCATGATTATCATTCAAAATACCAAAGAAGAAATAATACTGTCCCGAATAATTCCATAATGGAAACTTCTTAAGATATATAAGATGAATAGTAAAGAAAACGACGTCATATAAAACTGGCGCAGGAAAACACAAATCTCAGTAGCCAGGGTTATACTTTCTTCAAGACCTATAAGTAGAAGCAAGAATATATAAAATATGGATATGTTCCCAGTAATACATATGACGAACTAGAGAGTTTTTCTAACCAGATAAACGGAATACATCAATGTATACATAGTTAATGGACATACAAAATCCCCAATAGACTCACACAGACAAGGTAGTGCAGGCCACGTATGGACCGAAATAAAGTTAGAGTTAAGATCCTTTATCGTTAAAAGAAAGGTTACAGAATGGATTTTCTAGAGAAATGAAGGAGATGTTTTGCCATCATAAAAGACTCAGGAAATAATATATTGAATGAAAAGTGATTCAAAAAGTTTATTCATATATTTTTAAGGACACAGAAGAAAAGCTTCATCAGTTAATTTCAAATACCAGACTTTAATGTAGACAAAAGAACAATTTTTTGCTCATATATCATACTGACACCAAAACAGAAGATGACAGAGAGGAGACCGAAATACTGAATTCGTTTTTCCGAAATTGTTTGACTGCAGAAGGCCGCAATACGTTTTCCTGCTTTCAATCATCGCACGAATGCCGCAATGGCAGACACTGAGATAAGCGATCGCGCAATAGAAAATCCACTGCTCAACGGTGGAAAGGCGACTGGACCTGCTGACATACCTGTGAGGTTCTATAGCTTATGCAAAAGAACTTGCTCCCCTTCTAGTAGGAGTTTATGGTAGGTGGCTGGAGCAACTAAGGGTAAGTCAGGTGTTTCCCTTTCTCAAGAAAGGTAATCGGACACATTCGCTTGATTGTCGGACTACGTCACTGAACCGTTGACAAGGGCGCCCAGGTTGATTCCGTGTTCTCTGATTTCCGCAAGGCATTCGATGCAGTCCCGCACTATCGTTTAGTGAACAAAATAAGATTTTATCGATTATCGGACCAAAGTTGTGATTGGATAAGGACTTTTTTGTGGATAGAACTGAGAACTCAACACCGTTCTTAGTGCAACAACACCGACAAATGTAAGCGTAATTTCGGGAGTACCCCAAAGGAGTGTCACAAGACAGCTAACGTTTACAACGTATGTTAGTGATCTAGTGGATGACGTTGGAGGATAAGTGAGGATATTCACGGTCGATAGTGCTGCACATAGGAAGACTTGCACAGGATTCACGACTGGTAGTCGCTCCTGAAAGTAAATAAATCTATAACGCATTGCGCATAAGTGAAGAGACCCTTTTCTGTTCGATTACGCGATTGACGACAAATAACTGGAACTACCTAGCAGTAACCATCCACAGCAACCTAAAGTGGAATGACTACATAACACAAACAGTAGGCAAAGCATACGCGAGACTGAGGATCTTAAGGAAATATAATTTATCCACAATACTCGGCCAACGTGTATGTGAGTATTGTTCATTAGTCTGGGATCCTGCCAAGTAGGATTAACGGAAGAGAGAAAGAAGTTCCAACGAAAAACGGCGCGTTTCGTCACGGGATGGTTCAGTCGGCGCGATAGCCTTACGGAGATGCTCAACGAACTCCATAGGCAGAAACTACAAGAGAGGTGTTGTGCATCACAGACAGGTTTATTGATTAAAGATCCAGGACGCCTCGGCCAATATATTGCTTTTATCTCACACACCCTCTCGTGAAATGACCGCAACGAGAAACTCTGGGATATCAGATATCACAACGACCTTTATCGACATCATTTTTCCCATGCAATTTTCGTGACTGGAACAGGAAAGGGGGATCAGTTAGTGGTTCCAGAAGTACCCTCCGCCACACACCGTCAGGTGTATTACGGAGTACAGACGCAGAAGCAAAATAGCTTCTTTAACGTATTCCTGTTCGTCTGTTTCCTCAAATGACGATGTCAGGTCAGAGCGAGCTACTGCAGCGCCAAACAGGTATTATACGGCATGTAAAAATTACCATAGTTTAAATGATAACAGAAAGAAAACAACTGTAAATACGTGCACCTTAAAATGAGAAATTCTCGCATTGCGCTTATAAAAATAAAATAACATTAATAATGCAGCTGGCAGCAAAAATTAATATTCTTTGCGAGGAATAACCTTACACGTTAGGAAGTGTTCGTATCTCTTACTTGGTCGCTTACCCGCCATCGCTGATCAGAACTGGAACAGTCATTGTAAGAGGGACAGAGGATGCAGAGGGTGCTTTGGATCTTGTACAGTTCATCGCCCGCCTTTGTGAACAAAATGAAGCGACACGCTACTGTTCAGACGTGGGCCGCAGGCTCAGCCTACGAGACACGCCCTGATGTGGGAAACATATCCGCATTTGCAGGAGTGCTGTATCTTACATGAAACAGATGCGATCTTATTCTCAGCGGTACCGTCGTGTATGTAATCTGAGACGCTAGAATACATGTGTAATCTTTACAAGGAGTTTACACTGATGTCTCATGAAAGGACACTTTCACAAATACGTTTCCTTTTATACATCCATAGAGCTGGAATAAAAGAGGCGGATTATTGTTTGTATGGAATTATGAACACATTAACAGCTGCCTCAGAATTGAGTGGAAAGGGCGTCACGTTTTACTGTTCTTATTCCGGAGTCGATACTTCACCTACGTCTATTACAGAACACAAAATCGGAAAAAATTCTAAATCGTTTTAAAATTATATTTACTGTGAGGGCATTTTCCACGGTGTAACATGCGACACCTTTTAACATAGTTACAATAAATTCTACTGTTTGCTATTGTTTTCTAGTAAGTAACATAAACAAAGTTTGACTCTTCGTAATGTTATTAAACCGACAAAACTGTTACTATTAAACTGACAAAACTGTTACTATTTGATGGGAATGACTACGAAGATTGTCGCGTTGTCGTTGAACGTGGCATAGGTGAATCAATTTACCAGTACTTCGGAAACCTAGGAGCTAAGACGTCGTGGAGGGCAATCGCGTCGGCAAAAATTTATCGAGGGGGGGGTGTCAAAATTCGAAACTTGATATTTTTGATACAAATGAGTCGGTCAGTTTAGGGACTGTCTTGTCACAATAATTAAATTGTGTATGTGACACAAAAAAAACTTTTTATACCCAAGGAAGAATGCTGAAGATTAGGTGGGTAGATCACATAACTAATGAGGAGGTATTGAATAGAATTGGGGAGAAGAGAAGTTTGTGGCACAACTTGACAAGAAGAGGGAACCGGTTGGTAGGACATGTTCTGAGGCATCAAGGGATCACAAATTTAGCATTGGAGGGCAGCATGGCGGGTAAAAATCGCAGAGGGAGACCAAGAGATGAATATACTAAGCAGATTCAGAAGGATGCAGGTTGCAATAAGTACTGGGAGATGGAGAAGCTTGTACAGGATAGAGTAGCATGGAAAGCTGCATCAAACCAGTCTCAGGACTGAAGACAACAACAACATGTTATTTATTTTTCGTACATCGCTCATTGAAAATTTAAGAAATTTTTTCACCCAGTTGGGGTGTTAGATTATAAGTTCGTCCAGTCACAGTTGTAAATTCCATGGTAGGAGGAGGAGATTACTGTTTAACGTCCCGTCGACAAAGAGGTCATTAGAGACGGAGCACAAGCTCGGATTAGGGAAGGATGGGGAAGGAAATCGGTCGTGCCCTTTCTAAGGAACCATCCCGGCATTTGCCTGAAGGGATTTAGGGAAATCACGGAAAACCTAAATCAGGATGGCCGGACGCGGGATTGAACCGTCGTCCTCCCGAAAATTCCATGGGAGACGGCTTCCTTAGTACATTTTTAAGTGGCATTCAAACTTGATCCTTCTCAATTTTTTAAAAAGATGTCGTTGGTCCTAGAGGGTGATAAAATACAACACGTAAATCTGGACTTTGACAGTCGATATTATCAACTTCGCCAATCCATCACTGTTCATCATAAACACAAGCCACTATATCTTTATTTTGAAGAACCAGTTGTGCAAGTTTTCCATACTGATGAAGTTCACTATCAGGCGAAGTTGATGTGATCTTACACTTCAGTAAGTGTATGAATGGGGTACAAAACAATGAAAAGACCGAGTGCATTTAATCTTCTGACAAGTTGGTTGGTTGGTTGGTTTGGGGAAGGAGACCAGACAGCGTGGTCATCGGTCTCATCGGATTAGGGAAGGATTGGGTAGGAAGTCGGCCGTGCCCTTTCAGAGGAACCATCCCGGCATTTGCCTGGAATGATTTAGGGAAATCACGGAAAACCTAAATCAGGATGGCCGGACGCGGGATTGAACCGTAGTCCTCCCGAATGCGAGTCCAGTGTCTAACCACTGCGCCACCCCGCTCGGTTTCTGACTAGTATTGTACCTTTCCTTAAAAACACTGTCATAGACTTCTTGTATTTCCTGTGTGTGTGTTGTCCTTAGCGTAAGTCAGTAGATTAAGTAGTGTGTAAGCCTAGGGACAGGACAGATGACCTCAGCAGTTTGGTCCCATAGGAACTTACCACAAAAATGTTTGGGGTTGTCTGGATACTTTCGATCACATAGTGTATCGCCGGCTTCTGCGACATTTAACTGGAGTCCGAACACAGTTACCAACTTCTAGCCTACTTGTAGTGGCAGGCCATAAACTCCCAGAGAACAAGAAATGTGACCGAGTAAGATACCCGCCACAGGAAAACACCGACGCCTGACCGTTATTTCCATAGTCGCACGAATTCCTTATGGTCGCTCTATTTGTACTATCTGCCCAGACTAAGTTGACACAGGGCGCGGTGGCTGATGGGAACGACCGTACGTGTGAAATGCCATTATGGTCTCTCCCCTCAGCCACCGCGCTGACACCAACTTTGTTTGTGCAGACGGTAGTGAGAGCGCACGAAAGCGTGGAACAGACATCTACAAACAAATGGCGCGCAGTCATTTCCATGAGCTGTAAAACACCTTCTAGATGCCCCGTCCCTCTCCTTTGTAGTCAGATCTGAGACGACGCGAGAGCGTAGTACGATCTCCGATAAAAAGATGGCGCGATGCGCTATTGGCAGCCATTAAAATAACTGGTATTATCGGATGAGCGGTTAAATGCGGTTATTACAGTAACTGCTACTTCCCAGAAACTGGTTATTTTTATCAGTTCAGTTACTTTTAGCCACGTCTATAGTGCACAGTTTAAATGGCTCCTTTCACTAGTGTTGAGCGTGCCCGCTGTTAGTTTTGGTTGCTTGAAACTTTTTAATTCTACAGATCGATGAAGATGACCGATGTGGGATGATTTACTACCAGCAAGATGGTGCACAATCTCATTTCCTGACGGAAGTGTGAGGCTTCCTCGATAATCGCTTCCCAGATCGGTGGATTTGCCGTCAAGGGCTAATCGTATGGCCACCTCGCTCCCCAGACTACACACTACTGGATTTCCCTCTCTGGGGTTCCATTAAAGACCGTTTGTATGTTCCTCCCCTACTAAACAATTCAGTCTATCCGAAAAATCACATCTACGCTGCCGTTGCACGAGTTACGCCCTATTTGCTGCAACGAGTGTGGGAACAAACCGATGATCGGTGGGATGTTTGCCGCATTACAAATGGTAGTCACATCTAACCAAAATGACAATTGTCTCTTTATGTGAAACTTGATGGTCCTCGGCTACAAAATGACACGTCCACTGGTTTTGTCCCCCCCCCCCCCCCCCATGAACCATGGACCTTGCCGTTGGTGGGGAGGCTTGCGTGCCTCAGCGATGCAGATAGCCGTACCGTAGGTACAACCACAACGGAGGGGTATCTGTTGAGAGGCCAGACAAACATGTGGTTCCTGAAGAGGGGCAGCAGCCTTTTCAGTAGTTTCAAGGGCAACAGTCTGGATGATTGACTGATCTGGCCTTGCAACAATAACCAAAACGGCCTTGCTGTGCTGGTACTGCGAACGGCTGAAAGCAAGGGGAAACTACGGCCGTAATTTTTCCCGAGGGCATGCAGCTTTACTGTATGATTAAATGATGATGGCGTCCTCTTGGGTAAAATATTCCGGAGGTAAAATAGTCCCCCATTCGGATCTCCGGGCGGGGACTACTCAAGAGGATGTCGTTATCAGGAGAAAGAAAACTGGCGTTCTACGGATCGGAGCGTGGAATGTCAGATCCCTTAATCGGGCAGGTAGGTTAGAAAATTTAAAAAGGGAAATGGATAGGTTAAAGTTAGATATAGTGGGAATTAGTGAAGTTCGGTGGCAGGTGGAACAAGACTTCTGGTCAGGTGACTACAGGGTTATAAACACAAAGTCAAATAGGGGTAATGCAGGAGTAGGTTTAATAATGAATAGGAAAATAGGAATGTGGGTAAGCTACTACAAACAGCATAGTGAACGCATTATTGTGGCCAAGATAGATACGAAGCCCACACCTACTACAGTAGTCCAAGTTTATATGCCAACTAGCTCTGCAGATGACGAAGAAATTGAAGAAATGTATGATGAAATAAAAGAAATTATTCAGATAGTGAAGGGAGACGAAAATTTAATAGTCATGGGTGACTGGAATTCGAGTGTAGGAAAAGGGAGAGAAGGAAACATAGGTGAATATGGATTGGGGCTAAGAAATGAAAGAGGAAGCCGCCTGGTAGAATTTTGCGCAGAGCACAACTTAATCATAGCTAACACTTGGTTTAAGAATCATGATAGAAGGTTGTATACATGGAAGAACCCTGGAGATACTAAAAGGTATCAGATAGATTATATAATGGTAAGACAGAGATTTAGGAACCAGGTTTCAAATTGTAATACATTTCCAGGGGCAGATGTGGACTCTGACAACAATGTATTGGTTATGACCTGTACGTTAAAACTGAAGAAGCTGCAAAAAGGTGAGAATTTAAGGAGATGGGACCTGGATAAACTGAAAGAACCAGAGGTTGTACAGAGTTTCAGGGAGAGCATAAGGGAACAATTGACAGGAATGGGGGAAAGAAATACAGTAGAAGAAGAATGGGTAGCTTTGAGGGATGAAATAGTGAAGGCAGCAGAGGATCAAGTAGGTAAAAAGACGGGGGCTAGTAGAAATCCTTGGGTAACAGAAGAAATATTGAATTTAATTGATGAAAGGAGAAAATATAAAAATGCAGTAAATGAAGCAGGCAAAAAGGAATACAAACGTCTCAAAAACGAGATCGACAGGAAGTGCAAAATGGCTAAGCAGGGATGGCTAGAGGACAAATGTAAGGATGTAGAGGCGCGTATCACTAGGGGTAAGATAGATACTGCCAACAGGAAAATTAAAGAGACCTTTGGAGGTAAGAGAACCACTTGTATGAACATCAAGAGTTCAGATGGAAACCCAGTTCTAAGCAAAGAAGGGAAAGCAGAAAGGTGGAAGGAGTATATAGAGCGTCTATACAAGGGCGATGTACTTGAGGACAATATTATGGAAATGGAAGAGGATGTAGATGAAGATGAAATGGGAGATACGATACTGCTTGAAGAATTTGACAGAGCACTGAAAGACCTGAGTCGAAAAAGGCCCCCGGAGTAGACAACATTCCATTGGAACTACTGACGGCCTTGGGAGAGCCAGTCCTGACAAAACTCTACCATCTGGTGAGCAAGATGTATGAAACAGGCGAAATACCCTCAGACTTCAAGAAGAATATAATAATTCCAATCCCAAAGAAAGCAGGTGTTGACAGATGTGAAAATTACCGAACAATCAGTTTAATAAGCCAAAGCTGCAAAATACTAACACGAATTCTTTACAGACGAATGGAAAAACTAGTAGAAGCCGACCTCGGGGAAGATCAGTTTGGATTCCGTAGAAATGTTGGAACACGTAAGGCAATACTGACCTTACGACTAATCTTAGAAGAAAGATTAAGGAAAGGCAAACCTACGTTTCTAGCATTTGTAGACCCAGAGAAAGCTTTTGACAATGTTGATTGGAATACTCTCTTTCAAATTCTAAAGGTGGCAGGGGTAAAATACAGGAAGCGAAAGTCTATTTACAATTTGTACAGAAACCAGATGGCAGTTATAAGAGTCGAGGGACATGAAAGGGAAGCAGTGGTTGGGAAGGGAGTAAGACAGGGTTGTAGCCTCTCCCCGATGTTATTCAATCTGTATATTGATCAAGCAGTAAAGGAAACAAAAGAAAAATTCATAGTAGATATTAAAATCCATGGAGAAGAAATAAAAACTTCGAGGTTCGCCGATGACATTGTAATTCTGTCAGAGACAGCAAAGGACTTGGAAGAGCAGTTGAACGGAATGGATGGTGTCTTGAAGGGAGGATATAAGATGAACATCAACAAAAGCAAAACGAGGATAATGGAACGTAGTCGAATTAAGTCGGGTAATGCTGAGGGTATTAGATTAGGAAATGAGACACTTAAAGTAGTAAAGGAGTTTTGCTATTTGGGGAGCAAAATAACTGATGATGGTCGAAGTAGAGACGATATAAAATGTAGACTGGCAATCGCAAGGAAAGCGTTTCTGAAGAAGAAAAATTTGTTAACATCGAGTATAGATTTAAGTGTCAGGAAGTCATTTCTGAAAGTATTTGTATGGAGTGTAGCCATGTATGGAAGTGAAACATGGACGGTAAATAGTTTAGACAAGAAGAGAATAGAAGCTTTCGAAATGTGGTGCTACAGAAGAATGCTGAAGATTAGGTGGGTAGATCACTTAACTAATGAGGAGGTATTGCATAGAATTGGGGACAAGAGAAGCTTGTGGCACAACTTGACCATAAGAAGGGATCGGTTGGTAGGACATGTTCTGAGGCATCAAGGGATCACCAATTTAGTATTGGAGGGCAGTGTGGAGGGTAAAAATCGTAGGGGGAGACCAAGAGATGAATACACTAAGTAGATTCAGAAGGATGTAGGTTGCAGTAGGTACTGGGAGATGAAGAAGCTTGCACAGGATAGAGTAGCGTGGAGAGCTGCATCAAACCAGTCTCAGGACTGAAGACCACAATAATAATAATACTGGTTTTGTAAGTTATCTCAATAAATTTCTATATCATTCTCAAGTTGTGAAGTCCCTTTTGACTAATCCTATATTCGGTCGGAGATATATCCTAAGTTGCAATCGTGTAGTGAACGCACCCTCTGTAGCTGGCTGATATGTCGTCATAACGTGTTTGGTGGGCATGAAAGCAACACATCTTGTAAAGGACCGTAATCTGCGAGTTCAATAAATGCGCTCAGTATAAGTGGAACTCCCAACTCGGCATTCATGAGAAATGTTCAATTACTTAAAAACAGTTGGCTGTTATTATTTTAAAAACTGCTCCACAACTTCACTCACTCAGCCCAATGCCGTAACCGCAGCGCCATCTTTCTACATTAACTTAAGACGTTCGGTACCGATTCACCAATTCACGACCAGAGTGTCAATTTTCAACCTAACGTAGGCATCGGTCTACGCTACAGAATAGTATGGCGCCACATTTGAGATTTTGCATTCATATTCGGGGGCTTCGGCAACTCTCGACTCCGTCTTCAGGCCACGAGTGGCCTACCGGGACCATCCGACCGCCGTGTCATCCTCAATGGAGGATGCGAATAGGAGGGGCGTGGGGTCAGCACACCGCTCTCCCGGCAAGCAAACTTTAATCTTGCAACCCAACCTACAACTCTGGCTACACTACACATCAATCTGTCACCACAACCTACATTCCAAAACTTAGTACAGGTGCAAAAGTAAGTCAGCGTTCACTTCTCTTTCCGTCTGGACACGTATGGGGCCACACAACACATTATCATTGCGGCAAGAAGCCGACACCGGGTATCGGTAGGTTCAGTTGACCAATATCCTGAGGTAACTTTACCAGTCCCACCAAAAATACGACGGGGTCAGTTTCCGTTTTGGAATTTATCACAAGACCGTTGTCACACGTGGAAACACGCAGGCCACCTCGCATGCTGAACGAGGCAATGCAAGCAATTGCGGTGCGCCGGGGAGGACTGTCGGGAAGTGATTAGCATAAAAAGAGTGAGGGGGGGAGGGGGGGCGGCGTGGAGCACGAATGGGAAGCTGCGGTGCGGTGCGGCGGCGCGCCGCCATCATCAGATAGGCGCCGGCGTGGATCTGTGGCGCCGACAATGCACGCCGGCTATCGGCCGGCTGCGCGCTTCCGGGACCCACATACGCCGCTCGCCGCAGATAATGTTATCTCTGGCGCGTTTTTACGAGGGCGGCGCGCTCCGTTTTATGCGGCGAAATTCACTTGAGCCGCAAGTAATTGCAGCATTCGTTTAAAACACATATTTTCAAAAGAACGGGTACACTCACAGTGAAATAGTGACAGCGACGGAAAAACCCTAATCTCCCCCGCCCTACACCCGCACCTCACCGTCATAAAAAAATTCATCTGAATGGGCACGTAAACCGACGGAAAAGAAGGCGTTGTAAGGAAACAAAACAGCTGTTAAGCGTAAGAGCAGTGAATGTATTGGCACGTAAATGGTGAACACCGCCAATTCTCGCACCCCGGTTAACGAGAATGGCGTAATAACACATGAGAAAATGATGGTTAGTGTTTAGCGCGCCCCTGACGAGACTAGGTCATTAGAAACGGAGAGCAAGCGATGATGGAAGCATTGGGAAGGAAATCGGCCGTTTAATTCCAAAGGAATCGCCCCAGTGTTTGCCTTAGGCGATTGAGGGAAACATAAACCCGTATAGCTGCATTGTTATGAGTCCAGTATGTTGTAGCAGTGGTAGTCAACCGTTTTTTTACTGATGAGCCAATATTGGTGTTGGGGCTGGCACACTTCGGGCCACATACGTGCCGAGTTTATTATTAATTGCTAAGCTACATAAATTCCTATATAATGAGCGCCTAATAGACTGGTTACAGTAAGGGCGCAGTAGGTTGCACCCCCCCCCCCCCCGTCCCCCTTTCCCCACGTACGCCTACTGACCGTTAGAAGTCCGCACCATGTGGAACACTTGGTGTCGACTGTTCTCTGTTTCAGATTACTGCTACCCTCAGCGAGCCCAATGCCGTTACACTGGTAACTGCCTCACGAAGTGATGTTGTCTTGTGTGAGTGGGCGGATGATTAATTGACTGGTAACAGTATCTTTATTTATATTTAAATTCATTATGCAATATGAGATACGATTACAAATGTTTATAAATGTTTTGAAAGTCACTTTTCTTCTACTCACTGCGTTGTCTGACAACGGCCTTCATCAGACAGTCTCTGTAATGCACATTCACGAATCAGTGTTATTTCCGAGTCAAAATTTATACCACAGCAGCTGATCGGTACGAGCCGCACGTGCCCTTGAGTTGTCAGCAGTGGAAGGCAAACCAAAACAACAAAACATTCCCCCCACCCCACCCCCCTCCCTTCTCTCTCGCACATCCTCTAACACACAGTGCCCGCGATACTTACCCCTCTGCTCCTCAAACAAGCGGCCAATTTTACTGACCTCATGGCCGAATTCACTAACGACAATCAAAGTTAAGCACATCTTAAAACATTACTGTCACTGTGTAAGTATTTTTTGCATGTTACTGAACACGAAAACTACACGCTAAACAAGTTCCTACGTTAGTTAATGTTCTTGGATTTGGAAGTTTCTTGCTACATGTACTGAACAAATTCATTATAAATGACTGAAGCGATTTTATAGATTCACTGTAGCTACATTAACTGACAAAGTCACAAAATTCAATACTCATATAGAAAAACTAAAAAAATTTTTCTATTGTTCCAGCAACATTTCAGATTACTGCCAAGAGGACGCAGCAGGGAGTGGTTAGACAAATTGGCGTGAACGCGTTTGTTGTGCTTGAAATGCATTCACATCTGTCTGCTGTAACAGTGCAACGACACCAGAACGAAGTTCAACGAAGATCCTGCAGCAACTGGAAACTTCATTCGGTGACGGTACGCGCA
Organism: Schistocerca cancellata; assembly: GCF_023864275.1. Classification (NCBI taxonomy): domain Eukaryota; kingdom Metazoa; phylum Arthropoda; class Insecta; order Orthoptera; family Acrididae; genus Schistocerca; species Schistocerca cancellata. Next base: position 612,912,811 of record NC_064633.1, on the reverse strand, counting down.
GCTTAAAAGTTACAGGATACTTCGGCGGTGAGTAAAGAAACGGTTGAGCGCGTGCGGGCGAGTTTCGCACGTAGCCCACAGAAGAAGACGAACACAGCGAGCAGAGAGCTGAACACACCACAACCAACAGTTTGGATGACAACGTAGCGGCTCAAGCTTAAGTCTTGCCGGTTGCAATTGCTACAAGCTATGACTCCCGACGACAAAGTCACTCGCCTTCAATTTTCGGTGCAGTTGTAACAGCTCATGGAAGAGGATGGGTTTTCTGAGAACTCATCTTCAGTGATGAAGCAACATTTTTTTGTGAATCGCACAGTTGACAGGCACAATGTGCGAATCTCAGCGACAGAGAATCCCCTACAGCACAATCCAGATTCGCCAAAAGTTAATGTGTTCTGTGCGCTCTCACGGTTTCAAGTTTACGGTCCCTTTTTCTTCTGCGAAAAGACCGTTACAGGACGCATCTATCCGGACACGCTGGAAAACTTGCTCATACTGCAACATCGACAATGTGGACATCATCTACCAACAGGATAGTTTTCCACCCCATTTCCATCACAACTTTCGTGAATTTTTTAACAGGAAGTTGCGGAGCACATGGATCGGCAATGGTGGGGTTGATGATCAGCTCTCCCGACATAACCCCAAGCAACTTTTTTGTGTGGGGTTTCGTGAGAGATTCAGTGTTTACGCCACCACTATCACACACTTACCACGAATGCGAGCTGGGATCGTCAAGAGTGCTGTCGAACAGACTGATTGGGACATGCTGCGACGGACGTGGGAATATCTTGATTAGCGACTTGATATCTGCAGAATCAGTAGGGGGACACGTGGAGCACTTGCAATATGTAAAAAAAAAAAAATCTGTGTGTTTTCGTGCAAAGCTGTGTGACTGTGTTTAGAGTAACACAGCTACAGCAAATATGTGAAATCGTTTGAATCATTCATAATACCCCTGTATATTATTATAAAATACAGCTGAGAACCACGGGCCGCACGAATACTGGATTCGGCTGAAGTTTGATGAGCAGTGTTTTATAGTGCTAAGAAAACAGAATAATTAAAATTTGGGCGGGTACGTTCGTTTGTGGTAAGGCACATACAAAGCGGAAAGCCATTAAAAGATCCCTTCGTGGGTCCCCATCGACCAGCAGGTGGTCTCACGAAAGACAAGAATTGAAGTGAACTGCACTACACCGCAAATATTCGCATATACGAGGAAACGGCAAAAAGGGTTCGGCGACTAAATTCGTGGTGACCGGCGAATAAAGTTCCAATCCTTGGAAACGCCGGGGATGATTTTCGTTGCCTTTTTTTAAAAAGCCCGTCGTTTCCGTGCGCTCGCCGAGAGACTATAAAAACAGACGGCGACTTGCTGGCCCCGCCCTAAGGTTTTCAGGGTCGCGTCGCACGCAACTGGCAAGTGAGCGGAAGTAAGCTGGATGGAGGCAACAAAACCAGAGGCGTAATCCGAGCCGAGTGCGGGGGCGGCCGGGGGCGGGGGTGGTGGCAGAGGCAGAGCCGGGGGCGCCCTTTTTGTCGGGGGCGAGCGTACCCGGCCCGCCGCGTTATTAGCGGCTCGGCTCGGCTCGGCGCGGCTGGCGAGGCTCGTGCAACTGGGTTAGACGCAATCTCCCCGCCGCTCCGGCAGCTCACGGCTTCATTCCCCCGCCCCCCGCGCGCCGCCCGCGGCGCTGCCGTCGCCACCGCCGCCCCGCCCGCCCCATTCCATTCCGCCCCATCCGCCGCCGCCGTGCCATCCGGCGCTCCGGGCGCCGATATTGCCGTTCCGCTGCTTGCAGGGCATTCGTATGCCGGCTCCGGAAACAGAACGCCCGCCCCCGCCGCCGCCGCAGCAGCCGCAGCCGAGGTCGGAACCGCGAAATTCCTCGGCGGCACGTTACACACGCCTGGCCGTACACTCGGGCTGCATTACGACCGCCGCATTCTGGAGGTCGCGCGCTCGATTCCTGGGCGAGCGGGCGCCGCACTGTCGGCCCTCTTATACTGGCTACTGGTCCCTGCGACCTGCTGCGTGCTCCGACTCGGCGTATGACATTTCTGACCCCTGCGAAACCTTTAAACTGTCGACGAGAGCATGGTGATCAATACATCTCACTTATTTTATTCAGGGTGGGCGAGAATTAGCTCCCTTCTGAACATTGCTTATAACTTCTTTAATACTTAACTAATTTTCATTAAACAAAAAACGTTTTGTTTCTTACAATGGCACAAGTTATTACATCAGTAAATGACAAACCCGGCATTAGCAGTAAATTGCTGAATTACAGACGCATACAACGTCGATTTGCAGTAAGATTTTGGAATATATACTGTGCTCGAACATTATCACTTACAACGAAGAAAACTATTTACTGACGAAAGCCTACACGGTTTCGGAAAACATCGCTCTTGTTAAACACAACTACAGCTTTATTCTCACGAAGCAGTAAGTGCTGTCACAGAGCACGTCAAATTGATTGCATGTTTTAAGATTTCCGGAAGGCTTTTGACAACTTTCCTCACGAGTGAGTTCTAATCAAATTGCTTGCCTGTGGAGTATCACCTAAGTTGCGTAACTGGATTCGTGATTTCCTGTCAGAAAGATCACAATTCGCAGTAATTGGCGGAAAGTCGTCGAGTAAAACGGAAGTGATATCCGGCGTTCCCAAAGGAAGTGTTACAGGTCCTCCGCTGTTCCTGACTACATAAACGACTAAGAAGACAAACTAAGCAGATCTCTTAAGGCTGTTTGCAGGTCCTGCTGTCATTTACCATCTCGTAAAGTCACCATATGATCAAAGTCAATTGCAAAACGATTTAGACAAGATAATTTTATGGTCTGAAAAGTGGCAATTAACTCTAAATAATAAAAAAGTGTCAACTCACCCACATGAGTACAAAAGTAACCCACAAGACTTCGGTTACACAATAAATCAGTCTAATCTAAAGACCGTAAATTCAACTAAATACCTAGGAATTACAATTACGAACAACTTAAATTGGAATGATCACACAGATAATGGTGTGGGGAAGGAAAACTAAAAGACTGCGATTTATTGGCAGAACACTTGGAAAATGTACCAGATCTACTATGGAGGCTGCTTTCACTACGCATGTCCGGCGTCTTCTGAAATACTGCTGTGCGTTGTGGGATCCGCATCACATAGAATTTACAGACGACATCGAAAAAATTCGAAGAAAGGTAGCTTGATTGTTGTCGCGAAATAGGTGAGATAGTGCAGCTGATATCATACACGAATTGGGGTGCCAGTCGTAAACCAAAGACGTTTTTCATTGCGGCAGGATCTTCTCATGAAATGACAATCACTAATTTTCTCTTCAGAGTGTGAAAATACTTTGCTGGTGACCACCTATATAGGGAGACATTATAGTCATTATAAAACATGAAAAATCAGAGCTCGCACAGAAAGATTTTCGTTTTTGGTATTTCCGCGCGCTGTTCGATATTGGAACGGTACATACATACGTAGCTTCAAGGTGGTTGAATGAATGTATCCTATGGCACGCACTTAATTGTGAACTGTAGAGTTACCATGTAGACGCAGAAGCATTCATTTCCTATAACAAACTAAAGCCAAAATTCGACTGTGTTGATAGAGTATCTCGAAAGAATTTCATTTCCGTGTGTTCGAGTAAACACCTTTGAAATTATGCAATAGATGGTTCAAATGGATCTGAGCACTATGGGACTCAACATCTGACGTCACCAGTCCCCTAGAACTTAGAACTACTTAAACCTAACTAACCTAAGGACATCACCACACACATCCACGCCCGAGGCAGGATTCGAACCTGCGACCATATCGGTCGCGCGGTTCCAGAGTGAAGCGCCTAGAACCGCTCGGTCACAAGGCCGGCTATACAATAGACTCCGTGAGAGATGATACCAGACACTTTGTTACGCTGGGCGCAGATGATTCACGAGCCTACAGATAATGTCGAGGGGAAGGCAAACCAAAGACTGCGATTTACTGGCAGAACACTTAGAAAGTGTCTACTAAAGAGACTGCTTTTACTACGCTTCTCCGTCCTCTTCTGGAATACTAGTGTGCGTTGTGGGATTTGAATCAGATAGGATTGACGGACGACATCGAAAAAAGTTCAAAGAAGGGTAACTCATTTTGTACTGTCGTGATATATTTTTTTGTATTTTTTTGCGATCCTGTATACGTCTCTGCGGCAACGCCTCTTCACAGTTCTATAGACGGCTATTGTTCTCGCCCATAGCAGTCTGTGCTTCGCGGCTTAAAGCTGGAAAAAGCACCGTCAGGTGTCTGGGATTTCCTTTAAGTGGACTCCACCGTATGAGGGTCTTGGTAGTAAAGAACAAATGTATGAAAACTTCAAGCGTGATGCGGCATTTTCCACGCATCTCAATGTTTAAGACGTCTTATCTCCTGTACTGTTATAAGTACGTGGTTATTACCGGTATGGCGATAGTTGTCTGACAATAAGGGATGTATGTACCACTTTTTCTTAAAATCGGTCCAGTGGTTTAGGAGGTGGTGTGGAACAATACATATGTACATCCGATTTTATAGTATGTACTGACATCTCATTTATGTCTGTGTAGGTATCAGTGGCTGATAATGGCGCAACACAGCCGCCCTTGCACAAGCGGCCTCAGTCGGTATCCCGTTGCGAAGGGGGGTGGTCCGTGGTACACGTGCAAAGACGGTGGTGAAGTGTGAAAGGACCTCGTTCGTCGGTAGATGCAAAGATTGTCACTCGAACCCGATTGACAAACGTTCTGTATCAGCTGTTCGGAAGCGGCCAAGCCTCAATCAACAACAAGACGGAGGAAAATGGGCAAGTAGTTCAGGAAATGTTCACTCAAAGTGCTCAGAAATCACAAGGACAGGCATCAAGAGAATGTGGTTCAACCCGACACAAAATCCGAATTCTGAAGAAAGAATTGAATTTCCGTCCATGGGAACGATATTACTGCCAGGAATCAACTGATCATCGGTTGCATTATGTTGAGATGATGCTTGCTTGGTATGAAGACTGGTCCGATATTTTAGGTAATATCCTGTGGTCAAATGTAGGCGTGTTTCGTGTAGGGGCTTTGTTAAAAGGCACAACGGTTATTACCGGGCAACAGAGAATACGGGGGCAGTTGAAGAACAAAGCCAACTTCGCCCAAAGGTCAGAGTGTGGTACAGCATGACCTCCACGGTCGGCGCGTGGCTCGACACTCCATTTTCCAGGACGCTGGCTGGGACTTCGTGGCCCCCCTTAATGGCCAGCAAGGAGTCCTGACCTAAAGTCCTGAGATTTTTACCTCTGGGGGTTGGCGTGAGCTTGTCGCACAAAACCGACAACTCTTGATGAAATGGAGGAGCGAATTCGCCAAGTTCTTGGAAATGTGTTGCTGGATTATCTGCAGAAGTCTGTCGCAAACATCCACAGATGGTGCTTGTACTTAATATTAGAACTCCATAATAGTTCAACCACTTTAAAGAACAAAATGTTTTTGCTTCACGAAAATTGGTCACGTATTCAAAAAGTTACAAATAGTTGTAACAGGGAGTTAATTCTCGCTCATCTTGTACATGAATTTGTCCAGTATTTAAGACAGGGGAACAGTAAAAAGAAAACTCTCATGATCGGAACTATAAATCTCAATTTTATTTAACTAGCACCTGACAAGCTGCTCCTACACGAGGGGCGTTTGAAAAGTCCATGTAAAGTCTGAGAGATGGCACCACCTGCGCGTTTAGTTAGTGGCATCTTTGTAAAGAACGCACACCAAGTTCCAAACCATAGGGTCATTCCACGTCAAATCAACAAATGAAACCATCGTTTTCAACCTTACCCTCTTGGATTTAAATGAAACTAAGTATGCCTATAGTACTCATAAATGGTTCCACAAATTAATTTTTTCACATTTTTCTGATAAAAAAGTTACCTAGTAATGGACTTTCAAAAACTGAAAAAATGACAAATTTTTGACTCGCGGAACAATGTTGTTTTCTTTACGACTCGTGTTCTAATTAAGCTAGAACAATAAAATTTACTTCATTGGAAAGAGCTTTTATATGATACCAAACATCAAACATCATTAGTTTAATATATACACAGAAATTGTTAAAGAAAATGTTGAATTTACCTACTTTTGAAAAACTGTATTTTTAAAATTCTCAAAAAATATATGTGAAAGATACACTTTACATCTACATATTCTGAAAGTTTCAACTTGGGATAAGCATGGGATCACTATCAAAAGCAATTTTATGTTTACCACGATTCTCCAAAATCAGTCAGATAGGTGAATTTCTATTATTTTGCTGCACGTGAAAATATTACAGTGTTAGATTATGTTACATGGTCCACAAATTGTACTTTTGAAACGAATAACTGCTTATTAAACATTAGTGCAAACTATTTATTAATAGCTGTAAAACCACGGGAAAAAAAGAAAAAAAGAAGTTATGTCTCATTTTAAAGATTATATATAAAATGATTCTTTGGTGTTACAATCTGCAATCTATTCAGTATTTTATCTCTGGTTAATATTGTCAGCAATTTTTACCTATTGTTGAAAGTGACCCACACATTCTTTTTTGTGAGGCAGCTGGAGTGAAATTATGTGGTTAACTCTGAAATTTGTTTTGAATGTAGCTTAAAGGTACTTTTGTAGAAACCTCAAAAGAGTCTGTAAGTTTGTATCCCGACAACCAGTTAATGTTTGCATACTATTAACATAATGAAATATTTTTTTACAGGAAGTGAAATAATAGAGAAGTAATATTGTGTGGTATTGAATATAGAAAGCTGGGGCATTCAACTTCAAAAACATTTTTTTAAATTAGTTTGTTCACTTGAGAAAGATAAAATGCCTAAAATTTCAGCTTTGTGCTGTAATCCATTTAATGAAAAGGGCCACAATAACCACAAGAAAAACTTACGGCCTGTTTCACAACGGATGATAACAACAAAACCTTTCTTAACTTTAAATCAAAAAGTGTGTGACAACTGCCGTAAAAAAATTGCACGAGTAGAAATTTGTGATACATCTAGCACAGAAAATGATGATGATCTACTGTATTCTGCGGTGAAACAAGAAAGTGAAAAGGTTTTATGTGATAGTGACGTACAAGACACTGCAGCAAGTGAGGCCTTAGAAAGGTTGAATGCTTCTTTGCAGTACTCTGGTGAATCGCCAATTAAGAAGAAACGACCGTGTGAAGCAAAATCTCCTAAGGAAAAAATATTTAAATTAACTTCAACAATTCAAGCAAAGGTATTATTATTTCCTTCCGAAAAAGAAGAAGAGGTACATGATCATGCAGAATCTGAGATGATCAGTCAGCTAAAAGATAAATTTCGTACATGTACATCTCGAAGTAAACAGATGGAAATTCTTACCATTTTACCTAAAAGCTGGAGTGTTAAGAAGCTTCATGATGAATTTAAGGTAACAAATCACATGGCTCGAAGAGTAAAAGATTTGGTGAACGTCAAGGGAATTTTGTCTTCACCAAACTCAAAACCTGGCAAGACTCTTGATCTAACAACTGCTGATTTTGTTAGAAACTTTTATTGTTCTGACGAGATAAGCGCGGCAATGCCTCGGAAAAAAGATTTTGTGCTTGTGAGAGATAACGGAGAAAAACTGCAAATACAAAAACGGCTAGTTTTAAGTAATTTGAAAGAAATTTACGCGAACTTCAAAGACAACCATCCAGAGCTCCACATTGGATTTTTGAAGTTTGCAGACCTACGTCCAAAAAATTGTGTTTTAGCTGGAAGTAGTGGTACACATAGTGTCTGTGTGTGTACTATCCATCAAAACTTCAAACTCATGCTGACTCGATGTAACACTCCTCAGCTGACAAAGGGTGAAGATAATCCAATAAAAACGTACAAAGACTGCACTGCAAGAGTTGTATGTAATCCGTCATTACCTGCTTGTCATTTTGGTGAATGTAAATTCTGCCCTGGACAAGAAACATTTAAGACATATTTACAAGATTTGTTGAATACTAATGATATTGATAATATAACTTACCAGCAATGGGTTTGCGTTGATCACACATCTCTAGAAACAATCATAAAATCATTTGACAACTTTATTTATTGTTTTTTTTTTTGATAAATTAAAATCGCTTACACGACACTCATTTGTTGCTAGTAAACAATCAACCTTCCAAAAGAGACAGAGAAATGAACTTAAAGAAGGATAGGTCTTAGCGATCTGAGAATTACTCCATTGTCATCCAGGACGAAGTTCAAGGCTATCACTGGACAAACATGCAAACAACGATTCATCCCATTGTTGCTTATTACAAGGATGGGAACAAACTCGAGCACACAAGTCTTGTAATCATATCAAAATGCCTAACACATGACACTGATGCTGTGTATTTGTTACAATCGTACTTGATGGACTTCCTGACTGTTAAGTTCGGTAGAAAACCAAGAAAAATATATTATTTCTCTGATGGAGCAGCAGCTCATTATAAAAATAGGAAGAACTTTATCAACCTGTGCAATCATGAAGATGGTTTCCAAAACTGAAGCTGAATGGCATTTTTCAGCCACCTCGCATGGGAAGGGAGCTAGTGATGGAGTTGGTGGAACAGTTAAACGGCTTGCAGCTCGATCAAGTCTGCAACGGCCATACAGTGATCAAATAATGGCACCAAAACAACTTTATATGTTTGCCAAGGATAACATAGAAGGAATGAGCTTCAAGTATGCTACTAAAGAAGATCACAAAAATGAAGAAATGAAACTTATGGAGAGATTTGAGAAATGCTGCAAAATTGTAGGGACACAAAAACTTCACACTTTTATTCCTTTTATACAATACAAAATAATAACAAAAGTGTATTCAAACGCTGATGATAATAAAGTTGAACTGGTGGCAGTTTCTGACGGTGATACAATACCGTTCAAAGACATAAAAGGATATGTTGCTTGTGATTATAATGGACACTGGTGGTTAACCTGTGTACTTTCAGGAGATGGATGAAATCACAGTTAGTTTCGTACATCCTCATGGACCGTCACCATCTTTTACATTTCCGAGTCATCCAGACATTCTTTCCATAAGCAGTAGGTCTTTCCATAAGCAGTAGGGAAGTAGTGGCAATTGTGAACCCTCAAACGCTACAGGACGAACATATAAGTTATCCAGTGCGGAAATGTTGATGTGCAACAGACTGATTAGTTGGAAGTATGAAGAAGTGCACTAATAGGACGCCTATTTGTAAATAATAGTAATTACTAACTGAATTAAGTCTGATCTCTGGTATTCATCTTTCTGTATTTTTTTTTAAGTTTTCATTTTGTGTTTATTAATTACAGAAGCATAAAACATATGTTCTTTTGTCAATTATAAGTTATTTTTAATTTTACAACATACAGCTGGTGAGAAGTAGACCTAATATCTAAAATAAATTAGTTTTTACGAATTTTTAAAGCACCACCCTTAACATAAAATTGGTTTTGATAGTGATCCCATGCTCATCACAAGTTGAAACTTTCAGAATATGTAGATGTAAAGTGTATCTTTCACATATATCTTTTTGAGAATTTTAAAAAGAAAGTTTTTCAAAAGTCGGTAAATTCAACATTTTCTTTAACAATTTGTGTGTATATACACTCCTGGAAATTGAAATAAGAACACCGTGAATTCATTGTCCCAGGAAGGGGAAACTTTATTGACACATTCCTGGGGTCAGATACATCACATGATCACACTGACAGAACCACAGGCACATAGACACAGGCAACAGAGCATGCACAATGTCGGCACTAGTACAGTGTATATCCACCTTTCGCAGCAATGCAGGCTGCTATTCTCCCATGGAGACGATCGTAGAGATGCTGGATGTAGTCCTGTGGAACGGCTTGCCATGCCATTTCCACCTGGCGCCTCAGTTGGACCAGCGTTCGTGCTGGACGTGCAGACCGCGTGAGACGACGCTTCATCCAGTCCCAAACATTCTCAATGGGGGACAGATCCGGAGATCTTGCTGGCCAGGGTAGTTGACTTACACCTTCTAGAGCACGTTGGGTGGCACGGGATACATGCGGACGTGCATTGTCCTGTTGGAACAGCAAGTTCCCTTGCCGGTCTAGGAATGGTAGAACGATGGGTTCGATGACGGTTTGGATGTACCGTGCACTATTCAGTGTCCCCTCGACGATCACCAGTGGTGTACGGCCAGTGTAGGAGATCGCTCCCCACACCATGATGCCGGGTGTTGGCCCTGTGTGCCTCGGTCGTATGCAGTCCTGATTGTGGCGCTCACCTACACGGCGCCAAACACGCATACGACCATCATTGGCACCAAGGAAGAAGCGACTCTCATCGCTGAAGACGACACGTCTCCATTCGTCCCTCCATTCACGCCTGTCGCGACACCACTGGAGGCGGGCTGCACGATGTTGGGGCGTGAGCGGAAGACGGCCTAACGGTGTGCGGGACCGTAGCCCAGCTTCATGGAGACGGTTGCGAATGGTCCTCGCCGATACCCCAGGAGCAACAGTGTCCCTAATTTGCTGGGAAGTGGCGGTGCGGTCCCCTACGGCACTGCGTAGGATCCTACGGTCTTGGCGTGCATCCGTGCGTCGCTGCGGTCCGGTCCCAGGTCGACGGGCACGTGCACCTTCCGCCGACCACTGGCGACAACATCGATGTACTGTGGAGACCTCACGCCCCACGTGTTGAGCAATTCGGCGGTACGTCCACCCGGCCTCCCGCATGCCCACTAAACGCCCTCGCTCAAAGTCCGTCAACTGCACATACGGTTCACGTCCACGCTGTCGCGGCATGCTACCAGTGTTAAAGACTGCGATGGAGCTCCGTATGCCACGGCAAACTGGCTGACACTGACGGCGGCGGTGCACAAATGCTGCGCAGCTAGCGCCATTCGACGGCCAACACCGCGGTTCCTGGTGTGTCCGCTGTGCAGTGCGTGTGATCATTGCTTGTACAGCCCTCTCGCAGTGTCCGGAGCAAGTATGGTGGGTCTGACACACTGGTGTCAATGTGTTCTTTTTTTCCATTTCCAGGAGTGTATATGAAACTAATGATGTTTGGCATCATATAAAAGCTCTTTCCAATGAAGTAAACTTTATTGTACTAGCTTAATTATTATTATTATTATTATTATTAGTCGTAAAGCTCCCAACGTGGAAGACGCTAAGTAAAGATGGTTCACTTCTGGGGCTTCTTATTCTTCTTGTTTGCCCACCAGGTCTTCATTCTTTGCGAGAATTCAGCTTTTCTTTCTTCACTCCATTTTGTTCCAGTTCTCGGCGCTTTTGTCTCTGGTTTGACCTCCCATTTGTCAACTTTAAGTTTGAAATTGTTTCTTTTGTTCATGTCTTCAGTAGTAATGTTGGCTAATTCCAGATCTTTCTTTACATTTTTGATCCATTCTCCTCCATTAACAAGGGATGCTACGTATCTTACTATTCTTTTTGTAAGTCTGTGATCGGGAAGTCTCATTATGTGGCCATAGAATTTTAGACGCCTCTTCCTCATGTCTATCCCTATGTTAGAATATTCTTCAATTTTAGAATTTTTCTGTAATCTATACCCCTCTTTGGTCCATCTTGGTCCCAGAATTTTCCTAATGATTTTCCTTTCCTCTTTCTTCAGGTTTTCCATATCTGTTTTTCTTTTAAGTGTCAAGGTTTCGCTGGCATATAGCATTATTGGTTTAATTACCGACTTATAATGTTTAATTTTTGTATTTATAGATAGACATTTTTTATTGTAAATGTTTAGGACCAGGCCTAGACCCCTACGAGCTTTTAATATTCTTTCTTGTTGTGAGTATTTTTCAGAAATTATCTCTCCTAAATATTTAAAGTATGGTACCCTCTTAATTTCTCCATATTTGGTTTGTAACTTAGAAATTTCTAGATTTGTTGTTGTAAACACCGTTTTCTCAAAAGATATTTGTAGGCCAACTTTTCCTGCACACTCTTTTAAGGTTTCTATCTGTTTGACTGCCATTTCACTAGAATCTGCCATTATTGCAAAATCGTCTGAGTAGGCCAAGTAGGGGATTTGTAGGTCATCTTTTTTGGTTCCCAGTGATATTGGTTTCCAGTACTTTTCTTTTTTGAGTTCTTTTTCCCATTCTGCCATGACTCTATCCAGAACTAAGTTAAATAACAGAGGTGATAATCCATCACCTTGTCTAACCCCAGTTTTTATCTCAAATGATTTTGAAAGTTTTCCCATGAATTTCACTTTGCATTTTGTATTTGTTAATGTCTGCTCTATGATGTTCCGTGTCTTCTTATCCAGTCCTTGTTCTTCAAGAATTTTAAATAGTGTGGGTCTGTGAATTGAATCATATGCCTTTTTAAAGTCGACAAAGACATATACTGTAGGCTTCCTTCGCATTTGTCTCATCCTTGTAATCAATATCAAGTTTAAAATTTGTTCTGGACATGATCTGTTTGGTCTGAAACCAGCTTGGAAATCTGAGATTTTGGGTTCTAGCAGTTTTTGTGTTCTTTCAAGAAGACAAGCTGATAATATCTTGTATGTGACGGCAAGTAAGGAGATTCCTCTATAGTTGTTCACATCCGATTAATTAGAACATGAGTTGTAAAGAAAACAACATTGTTCCGCGAGTCAAAAATTTGTCACCTTTTTAATCTTTGAAGGTCCATTACTCGGTAACTTAACGTCAGAAAAATGTGAAAAATTAATTTGTGTCATGATTTATGAGTAATATATGCATACTTAATTTCAAAAAATTTGAGAGGGTCAGGTTGTAGCACTTGTTGATTTGACATGGAATTGCCCCATACTGGTCTATTTCTTTGAGTTTGGCATTCGTGTGAAACAAGGAAGACGAGTGATTGTCAAAAAATGGACGAAAAAAAATTTCGTATGGTAATTAAACATTACTTTATGAAAGCAAAACCGCCTCAGGAGACTAAAAAGAAGCTTGATTAACATTACGGTGACTCTTCACCTTCGATTAGATCAGTTTATAAGTGGTCCACAAAATTTCGGGCGTGCAGTCGCATAAATTTGATTTCTTCTTCTAATATTTCGGCTGAATGGAGTCCAGCCATCTTCTGAATGAGTCGAGGTGACTGACGCTCCAGCCCTTGCTTCGTCCTTTTAAACCCGCGGACCAAACCACTGCGCATGCGGCCACAGATACACAAGGCTCCAGAGACGTTAATCGGCGGCAAAGACGTATGGCATAAGCATGGAAATAGATCTATGGCTGCGCAGTCGATCCACACGGTGATATAGCTGTATCACTGCGAGCTGCACCGTCGCGACGTCGTTCATGGTTATTACAGGAAAATCTGGACGTTCTTGTTACTGATATTGGAATTACAACGAAAATGTTAATTTCCTTAGGAATAATTTAAATGAGCTTATATACATCATAGAACCGTTTGTGACAACATTATGTTGCTCAAAATCTGCCATCGAATGCACTGTCAGGGGCAGTTAGAGAAGGAACTGTCTATGTTAAATAAAAAGGTGTGTGGGTCATTTAACAATTATCTATGTAGTAATTTCCCAAATTCATCTCTGTGAAACACTACACCAAAGAGAAGCTACCACTTCTACCACAAGGTAATGATGGTGTGAAGGAAAAAGGAATACTGGAAAAAATCGCAGAAAAGGCACCGGGAATTATTTCGTTATTTCGTAGAAATAAAAAACTCCTTTGGCTACAGCATATAAAGTGGAATTAGCTGACGCTACAATGGATGTACCATATTACTCAAAGAGCTGCATGGGATATTACTGCAGCTTTGTGTAGATGACCATTATCTTCTGGATCTAGATGTACCGCAAGAGTTTTCTTGGATTTTTAGTAACATCGAGATGTGCGACTACCTAATACCGAGATACGACTTCTGTGTGCAAAGAGACTGCCAGGCAAACAGCAATGTGATTGTAAACAACGATACGACATGGTACTGTCATGCTGCTGGCTATAATAAACAACTACAGAATGTTTCTTAAAATATATCGTAGTCGCCGTTGACTGTTGTTGTTGTTGTTGTTGTTGTTGTGGTCTTCAGTCCTGAGACTGGCTTGATGCAGCTCTCCATGCTACTCTATCCTGTGCAAGCTTCTTCATCTCCCAGTACCTACTGCAACCTACATCCTTCTGAATCTGCTTTGTGTATTTATCTCTTGGTCTCCCTCTACGATTTTTACCCTCCACGCTGCCCTCCAATACCAAATTGGTGATCCCTTGATGCCTCAGAACATGTCCTACCAACCGATCCCTTCTTCTGGTCAAGTTGTGCCACAAGCTTCTCTTGTCCCCAATCCTATTCAATACTTCCTCATTAGTTATGTGATCTACCCATCTAATCTTCAGCATTCTTCTGTAGCACCACATTTCGAAAGCTTCTATTCTCTTCTTGTCTAAACTATTTATCGTCCATGTTTCACTTCCATACATGACTACACTCCATACAAATACTTTCAGAAACGACTTCCTGACACTTAAATCCATACTCGATGTTAACAAATTTCTCTTTTTCAGAAACGCTTTCCTTGCAATTGCAAGTCTACATTTTATATCGTCTCTACTTCGACCATCATCAGTTATTTTGCTCCCCAAATAGCAAAACTCCTTTACTACTTTAAGTGTCTCATTTCCTAATCTAATTCCCTCAGCATCACCCGACTTAATTTGACTACATTCCATTATCCTAGTTTTGCTTTTGTTGATGTTCACCTTATATCCTCCTTCCAAGACACTGTCCATTCCACTCAACTGCTCTTCCAAGTCCTTTGCTGTCTCTGACAGAATTACAATGTCATCGGCGAACCTCAAAGTTTTTATTTCTTCTCCATGGATTTTAATACCTACTCCGAATTTTTCTTTTGTTTCCTTTACTGCTTGTTCGTTACACGGATTGAATAACATCGGGGAGAGGCTACAACCCTGTCTTACTCCCTTCCCAACCACTGCTTCCCTTTCATGTCCCTCGACTCTTATAACTGCCATTTGGTTTCTGTACAAATCGTAAAAAGCCTTTCGCTCCCTGTATTTTACCCCTGCCACCTTTAGAATTTGAAAGAGAGTATTCCAGCCAACATTGTCAAAACTTTCCCTAAGTCTACAAATGCTAGAAACGTAGGTTTGCCTTTCCTTATTAATCTTTCTTCTAAGGTTAAGTCGTAAGGTCAATATTGCCTCACGTGTTCCAGTATTTCTACGGAATCCAAACTGATCTTCCCCGAGGTCGGCTTCTATGGGATTGGAATTATTATATTCTTCTTGAAGTCTGAGGGTATTTCGCCTGTTTCATACGTCTTGCTCACCAGATGGTAGAGTTTTCTCAGGACTGGCTCTCCCAAGGCCGCCAGTAGTTCCAATGGAATGTTGTCTACTCCGGGGGCCTTGTTTCGACTCAGGTCTTTCAGTGCTCTGTCAAATTCTTCATGCAGTATCGTATCTCCCATTTCATCTTCATCTACATCCTCTTCCATTTCCATAATATTGGCCTCAAGTACATCGCCCTTGTATAGACCCTCTATATACTCCTTCCACCTTTCTGCTTTCCCTTCTTTGCTTAGAACTGGGTTTCCATCTGAACTCTTGATGTTCATACAAGTGGTTCTCTTACCTCCAAAGATCTCTTTAATTTTCCTGTAGGCAGTATCTACCTTACCCCTAGTGAGATAAGCCTCTACATCCTTACATTTGTCCTCTAGCCGTCCCTGCTTAGCCATTTTGCACTTCCTGTCGATATCATTTTTGAGACTTTGTATTCCTTTTTGCCTGCTCCATTGACTGCATTTTTATATTTTCTCCTTTCATCAATTAAATTCAGTATTTCTTCTGTTACCCAAGGATTTCTACTAGCCCTCGTCTTTTTACCTACTTGATCCTCTGCTGCCTTCACTACTTCATCCCTCAAATCTACCCATTCTTCTTCTACTGTATTTCTTTCCCCCATTCCTGTCAATTGTTTCCTTATGCTCTCCCTGAAACTCTGTACAACCTCTGGTTCTTTCAGTTTATCCAGGTCCCATCTCCTTAAATTCCCACCTTTTTGCAGTTTCTTCAGTTTTAATCTACAGGTCATAACCAATAGATTGTGGTCAGAGTCTACATCTGCCCCTGGAAATGTTGACTGTATGAAATTATTATTACGATTGCAATTTCGGCCTTAGGGCCATTTTCAATAATATTTTAAGAAATATTATGAGGTGCATTCAAGTTCTAAGGCCTCCGATTTTGTTTCTCTGGACTGGAAAGAGATAGAAACATGCGCATTGTTTTAAAATGAGGCCGCGTTCATTTTCAATACGTCCCAGAGATGGCAGCACCGTACGGCAGATGGAATTTTACCGCCAGCGGCGAGAATGAGAACAGTTTTAAATACTTAAAATGGCGACGTTTTCCTTACTTGAACAGCGTACAATCATTCGTTTTCTGAATTTGCGTGGTGTGAAACTAATTGAAATTCATCGACAGTTGAAGGAGACATGTGGTGATGGAGTTATGGATGTGTCGAAAGTGCGTTCGTGGGTGCGACAGTTTAATGGAGGCAGAACATCGTGTGACAACAAACTGAAACAACCTCGGGCTCGCACAAGCCGGTCTGACGACATGATCGAGAAAGTGGAGAGAATTGTTTTGGGGGATCGCCAAATGACTGTTGAACAGATCGCCTCCAGAGTTGCCATTTCTGTGGGTTCTGTGCATACAATCTCGCATGACGACCTGAAAATGCGAAAAGTGTCATCCAGGTGGGTGCCACGAATGCTGACGGACGACCACATGGCTGCCCGTGTGGCATGTTGCCAAGCAATGTTGACGCGCAACGACAGCATGAATTTTTTTTTTTTTTTTGTGGTTTTAGGGCGCACAACTTCAACAGTCATTTCTTTTCGTCGGTTGTGACAAATGGATGAGACGTGGATGCCATTTTTCAATTCAGAAACAAAGCGCCAGTCAGCTCAATGGAAACACACAGATTCACCGCCACCAAAAAAATTTCGGGTAACCACCAGTGCTGAAAAAATGATGGTGTCCATGTTCTGGGGCAGCGAGGGCATAATCCTTACCCATTGCGTTCCAAAGGGCACTACAATAACAGGAGCATCCTACGAAAAAGTTTTGAAGAACAAATTCCTTCCTGCACTGCAACAAAACCGTCCAGGAAGGGCTGCGCGTGTGCTGTTTCACCAAGACAACGCATCCGCACATCGAGCTAACGTCACGCAACAGTTTCTTCGTGATAACAACTTTGAAGTGATTCCTCATGCTCCCTACTCACCTGACCTGGCTCCTACTGACTTTTGGCTTTTTTCCAACAATGAAAGACACTCTACGTGGCCGCACATTCACCAGCCGTGCTGCTATTGCCTCAGCGATTTTCCAGTGGTCAAAACACACTCCTAAAGAAGCCTTCGCCGCTGCCATGGAATCATGGCGTCAGCGTTGTGAAAAATGTGTACGTCTGCAGGGCGATTACGTCGAGAAGTTACGCCAGTTTCATCGATTTCGGGTGAGTAGTTAATTAGAAAAAAAATCGGAGGCCTTAGAACTTGAATGCACCTCGTATATGACTGTGAATCCCAGCCATGAGAAGTTAATCAAACAACAGAATGGATTGTTTATTTGACCCTACGTAAAAGTGCATAATTGTATTAAACAAACAGTATTTACAATGTCCTCCACTATACTCTGTGCGAATCGCTTCTACGTGGTCCCAAGTAACGAATAACTTACAGAACACCTGTTGTGTGGTGTTTAACAGTGTTCTGTACAGGGGCAATAAGACTACACTGAAAACTGACTGGTATACAAGTAAATCTTCCAGTTAATTAAGAACGAGAAGAGGTCATAAATTATGTTCTGTCTGAACACAGTTCAACTATTTACCTATAAACTACGTGGAGATTCTTAACACACACTCCACAAAACAAGACTTGTGTACTACACATAAGTGTTATATTTAAGCAAGAGAAACATATTTTCTCACTCTAAGTAAGATATTGTTCTCCACAATATCATTCTATATAGATGTTACTGAATTAAGACTGGTCCCCACAAACCATGTTACTCCACAAGTCTTAACAAGAAGAACCAATTTCTCTGTCAAACAAACTTAAACCAATTACAATAAAATAAATTACTCCTCTGAGTATTGTTAATGTGTTATGTGTATAAAAAAGAAAACTGGAAATGTAGGCCACTGAAGTCAACAAACGAAAACTGGAGTACATGGCAAAGACAACTGCCATAACAGAAGAATATAAACATATAAACTGCAATTAGAAAAGAAGAGGCCTTGCAGATGAGCAAGCTATATTACTTTAAACACAGAGTCTGGAGAAATCTGGCTATGACTGGGGAATATAAAATGTCAGCATTTACCATAAATAGCAACGGAAATTGGTCATGTGTTGGAGTACTTGCAGAAATTAATGGACTTGGGAACATTCACTATATTAAAGGGCACATGATTTTTTTTAATGAATGTGTATTCCCATTTGGATCACTTCAAATAGGATGGATCCATTGTATCTATATAGGGCTTGCAAAAGTTGTAAACCTCAAGTTCTATACAGAAATTTGGCAAGAATATGGAGCAAAAGAGTTGCTGACATACACTCAGCAGGTCTGTGATAGAATGATCTGCTATAAATTGGATGGGGGTGGGGGTGGGGGGTAGTTGAGTTAGATTTCCAGAGGATGCATTGCAGAGTGTATGTATATATGTATGGTATCTCCTTCCAAACCACTCGGCCAATTTCAATGAAATTTCGGACAGAAAGAGCAGGCCTCACTAGTGTCAGCACTGCGTGGTTTATAACCTCCTACAGTCGAGTCAGCATAAGTTGATGTCTGACACTTGCTGTGGGCTGGGTGCAGCAGCTTCACACATCGACATGAGCTAATCGCATAACACGATTTTGTTCACCGCTCTATGGCAATTCCTCAGTGCTGTCACAGCTCTGTTAACGGCTACTGCTTTCACACGCAGCGATTTGAGTTTCAAATTGAAAGCTGGCAACAGTGACGTTACAGCTGTTAGGGATCATGTTACGTCAACTCTACTACAGTTCCAATAACAGTGCAGATACAAGCAAATACGTGTTTCCTAGCCTCTGGCACACATGATGCCATATTGACAGACAAGTTATGTGGGAACAGCATTTGGGCTTGGGAAATCGACTTGCTTTGCACAGCAGCCTACATGTCAGGGGGATTAGAAACGGTTATACAGCCCACGACATGTAGGCATCCCTGCATAAGAGGAGTGTATTGGCCTGCTTTGCATGGTGGCATGTAAGTCAGGAGCAACAGCTGCACGATGGGCATATTGTGGGTGAACTATCAGCCTGCTATATTGACGTGTCTTGCAGGGGCTACTAGTGCCAATGAGCATGGCTCGAGACAGGTTGAAATGGTTAAGAGGTGGTGATGGAGAGAGCAAAGGGGAGGACAGAATGGGGGAGCAGGAGATAGACAGACAGAGGTTGGAGGAAGAGGTGGGCAGATACAGAGAGGGAAAAGTGGACACGGAGAGGTGTGGAGGAGGTATATGTGTTGAATGCATATGCAGGCAAAGCCAGTAGGAAAAGGCTAGTTTTTAAATGAAGATGCATGTTCTATGAGTATTTCTGTGAAGTGTAAAGTACAGAAAGGTGGAAAGAAGTGTCAGAAGCGCTCCACACCACCAGATGTAAATTTTTTCAAAAAGATGTTCTAATAGAATTTCCATGAAGTATAAGGCACATTTCTATAATGCTGAAATACAAAATTCATCAAATATATACATTAATTAACTCATATCTAATTGCAAATTCTTATTGAAATGCACAACTATTAATGTCTAACTATGTGTTGCACAAAAAACCAGTTTTCATTGTGAATATAAATTATTAATTACTGATCTTCATAAAAGAATGTTAATAGATAAAGTGTAAATTAAAGAAATATTATGATTTTAGCTTTTTTTCACCTTTATGTATTTTAACATTAATGGAAATACATGCAGAACCTGATCCTTTGTTTAAAGATTTACCAAACCCATTAATTGGACCTGCTGCTCACACGGCAGGTGACAATTCTATCGCAGAGCCATGATGCCTGTCAAACAATAGATCTTACTTTAGTGTATTGAAGACCCTCGGAAAATTTCAGAGTACATTTTCTGTAGAATTTTTGGAAGTTGGATATAATTGCTTTGAGAGGTTGGTATTTGAGTTCTAAACTTCACATACTACAAATATAAAAAATTAGAGAAGTCCAACTGTTAGAGGTGGAGCATTTCCTAGCCAGCCAAAACGCAAAATTTTCATTTACATCTACATCCCACAAAGAAAGCAGGTGTGGACAGATGTGAAAATTAACGAACTATCAGTTCACAGCTGCAAAATACTAATGCGAATTCTTTACAGACGAATGGAAAAACTGGTAGAAGCCGACCTCGGCGAAGATCAGTTTGGATTCCGTAGAAATGTTGGAACACGTGAGGCAATACTGACCCTACAAGTTATCTTAGAAGAAAGATTAAGGAAAGGCAAAACTAAGTTTCTAGCATTTGTAGACTTGGAGAAAGCTTTTGACAATGTTCACTGGAGTACTCTCTTGCAAATTCTGAAGGTGGCAGGGGTAATATACAGGGAGCGAAACGCTATTTACAATTTGTACAGAAACCAGATGGCAGTTATAAGAGTCGAGGGACATGAAAGGGAAGGGAGTGAGACAGGGTTGTAGCCTATCCCCGATGTTATTCAATCTGTATATTGAGCAAGCAATAAAGGAAACAAAAGAAAAAATTGGAGTAGGTATTAAAATCCATGGAGAAGGAATAAAAACTTTGAGGTTCGCCGATGACATTGCAATTCTGTCAGAGACAGCAAGGGACTTGGAAGAGCAATTGAACGGAATGGACAGTGTCGTGAAAGGTGGGTATAAGATGAACATCAACAAAAGGAAACCGAGGATAATGGAATGTAGTCGAATTAAGTCGGGTGATGCTGAGGGAATTAGATTAGGAAATGAGACACTTAAAGTAGTAAAGGAGTTTTGCTATTTGGGGAGCAAAATAACTGATGATGGTCAAAGTAGAGAGGATATAAAATGTAGACTGGCAATGGCAAGGAAAGCGTTTCTGAGGAAGAAAAATTTGTTAACATCGAGTATAGATTTAAATGTCAGGAAGTAGTTTCTTAAAATATTTGTATGGAGTGTAGCCATATATGGAGGTGAAACATGGACGATAAATAGTTTGGACAAGAAGAGAATAGAAGCTTTCGAAATGTGGTGCTACAGAAGAATGCTGAAGATCAGATGGGTAGTCACATAACTAATGAGGAGGTATTGAATAGAACTGGAGAGAAGAGGAGTTTGTGGCGCAACGTGACTAGAAGAAGGGATCGGTTGGTAGGACATGTTCCGAGGCATCAAGGAATCACCAATTTGGTATTGGAGGGCAGCGTGGAGGGTAAAAATCGTAGAGGGAGACCAAGAGATGAATACACGAAGCAGATTTAGAAGGATGTAGGCTGCATTAGGTACTGGGAGTTGAAGAAGCTTGCACAGGATAGAGTAGCATGGAGAGCTGCATCAAACCAGTCTCAGGACTGAAGACTAGAACAACAACAACTACATAGATACTCCGCAATCCACCTTATGGCCTTTCCTATACCGCTCTCAAATAGAATGAGGAAAATACGACTGTTTATATGCCTCTCAATGAGCTCCAATTTTTTGTATCTAATCTTTGTGGTACTTGTGCGCAGTATATGTGGGAGGCAACAGAATCTTTCTGCAGTTGTCTAAATTTGCTCAATAGTGTTCCTCAGGAAGAACGTTTCTTTCCCTTCAGGGATTCCCACTTGGAGTTCCCAAAGCATTCTGTACCACTTGCGAGTTGTTCGAACCTACCGGTAACAAATTTGGCAGCCCACCTCTGAATTGCTCGGATGCTTTTCTTTAATCCGAAATGTCTTCCTTTACACCGAAGCACTTGAACAGTGCTCAAGAATAGATTGCACTGACGTCCTATATGTGGTCTCCTTTAAGATGAACACACTTTCCCACAATTCTCCCAATAAACCGAAGTCGGCTGTTCGTGTCTCCCACGATCCTCACACGCTCGTTCCGTTTCATTTCCCTGTGCAACGTTACGCACAGATATGTGAACGACTTGACTGTGTCTAGCAGGACACTACTAGTGCTGCATCAAAACATTACAGGTTTGTTTTTCCTATTCACCTGCATTCAGTTACATTCTCTACCTTCAAAGCTATCCGCCAATCGTCACGGCAACCAGAAATTTTATCTAAATCACCTTGGAACCTCCTGTAGCTACTCAATTTCGACACCTTAACCGTACACCACAGCATCACCAGAAAACAACCACAGGTTGCTGCCCACCCTGCCTGCCCAATTCATTTATCTACAGGGTTATTACAAATGATTGAAGCGATTTCACAGCTCTACAATAACTTTATTATTTGAGATATTTTTACAATGCTTTGCACACACATACAAAAACTCAAAAAGTTTTTTTAGGCATTCACAAATGTTCGATATGTGCCCCTTTAGTCATTCGGCAGACATCAAGCCGATAATCAAGTTCCTCCCACACTCGGCGCAGCATGTCCCCATCAATGAGTTCGAAAGCATCGTTGATGCGAGCTCGCAGTTCTGGCACGTTTCTCGGTAGAGGAGATTTAAACACTGAATCTTTCACATAACCCCACAGAAAGAAATCGCTCGGGGTTAAGTCGGGAGAGCGTGGAGGCCATGACATGAATTGCTGATCATGATCTCCACCACGACCGATCCATCGGTTTTCCAATCTCCTGTTTAAGAAATGCCGAACATCATGATGGAAGTGCGGTGGGGCACCATCCTGTTGAAAGATGAAGTCGGCGCTGTCGGTCTCCAATTGTGGCATGAGCCAATTTTCTGCGGGCTACTCGTGAAACTTGCCCGCACACGTTCAACCGTTTCTTCGCTCACTGCAGGCCGACCCGTTGATTTCCCCTTACAGAGGCATCCAGAAGCTTTAAACTGCGCATACCATCGCCGAATGGAGTTAGCAGTTGGTGGATCTTTGTTGAACTTCGTCCTGAAAGTGTCGTTGCACTGTTATGACTGACTGATGTGAGTGCATTTCAAGCACGATATACGCTTTCTCGGCTCCTGTCGCCATTTTGTCTCACTGCGCTCTCGAGCGCTCTGGCGGCAGAAACCTGACGTGCGGCTTCAGCCGAACAAAACTTTATGAGTTTTTCTACGTATCTGTAATGTGTCGTGACCATATGTCAATGAATGGAGCTACAGTGAATTTATGAAATCGCTTCGATCTTTTGTAATAGCCCTGTATACAGAGTACAGCAGCAGCTGTGGTCCTGTCACACTTCCCTGGGGCACTCGTGACGATATCCTTGTCTCGGATGAACACTCGCTATCGAGGACAGTGTACTGTGTTCTATAACTTAAGAAGTCTCCCCAGCCACTCACATATCTGTAAACATATTCCATATGCTAGCACCTGCGTTAACATTTTGCAATAGGCCACCGTGTCAAATACTTTCCAGAAGCCTGTTGCCCTTCGCCAATAGTTCGCAGTATTCATGTGACAAGAGGGCAAGTTTTGTTTTGCACGAGCGAAGCTTTATAACCGTGCTGATATGTGGACATAAGCTTCTCGGCCTCGAGAAAATTTATTATACTCTAATTAAGAATATGTTCAAAGATTCTGCAGCAAACCGATGCTAGGGCCATTTTGCGGGTCCATTCTTTTGCCCTTTTAAACACACGAGTGTTTTCCAGTCGGTTGTGACTTTGGGCTGGGCAAGATTTATTTATTTATTTATTTTTATTTTGTGGTAAGTTCCTACGGAACCAAACTGCTGAGGTCATCGATCCCTAGGATTACATAGAATTTAATCCAACTTAAACTAACTTACGCTACGTACAACACACACACCCATGTCCGAGGGAGGACTCGAACCTCCGATGAGGTAGCCGCGTGAACCGTGGCAAGGTGCCGCTGGGCAAGACATTTTCGATAAATGCAAGCTAAGTAAGCGGTCAATACCGTAGAAAGAAGGAGTCTAAGTCATCCACGGCTGGAAAAAGTGTCGCCATAATGTTGGCTGAATATGTAGAGGACACAGTCCATCA
This sequence comes from Schistocerca cancellata, assembly GCF_023864275.1. Lineage (NCBI taxonomy): Eukaryota > Metazoa > Arthropoda > Insecta > Orthoptera > Acrididae > Schistocerca > Schistocerca cancellata. Next base: position 612,888,650 of record NC_064633.1, on the reverse strand, counting down.
CTAAGTTTCGTGGACGCACCCTGGTTGTTTCGAGGTGACGGTTAAAACTGTTCCGGATACTCCTCGTGGATGTGGAATGGTATCGCAGTTGAGTCAGGCTCGGCGTGATGGGCGACCCTCGGCGTATTCTCGCGGAAGAAGGAGAAAATGCAGCAGTGAGACTGGGGCGGCGTTAATCCGTGTCAGATGTCAGCCGAACAGCCGCTGACGAAGTAGAGCGCGGCGGCGGCGGCGGCAGAGGCGGGGAGGTGGGCGGCAGCCGGCGGCGCGGGCGAAGATTGGCTCAGTAATGGGGAGCCACGCCTGGAGTTGACTTAATTCGTCGCGAGGCGCCCCGGGCCGTGATTGGCAATCAGGGGCCAATTTCCGCGCGGCGTGACGGCGCAGGCGGCGCGTCTCCAGGGGGCGCCTCTGTTTTGCGAGCCGTCCGCTGCCGCCCTGCCCTGCCCTGCCCTGCCCCGCCCCGCTCTGCGGATTACGCCGTGGCGCGGCAGCCGGCTCGCTAATTACCGCCGCCACCTCGCCGCACCGGACAGACACCTGTTAGCCGCCTTCATCCGCAACAAGTCAGCTGCCCGTCCAGCGGACGACTCGGCGTCGACGAGTCAGCGGTTTGTTCGGGCAGCGACCGGTCACAGATCTGACGGTTTTCAGACTACAGCAGAGCAGAGATTATCCCAATATCGATCAGCCGAAACCATTCCAGTCAGGATATTCAAATTTGCGTGCGCCATGAGTCATATACTGTTTGTTAGTGACACCCAGAGTAATTTCTCATCGGGGGGCTCAGAAACAAACTCCGACCACCGACGCACAACACACGAAATCGGTAATCTTAAATAGGAAATGATAGGCGTTCACGTGGAAATTGCGAGCATAAATACTCGTTTTTATTCCGAAATTAGCTGAATCGAGAAAAGTGTAGGAGAAGCAGTTGCTCCGATCATCGAGAATAAGGTGACGGAACAAATTCAATTAGTGAAAAAAGAGGGTCAAAAGAAGGTGGAAACTTTAAAGGCTTTAGTATCCGAAGTAGATACCAAAGTGAGGAAGCAGGCTAATACCTGCAAAGAGAAAAAAAAGGGAAGTAGAAACGCTTGCGACAACCACTTGCCAAGTAATTACGAGAGTGTCGGAATTAGAAAAGAAACTTGACGAAAAACAGAGCTATGTGCCAATCTGTGCACATAGTTCGGAATTGTTGACGAAAGAGGAGCGGTTCGACCCCTTGAAAAAAGGCGGTATACACGCGACGGATTTCATTAACAATTGTGAAAGAGTTTTATCCAGATCATGGACTAATGAGATAAAAATTAATGCGGCTATCGACGTGTTGGCTGGTGATGCCAAGCGTTGGGGCTTAAACCTCAACATTACGAACCTGACTTTTGACGAGTTTAAAAGTTTGTTTCTGGCTGAATACTGGTCAGAGCAAAAACAACAAAGTGTCTGGCGCGAATTTGTCGTATCGAGGCCTTTCGATGCGAATTCGTGCTGCTCGATGAAGGAGTTTTGTGAGGGCTGGATCCGCAAGTTGGAATATTTGCGTGATCGCCGCACGGAATCCGAAATAGTCTGGGAACTCTACAAGAAGCTTCCAGATGTTACAAAACGCTACGTAGGAAGCAATTACAGGACAATCAATGATTTCCTGGAAAGAGTTGAGGACGAGGACAATTGGCGCAATAATCGCGACAGTGGTAGAGGCCGTGGTAACAACAACGGGTATCACAGCAAACACAACAATGGTAACTTCGGAAATACTGCATACCGCAATCTTGACAGCAATAACAATAGTGGTTCGGGCCGTAATGACAATCGGTACAATGCAAATAATAACAGGAATGACGGAAACCAGTATCATATTAGCATGATACTGGCTTCGCAGAATAGTAATAACGCCAGAGGGTGTGATCAGCCGCCTCAGCAGCATCCGGGGAGCGTATCTGCTGGGACGAGACAGGGAAACCATTAGCCGCGCCGGTGAGGGGCCGACCGGGCGTGGAGAAATTTTGGCGGCCCAATAACATTAGAAAACCGAGGTGTCGTCGTTATGAAAATTCCGTATGGAATAATCAACGGCGGGAGAGTGTGCCAGTGTTAAGAGAAAGGAGTGCGCCCTCAAGTTGTAGATCAGCTGTAGACACGGCAGTAGAAAATTCATTCACTGTCAGTGAGAACAATGTAAGTAGTGTTCCGGAAAACGATTATAAAGTGGCAGCTGTAACACCCACAGCGGAACTGGAGATTGAGTTTAAGAATGATTCGCAAGTGTTGAGAGAAGATCAGATGTCGGATAAAACGTCCGTCATCGAGCGAGGGGATGCAGAGAAGGATGAGGTCTGGTTAAGGCAGTTCGGTCGCTTGTACGACGAACTAAGAGATTATAGGAGCCTGTATGGGAGAAGTGTTTATGGGGAGCGCATGCAGGATTTTCCGCGTCCCGTCCCGCAGGAAGATAGTGTTTGTGAAATGATAGAAAGTTCTGGCCCTGACCGGCAGACTTTACCGAAAGTTATAGTGTTAAAAGTGGCCGGCCCATCCCAAGCAAAACTTTAGTTTAAACATTGCGAGAGTATTAAGGAGAAAGATTACGAAAATTTTAGTGATAGCCGGACACGATTGGTAGAAAAGCACATAGATTACAGCGTGTATGAGGTTAGAGCTGACGTTATGGGGTCAGACGGTAGCAGTGTGGGTTGCGCAGATCCAGAGGAAGTAATTGCAGATACTACTGGGCACATTCCTCCAGGTAGATTGTCAGATGAGATCAATCTGACCAAAGAGGAATCAACGAAGGTGACAATTAGTGAATTGATAGCAAAGCAACACTCACTAGTTGACGAGTTACAGGAAAAAGATTCGGTATTCGAGGCGAAGCTACAGACTAAGCCTCAGGACAAACGTGTTGAAATTAAAACTGTATGTGAACAGAGGCTGAAAAAGCCTCCAGATAAGCTAGATTTAGGATCAAAGCCAGATGGTTTTTTCTGAAATGGCCTGGATATAGACGAGGATTTACTGTGGGAAAATAAAGAAACAGTCGAGGATAAGTGTAGACAGATAGAAGTGTCTGTTAATATGCACGGCCTACAACTAAACGTGTTGATTGACACCGGTGCAGAATTGAGTGCTGTATCTGGGAAAATATTTGAGTTACTGGAAGGCAGACCTGGTATCGTAATTATGCCAGTAACAGGAGTGAAAATTATCGGTGTTACTGGAAAGGCCAGTAAACCGGTCACAAAACAGATTTTTGTCAACTTCGAGATATGTGGGGCACGATTTGAACAAGAGTTTGTCGTCGTGCCAGACTTAACTACGGAAGTAATTATCGGGTAAGATGCTGAGGGAATTAGATTAGGAAATGAGACACTTAAAGTAGTAAAGGAGTTTTGCTATTTGGGGAGCAAAATAACTGATGATGGTCGAAGTAGAGAGGATATAAAATGTAGACTGGCAATGGCAAGGAAAGCGTTTCTGAAAAAGAGAAATTTGTTAACATTGAGTATGGATTTAAGTGTCAGGAAGTCGTTTCTGAAAGTATTTGTATGGAGTGTAGTCATGTATGGAAGTGAAACATGGACGATAAATAGTTTAGACAAGAAGAGAATAGAAGCTTTCGAAATGTGGTGCTACAAAAGAATGCTGAAGATTAGATGGGTAGATCACATAGCTAATGAGGAAGTATTGAATAGAATTGGGCAGAAGAGGAGTTTGTGGCACAACTTGACTAGAAGAAGGGATCGGTTGGTAGGACATGTTCTGAGGCATCAAGGGATCACCAATTTAGAATTGGAGGGCAGCGTGGAGGGGAAAAATCGTAGAGGGAGACCAAGAGATAAATACACCAAGCAGATTCAGAAGGATGTAGGTTGCAGTAGGTACTGGGAGATGAAGAAGCTTGCACAGGATAGAGTAGCATGGAGAGCTGCATCAAACCAGTCTCAAGACTGAAGACCACAACACCAACAACCTGGCTACACTCCATACAAATATCTCTTCTTCAAAAACGCTTACCTTGCGATTGCCAGTCTACATTTTACATCCTTTCTACTTCGACCATCATCAGTTGTTTTGCTTCCCAAATAGCAAAACTCATCTACTACTTTAAATGTCTCATGTCCTAATCTCATTCCTCCAGCATCACCCGATTTAATTCGACTACATTCCATTATCCTAGTTTTGCTTTAGTTGATGTTTATCTTATATCTTCTGTTTAAGACACTGTCCATTCTGTTCAACTGCTCTTTCAGGTCCTTTGCTGTCTCTGAAATAATTATATTGTCGTCAGCAAACCTCAAAGTTTTTATTTCCTCTCCATGGATTTTAATTCCTACTCCAAATTTTTCTTTTGTTTCCTTCACTGCTTGCTCAATATACAGATTGAATGGCATCGGGGAGAGGCTACAACCCTGTCTCACTCCCTTCCCAACCACTGGTTCCCTTTAATGCCCCTAGGCTCTTGTAACTGCGATCTGGTTTCTGAACAAATTGTAAATAGCCATTCCTCCCTGTGTTTCACCCCTGCCACCTTCAGAACTTGAAAGGGTGTGTTCCAATTAACATAGTCAAAAGCATTCTTCTGATAACGACGTCCCTCTGGGTAGTCCACGCCCGGAGATCCGTATGGGGGACTATTTTACCTCCGGAATATTTTACCGAAAAGTACGCCACCATCATTTAACCGTACAGCACAGCTGCATGCCCTAGGGGAAAATTATGACTGTAGTTTCACCTTGCTTTCATCAGCTGTTCGGAGTACCAGCACAGCAAGGCCATCATACCCTAGAATTACCCGTAATGTCCTTCAGAACAATCGTGAATAACTGTTGACTGGTGACACTTCCATCGTTTGGAAACATGATGTCTGTGAATGGCTGCAAATAGTCTGCAAGTAGCCGAACATAAACATTTTCAGTAATGATCGGTTCAGTTGGACCACAGAACCCAGTGCGTCCCAATTAATCACAGCCCACACCATTATTGAGCCGCCACCACCTTGCACAGTGCCTTGTTGACAACTTGGGTCCACGGCTTCGTGGGATCTTTGCTACTTCTGTTCTCACAAGCTGCAGTCGGGTCTCATCTGACCAGGTCTCCAGTCGTCTGGGATCCACGCAATACGGTCACGACCCCAGGAGAGCTGCTGCAAGCGATGTCGTGCTGCCGGCACAGGCATTCCCGTCGGTCGCCTGCTGCCATAGCCCATTAACACCAAATTTCGACGCACTGTCCTACGGATACGTCCGTCGTACGTCTCACCTTGAATTCTGCGGTTATTTCGCGCTGTGTTCCTTATCTTCTAGCACTGACAACTCTACGAAAACGCCGGCGCTCTCGGTCGTCGAGTGAAGGCCATCAGCCACTGCGTTGTCCGTGTTTAGATGCAATGTCTGAAAGTTGGTATTCTCGGCACGCTCTTGAGACTGTCGATCTCGGAATACTGAATTTTTTTTAACGATTTCCGAAGTGTAATATCCCATGCGTCTAGCTCCCACTACAATTCCGCATTCAGAGTCTGGTAATTCACGTCGTGCGCCCACAATCACATCGGAAATCTTTTCGTATAAATCACTTGAGCACAATGACGGCTCCGCCAATGCTCTGCCCTTTTATATCTTGTGCAAGCGATACTACGGCCATCTGTACACAGGGTGTTACAAAAAGGTACGGCCAAACTTTCAGCAAACATTCCTCACACACAAATAAAGAAAAGAGGTTATGTGGATATGTGTCCGGAAACGCTTAATTTCCATGTTAGAGCTCATTTTAGTTTCGTCAGTATGTACTGTACTTCCTCCATTTACCGCCAGCTGGCTCAATTGAAGGAAGGTAATCTTGACTTCGGTTCTTGTGTTGACATGCGACTCATTTCTGTACAGTACTAGCATCAAGCACATCAGTACGTAGTTTCAACAGGTTAGTGTTCATCACGAACTTGGTTTTGCAGTTTTTGTTTACAAATGCGGAGTTGGCAGATGACCATTTGATATATGGATTAGCACGGGGCAATAGCCGTGGCGCGGTACGTTTGTATCGAGACAGATTTCCAGAATGAAGGTGTCCCGACAGGAAGACGTTCGAAGCAATTGATCGGCGTCTTAGGGAGCACGGAACATTCCAGCCTATGACTCGCGACTAGGGAAGACCTAGAACGACGAGGACACCTGCAATGGACGAGGCAATTCTTCGTGCAGTTGACGATAACCCTAATGTCAGCGTCAGAGAAGTTGCTGCTGTACAAGGTAACTTTGACCACGTCACTGTATGGAGAGTGCTACGAGAGAACCAGTTGTTTCCGTACCATGTACAGCGTGTGCAGGCACTATCAGCAGCTGATTGGACTCCACGGGTACACTTCTGCGAATGGTTCATCCAACAATGTGTCAATCCTCATTTCGGTGCAAATGTTCTATTTACGGATGAGGCTTCATTCCAACGTGATCAAATTGTAAATTTTCACAATCGACATGTGTGCGCTGACGAGAATCCGCACGCAATTGTGCAATCACGTCATCAACACAGATTTTCTGTGAACGTTTGGGCAGGCATTGTTGGTGATGTCTCGATTGGGCCTCATGGTCTTCCACGTATGCTCAATGGAGGACGTTATCATGATTTCATACGGGATACTCTACCTGTGCTGCTAGAACATGTGCCTTTACAAGTACGACACAACATGTGGTTCATACGCGATGGAGCTCCTGCACATTTCAGTCGAAGTGTTCGTACACTTCTCAACAACAGATTCGGTGACCGATGGATTGGTAGAGGCGGACCAATTCCGTGGCCTCTGCGCTCTCCTGACCTCAACCCTCTTGACTTTCATTTATGGGGGCATTTGAAAGCTCTTGTCTACGCAACCCCGGTACCAAATGTAGAGACTCTTCGTGCATCGTATTGTGGACGGCTGTGATACAATACGCCATTCTCCAGGGCTGCATCAGCGCGTCAGGGATTCCATGCGATGGAGGGTGGATGCACGTATCCTCGCGAACGGAGGACATTGTTGAACATTTCCTGTAACAAAGTGTTTGAAGTCACGCTGGTACGTTCTGTTGCTGTGTGTCTCCATTCCATGATTAATGTGATTTGAAGAGAAGAATAAAATGAGCTCTAACATGGAAAGTAAGCGTTTCCGGACACATGTCCACACAAACGCTTCTTCACCAGTGGGCCGGTGTGAGCGTTTAAGACCGCGGCACGGGCGCCGAATGCACGGACGAGCTGGTCCGCAGAGCGGGCCGCGCCGGCCGAGTTATACGGCTGGCCGGCTCGCGCAGCGCACAGCCAATAACGGCCGGCCCTTTATGGCTGGCAGCGGGCAGCGGCGCTCTCGACGTGCCGGCGTACGGCCGAATGCACAATGAGCAATTACAGCCGGCGGGCGGACGTGAAGAAGCGGCCGGCGGCCGGCGCTGAATTAGGTGACAATCCACCCGCGGCGCGCCCGCCATCAACTGAATAACGACGCCCTCGCCGGCGGCCGCCGAGGGTCGGCCAGCAGAGGAATCATTCTCGACGGCCCCGGCAGCGCGCGCGCGCTTGGCGATTGTTTAAACGAACGGCCCGGTAATTGGGAGTACGAGGGCCCTAGCGCAGCCGTCCCTCCCTTACGAGGGCCCTTCCCTTTTCCGCCCGACACTCCAGCGGGCACAGCGCGCGGCGATCGAGCGGAAACAGCGGCGCGCGACTGCCGACACAGAGCACACATCACTCAGCCCGTGGCGCTATAAACCGCAGTACAAAGCGACTGCGTCGGTATTTTATCATCGATGGACGCGGGCCATCGCGTGAAAAAAGGAGCTGCCTTGTTTTCATTCTATTAACTTGATGACGACATATTTTCAGTTTCGTAATAATTATTAGTTAGTTAAAAAGCTCGCTTAGTAGTGTTCGTACATTATTCATAAGTCATGAACGTGCTAAAAGCTGTAAGAGAAATGAATTTTCTCTCTCTCTCTCTCTCACACACACAGACAGACAGACAGAAGGCGCGTGCGCGCGCTGTAGCCATTCTACGCAGCTATCGAAGAGATTCTCTTTCATTTGATTCAAGGTCGGTTTCAGGCACCTGCGCCCATCTTCAGACGGCTAAAACCACCTGTGCGTGCAGTCAGGCGCTATGCTGCCTACTGCTTGGTGCCTTACAGTTCTCGACTCTGCTACCCGGCAGTCGGCTGTTCAGGAAAACAACTACAAAATCTACCACTGTACATGTTTTTATACTTGTATTCCATCCTTCCTTCTCCATACCTGACCTGCAAATATCAAGTTATATTCTCGCATTTTCAGTGTGCTTATACCAGTAGTCAACCGATGTTCAGAAATACATATAAAGCTACATGATTTGTAGGTTGCAGCTCATCTAAACAAAGCAGAAATGGACTCATTTTATTTACTGTACTGTTATTATTTCTCTGCGGTAAGTTTACTTAAACCTCCACAAATTTCATGCTCGAGATTTTAAATTATATTAACTTATTTTGGTACTTTAGATACTGATAGCCTCAACAGTGAATTTATCCTAAAAAGTGCTGTATTCGCACAAGTGGCTACAGAGATACTCCTCAGGAGTGGCAGTTTGCATACATCTTAAAGACATTACCACCATTCCACCAAATTTCCCTTTCTTACCAAGATGTACGCCATGACTCGTAAAATCCTATCTGCGAATAGCACCAACAGGAATCTCCTGACAGAAACATTCCCTCTGACTCCACGTTGACCAGCCTCAGAGCTCTTCAACTGGTCCAACAATCGTATCGCCTCTAAACGGGAACAAAAATTTGTATGGCTCGTTGACGAACCTATTTTTAGGTCATTCTAAACACGGTAACCATCGTCCATGCAAATACTGTTTCCTGCCCTGTCCATCCCCTGCTATCATCCTTTCCGAAATACTTGTCCAAAAATGGTAAATCGAAACTGAATAAAACCGCAAACAGCTGACCGCCTCCAGAGCTTCACCCTCGCGCCAACCAAGTACAGGTGCCTCATCCTCTGCTCCACTGCTCTGATGGTTATCATTTGTTGACTGCCTTCCCCTATCCATGGGGCTGGATTCTGCGACTGACTATAAGACGTTGGTGGCGAGTCCGTGGGCTAATCTAATCTAACCAACCCGAACATGCTGCTTTAACGCAGCGAAGTCAGTCGTGACTAAATCATAACTTAACATCTGTTTGCGATTTTATTCACGTTCAATTTACCATGTATTTCAACGCCTGTGGCTCTCATATTACAAAATTGTACCAGTCCAAAAAACATTCATTCTCTACCACTCGCTCAAAACTGTACCAGTCCAAAAAACATTCATTCTCTACCACTCGCTCAAGACGTGCAATCTGCTCGAAGTTTGTGACCCAATACGAGCTTCCTTCTGCGACAGCCGACCCATAGATCTTCCTTCAGGGCTTCACAGCAGGGCTTTCCATCTCATTCTACTTTCTCTGAAACCTTTGGCTTCCCGCTGAAAGACTGCTGCACTTTTGCTACACATATAAATCTTTACGATGGTGTGATAAAAAGTAATACCTCCGAATTTATGTGAAAACTCTTAAAACAAATATTGTTAACATTTACATCTTTATTCTTCAATGTCTACATGTTTATTTCTCAAGATAGTCACCCTGGCGCCGAACACATTTCTTTAAACGAGGTACCAGTTTGTTGATACCGTCACTGCAGAACGTTTCACTTTGTTGACTGAGCCAGAGCCCCACGCCTGCTTGACCGCTTCATCAATGTGAAGTCTTCGAAGGGGTTCTTTAAGTTTTGGAAACAGATGAAAATTGGATGGGGCCAAGGCGCTACTTCATGGAGAGTGACCAGTGTGACAGTGAACCCAAGGCGTCGGATTCTCGAGAGTGGTCTGCGATTGCCACGCTGGAGGAGAGGGTACTCCATGTGCGGACCAACTCTTCCAATTCGAAACTCGATTACAGCACGCTGTTTCTCACGCAACAACGAAGTTCCGTTACACGTTTCAATTCGGAGCCCTCTAGCGGCAGAGGACTGCAAATACGTAGAGATGAAGGATAAATATGCAGAATGTTGTTTTACCTACGAAGCTTTAAGAGTATTCACATGAAAATTAGTAGGCATTAACTCGCCACGCGGCTGGAGAAACGTACACCCCTACCACAGCTGTAACAGGCAGTGCACGTGCACCACGGCAAGTGCTTCCACTTGGTTGACGGCGCATTGCTAAATAGATAACGTGGCACAACGCGATCGTAATTTATAAATCGAATTTCAGTTTCCGTTGATAATTCTCTGACAGTTGTTCACAGTTACTATTCGCTGGAATTTGCAACTCATTTAAGATCCATAATAATTAGCAGTTGTCGTTGAGATATCCCTACGCTTTAACAATGGAGGAATAAAACTGAATTAATTCTCTTTGTGTTTTCTTCGTATATGCTTGCTAATAGCGTACAGCTTTGTGCAGTTACCAGAATGTCAGAGTAATGTGGAGTCCACTTAATATTTTCAACCTCGTAAAGATGAAATATGAAGAATGCGGTATACAATATAAATCACCTACTTCTGATGACATTCATATGTGTTGTTGGAATGCGGTATACAATATAAATCACCTACTTCTGATGACATTCATATGTGTTGTTAGCAGTTAATTTCTTAGAGATACTTTCCAATGACGTCGAAATTTCGTTAGAAATTGTGGAAACATCAGAAGAAACACAAAATAAGAAAATAACTGTGACGATTCATTGAACTGTGGTTCGAGTGATAATTATTGTGCTAATTAAAGTAATGAACAAAAAGTACTGTCGCTTCCTAGCCCAAAGAAAAAACTCAGTAATAGCTTTCAATGACGAAAAAACACTGTAAATCTTTTAGTTTAACAAGACTGAGAGAAAACGCAGTGTGCAAATTTCGTTTCGCAATCTGAACATGAATTGCATAAATGAAAGAACGATTTACACGAACTATGAAACATGTTCCACAATGAAACTCAAAAAAGTGTGAAACAAAAACTATTTAAGGATATAGAAATGCTCGGGAGAATCAATGCAGCGTTACCGAGAGAGATTTACGCTACTGGGCCTTCTGAATTGCACGTAGGGTGAGTAGTACGGATTTCCAGGCTTCATCGATCTATTGAGGCAGGTTCACGAAATTATACGCAAAAGGAAGTTGCAAAATTACGCAGTTTACTTCAAGTGGACGTGTAGAGATGTTATTAATAGGTAAAACTATAGAGAAATTTGTAGCTGCGTAAGACGAAGCTTCTTGTTTCTACTAAAAATGCTGTGCGCAACGCCAGTCCGTCAGGTTTCGTGCAAGAGTGCTGTTTCTGCAGCTTTATATCTTTCTTCTGGAATGTCAATACAAATTAGTGATGATGATGACGTCCCATACTGTGAGGAGCGTAGGGGACGATGCGGTAGGCCCGCACCGCCGACTAGGCAAGGTCCTAGCGGAGGTGGTTTGCCATTGCCATCCTCCGACCGTAATGGAAATGAACAATGATGATGAATGAAGACGACACAACAACACCTAGTCATTTCGAAAATCCCTGACCCTGCCGGGAATCGAATCCGGGACCCCGGAAGCGAGAACGCTACCGAAAGACCACGAGCTGCGGACCAATAGAAATTAGTACTAATCATTTAAAAAACGACTGAACGGTTGCAAAAAATCTTACAATCGACATAGCAAAATCTGGAAAAATGGGAGAGTGTGTCGTTTCAACTTGTTCTTACCAATGAATTTTTTTGTGTATTGTAGAATGGCACCAATCCTAGTCCGAAAATATTATTACGAAGTGACGTATCAATAAAGTTCAATGCCTCATTTGCTTAAAAGATGAAAGATTTTTCTGCCATTTCTATGAAACAAAAATGAGGTAGGAATTATGGTAACAGTAATAAATTAAGAAGTTAACAACAATTCATTCGTAAGTATAAAAAGTAGCTGACCTGTTACCTCTGTCTACATAATATACCCTTATCTGCTTGTAGCCCTTGAAGACGGACATATTGACACGATATACAGTTCTTAAACCTCAGTTTTCACCCTTTAGCACTGAATATTCGTAATGTACAAACAGTGGCATGAACTCCTATTTCAACATGATTTTTGAGCAGGATTTCAAAAAACTGCACTCAAAGCAGAATCCTGGTGATTTTTTGGATGTATACAATCACTTTTCGAGGAAAGTAGCGAACGTTCGACGGACTAAGTTTTCTTTTTATTTGCTCATTTTATTAAATGTTTTGATTCTACATGTCTTAAAACCGAGAGTCAAAAAATTTGTAATCTTTGTTCGATTTCTAGGTTTACTACACGGAATAATAGGAATAAATAAACCGAAAACCGGTTATTTCAGGAATCGGTTTTCTAAGCGCTTTAACACCCAAGAAAAAAAATCGATATAAACCGAAAACCAGTTGTTTCATCGATAAACGTCCGCTCTATACCAGACCCACCAAAAATTCGTCAAGGACAATAATGAGACCACACTCACCAACGAGATCACCATTGCTGGGAGATGAAGATAATACTTCAGGGAGCTATTCAACTGTGATGAACGTAAAGATCTTTTAAAATTTAAGCCACCTGACTTTGCTGATTTAGATTATCCACCGCCTGGGGTGGAGGCAATGAGGGATCAGGTAATGAAGCTGAAGAAGAACAAAAGTGCAGGAGAATATGGAATTCAGGTAGAAGCCATTTAAGCAAGAGGGCAGAGTCTCCACAAGAGAATTCACCAGCTAATCAAAAGGATTTGGATATTGGAGGAGATCCCAGAAGACTGGAAGACAGTAGTCATCTCCTCTATACGCATGAAAGTTGACGAAATGGACTGCACCAACTACAGAGGAATCGCCCTTTTGAATGTCTCCTGTAAGATCTTGTCCAACTGTACATTGGCTAGAACCCAGCCGTTTGCAAAAAAAGTGATCGGTTATTGTCATGGGGGTATCAAAAAGGACCGTTCGACTGTCAACAATGTCTATGTGCTGCGAGAACTCACCAAGAAAATGTGGGAATATGGCAAAGAAGTGTACGTGCCCTTCGTAGATTTTAAGAAGGCATATGACTGCATCCACCGGAAGAGCCTGGCGAATTGAGTAACCGACAATGGAATACCCAAGCAACTCGACAGACTAGTTAAGTTTGTCTCAGGGATTCCAAAGGCAAAGTGAAGCTCGGGAATGAAGTGAGAGAGCTTTTACATAAACGCAGGGCTGAGACCAAGAAAAACACCGAGTACCTGGTGATGAGCAGGACTTATGCCTTTTCGGAGACCCATTCCAGCCTCTGGTAGTCAGAACCCAATCATACGAAAGGGATGGTAATACAAACATATGTCTGTAAGTATGTTCCACATCCCCTCATAAACCAATGGACCGCTTTCAATCTACTTGGTACACATATGCTTATTGTCAGGGAATAATCGCCGTGGAGATGAGAACGATTTACCAATCACAGTTCAGGAGATACGATGCCATAAACAACGAGATGCATGAAAAACTGCCGCATCGTGGATGACGCTTATAATTTATTACTTAGATGCTACTAACTCTTTTCGCAATAAATTTCGCAGACAGTATCCACAACACATGCCGCTAAATGTACCTTCAAATTTATATTATGACACACACACACGGCTCAGGAGATTTGACGTCATAAACACTGACACGCGTGGAAAACCGCCACATCGTGCATGAAGTTACAATACATTTACTCTTTACTGCTAAGACACGACTGTAATCGAGGCAACTTGAAGAAGTCCCTGACGCCTGACAGCGCTTCTGACAGCTTTCAACTGCAGGGCGCAAATGGCTGCAGGCGAAAACAATAGCCGTCTGCAGAGGAATGAAGAAACGTGACCATAGACACGCGAAGCAGCAGCGCCCTAGGTACAGGAACTGTCCGGAATCACCTCACACAGAGTCCACTGCAGCAGTACATGTAACGTTCCGTTTCCAGTAGAAAAGCCTCAAAATTAATAGCCGGGCAATACCGGGTTTATCGCCTAGTTTTAAATATTTGTGGGCAATCTTCACTGAGGACGCATCGTGTGAGGCAGAAATCAAAGCGAGGATCCAAGTCGCGAGTCGATCATACTTCAGTCCGAGTCAGCTTTTTAAATCGCGAAGTCTCTCGAGGAATTTCAAACTCCAGCTGCACGAGACAATGATATAACCCGTCGGATTGCGTGGTTGCGAAACTTGCAGTGTCCAGAAAGAAGACTTATATAAAAGTTCTGGTTTTCGGGTGACAATTCTTAAGGAACTATGGACCAGTACACCACGAGATCACTGGAGAAGGGAGGAGCCGGCATAATTGTGAACTGGATGAAATCTAAAACAGACCAAACATGTACGCCTGGTGACAACAAGCAAGCGTTTGATATGGGCAGGACAACTCGCTTGGATGGCTAAACACCGATGCCCTTCGGACTACATGGATTTTACTCTCTGCGGAATAAGACAACTATGGAAAAAAAACCGAAGAGATGGAATCGATGAGGGCTTACTGCTTATCGCCTTAGAGGGCAATTGGCGGCAGTAAGCATAAAATAGAATCAATTGGAAGACGAAACCTGTATTTGCGCGCGGTCCTCTGGGCCTGATCGAGTAAAGTACACGGGTGTCCAAAATTAAAGTAACAAATCACTATTTCCCCGTCCTGTATCTAAGTACCGATATTATCACACAAACTGCCAACAGATGTCCGTACGATTGTGTTCCGCAGGGAAGATGACATTTCGGTCAACAGACAACCGCGCCAGCGATGGCGTCAGGGCACCCAACAAACGGGGTAATATTTGTCGGGTAGTCGCACATCCACAATTGCTGCGTGCACAGTTACAGACGGTGCAGTATGGCACAGAAAGACGCCTACCAGACACTCTGCCGTGGACAGCCACAGGAAGAAGGGAAGCAGGACAGTCGCAAACTGATGTGGCCCGATGGCTTGAAGTGAATCGTTGCGGTTTTTTTTTTCTTCTCGGATGTGGCAACGGCTGACAGAGATCGAAGCTGTTTCCCAAAGACCAGGGCAGGGCCGAGCACGTGTGACATCAGAAAGAGGAAGAGAAGAGAAGAGGGCACAACGGAACCGCCTCAGTACTGCACGGCAACTGGCATCTGACCTCAAAGCGTCCACTGGACGTGTTGCATCGAGGCAGACGTTGTAGAGAAGGCTTCGGCAGAGTTGCCTTTATTATCGTCTTCACAAAGGCACCGTCTCGTCTAGAGTGGAGTCTTCAACACGCCAGCTGGACGCTCGAACAGTGGGCCAATATTCTCCTCAGAGATGAGTCCCGATTTCGTGCGCAGATGAGTCTCGACGGACAGAGACCGACAGAGAGGAGGATCCGTAATGGTGTGGGCAGAGATTGTGTTGACCATTCGAACAGCTCTTCATGAAACAGGACCGGTGTGTGGGCAAGGTTTAATTGCCGTCAAGTATCGTAAAGATATCTTGAGACCTCATGTGCGGCTGTCGCGTGGTGCTGTGGGGCCGGACTTCGTATTGAAGGACAATGATGCTCGACCTCACAGAGCACGCGCGGTTGATGTTTTCTTGGAAAAAGAAGATACTGCACGCATGACGTGGCCTGCTCGCTCTTCTGGTTTGAATCCCATGTAGCACGTCTGGGATCACTACGGCGACGGGTTGTATCACGTCAGCATCCACCAACTACTCAATACTGCGAGCAGCACTGCAGGAAGAATGGGCGTTATTGCCTCAACATGTGGTTGATGGCATCATTCACACCATGCACCGTCGTTGTCGAGCCTGTATCGGTGCAGAGGTGGTCACACGCCATACTGAACGTATTAACCAGTTGTGAAAATGAGTGTGCAAATCGGTTAAGTTGGAGAAAAAACGAAGAACATTTTTGTCTACCGTTATGCATGTTAACAGTTTATTACCTTTTGTATTCTTTACGTTGTTTCTACTTTACCAGGTGTACCGTCATGGTTCAAATGGCTCTGAGCACTATG
This sequence comes from Schistocerca cancellata, assembly GCF_023864275.1. Lineage (NCBI taxonomy): Eukaryota > Metazoa > Arthropoda > Insecta > Orthoptera > Acrididae > Schistocerca > Schistocerca cancellata. The sequence continues at coordinate 612,872,655 of NC_064633.1, read as the reverse complement.
GGACTTAACTCCTGAGGTCATGAGTCCCCTAGAACTTAGAACTAATTAAACCTAACTAACCTAAGGACATCACACACATCCATGCCCGAGGCAGCATTCGAACCTGCAACCGTAGCGGTCGCGCGGTTCCAGACTGTAGCGCCTAGAACCGCTCAGCCATCCAGCCGGCGTACCGGTATGAAATGAGCGTTAAGATACAAATGTGTCGATACGGAACGTTTGTTGTGAAGGAGCCTTAATTTTTTTTGTTTGGTTGGTATGACATCTGTCAAAGATATGTAGTATACATCAAGTCATGGACCAAACAACATCATATGTTTTCATCGTGTTAACAATGTCAAATCTTGTACCAGACAGTGATGATTTGCGAAAAGCATTAATTTTTTGTTTTCATTTGAAAAAAAGTGCTGCAGAGTCGCATCGAATGCTTGCCGAGGCATATGGATCATGCTATATCAGAAGCAACATGCAAAAGATGGTTTCAACGGTTCAGAAATAATGATTTTGATGTAAGAAATGAAGAACGTGGAAGACCACCAAAAAAGTTCGAAGACACTGAAATGAAAGCAATATTGGATGAAGCAAATGGCAGCAATGCTAAATGTTGCACAAGAAACAATTTCTGACCGTTTGAAAGCTATGGGAAAGATCCAGAAGTGTGGAAAATGGGTGCCACATGAATTGAATGAAAGACAGATGGAAAACCGAAAAACCATTTGTTAAATTTTGCTTCGAAGACACGAAAGAAAATCAATTTTGCATCAAATTGTTACTGGCGATGAAAAATTGATTTATTTTAAGAATCCTAAACGGGAGAAATCGTGGGTTAATCCGGGACAACCATCAACATCGACTGCAAAACCAGATCGATTCCGCAAGAAGACAATGCTCTGTGTTTGGTGGGATCTGAAAGGTGTGGTGTATCGTGAGCTTCTAAAACCCGGTGAAACTGTGAATACTAATCGCTACAGACAACAAGTGATCGATTTGAACTACGCTTTGATCGAAAAAAGACCAGAATGGGCCAGAAGACATGGCAAAGTAATTTTTTTTTACACGACAATGCACCTGCACACAAAGCAAAACTGGTTCAGGATACAATCGAAGCACTCGGCTGGGAGCTGCTACCCCACCCGCCGTATTTACCAGACTCGGCCCCTTCCGACTACCATTTGTTTTCATCAATGGGACACCCATTGGCTGAGGAATACTTCGATTCCTACGAAGAAGTCGAAGACTGGGTGTCTGATTGGTTTGCTTCAAAAGACCATTTCTATTGGCGAGGCGTCCACAAATTGCCAGAAAGGTGATCAAAATGTATAGAAAGCAATGGTCAGTGCTTTGAATAAAATGTTTTTACTTTTCAATTCAAAATTAGTGTTTCATTTTCACAACAAAAAAAAACGCTCATTTCATACCAATACACCTGGTACTATCACCCGATTATACTGTTTTGTGGCAAAATAAACTCAAACTGGCAAAATTTCCGTTTGTTGCTTTACACTTGGACACTAGAGTAGATATGTAAAAATGTAAACACTTTGGTTACAGTGTTTTGCGGTGCCATGAGCCCTATCGACTGCGCCCCTGCGTCCTCGGTATGGGCGAGGTAGGACCACTACAAACAGGTAGCGGCACGTGCGCTGCTCGCAGACAGAGGGCAGGGCAGGGCAGGGCAGGGCAGCCGGGCGAGCTCTAACGCAGGCTCGCCCGAGCGACCGCAGTGGACTAGTAGCCCTCGCTAATACAGTCCGCCGCTGCGCTGCGCCACGCCACGCCGGGCAGCGCCGGCTTAATTGCTGTAATGTAGAATTGGTTAGCGCGCAAGTGCGCTCTTGCGGCTCGCCGCGTTACCGCCATCTGCTACGCTGTGTGCTCTCTTTAGCGACACTCACGAGGGTGTGTGTGTGTGTGTGTGTGTGTGTGTGTGTGTGTGTGTGTGTGCGCGGACGCGCGCGCCAGGAACAGCAACCCACGCACACGCACGATGCGAGTGAAAAGTCGGAAAATGCATTGTTGGTGTGCTGACTCACAAAGGCGGTCTGAGAAGTTCTCCGCCTGATAGTGGAAAAAAGAACATATTGTCTTCAATAAAATTTTATTTTCCAACGTAACCTCCTCCAAAATCAATACACTTCACCTCGCGTTGTTCCAGTGGCATTATTTCCTCTACGTAGATTTCTTCCTCGAGTGCTGCAGCTGCTTGGAAAAGCTGGCCAGTAAGGAAGAATCTGACTCTTGGGGAGAGGTGACAGAGAGAGAATGGGGAATGTGGCGGATGTTCCAAAACTTCACAGCCCAGATCTCTCAATTTTGCCCATTTTTAAGACTTGTCTGCAGCGGTGCATCTATGATTCATCCATTCTCACACACCTAGGCATAAAATCAGTTTCTTTTTTCTTCCGAAAAAGTGTGAATACGCTTCTGATCTTCGGCGAGCAGGCAGCCGTCTCGCACAAATTTTTCTCTAGTGGAGCTCTTCAGACGTCCGTTTGAAATCTTGGCAATTCGTGCACCTTCAGTACGCCGATCTTCCAAAATTATACCGTCTCGAGGATTTCTGGTCTCGTTGCACTTTTCGTGCGTCCTTCACCCGGATTTTCTTGGTCAAGTTCATGGCCTCATTTGAATTCGGCCGCCCACTTCTTTATGGTGGAAATTCAAGGAGAATAGTCACCGTACCGAACCTTAAAATAATTTCTGTTGACGTCAGAGATTCTTTAACAAAACACATCATCACTGCACGATACTCGATTTTCTCCATTTGCAACAACTCACGGACCGTGCCTTTTTCAGACAGGCGCTAACCGGCAACTACTGGACGGAGTGACCAGCAGTTTTATCTGTTATCTGGAGTCGCGAAGAGGGGGAATGAGGTACCTATTTTTATAGTGCTGCCAAGTACGAGCGAGGGCGGGAAGCTTTTCTGGCCATCCTTGCATTGCTCCACACTATTTCACCGCATACTGAGGATAAGAGATTAAGACAATTTACTGTCTAAAAAGCTACGGACGATTCAAATAAATCTCGACATACGTTTTGTGCCGCGCACATGAGTCACGCAGCTTCTGTATTTCACTACCGAAATATCTTTCTCAACACTCTTTTCGCTATGAAATTGTTCGCAGGGCCACCTGGATAACAGAACCGTAAGTAAATCTGGATTTTTAGTTACGTTCGGTTTACAATCGCCAACAGCACACTGCGACTTACATACCTTGTTCAGTATGTCAGCACACCCCAAATCGTAATTTCTAGATTAGACTGCGCGTGCATTACCACTATTGGGCCAGAAGACTTGTCCAACTTCAGATCACAGACTATTTTGCTCACACATTTGCTTCGGGGGAAAGTGAAAGCCGGTTCTGCGCTGGAGTCCTTGTGGGGTGGGCCACCGTGCTGAATTTCCACCATCTTCTGTAAGGACAGGGACCGTAAATGCAGTGTTCTCGTGCGAGCTGAGTTGGTGACCCCCGCCCGCAGCTCGAGGCGGTGCTGGTTTCGGTGGTGCAGCCTGGGGATGTTGCCAATGGGAATCACTGTGAGGGGTCAGACGTGGGTATCCTAGGGAAGTCCAGCACGTCCCACGTTTTCCCCGATCGGTCCGCTACTTTGGTCGGTCCGGTTGCTACGCACACCGTGGTCTACCACTCAGTGGAAGAGCGTTTCAAAGGATGGCAGGCAGTAAAGGATTTTCCAGGAAACCAACCAAGATGCCTGCCTGGTTTTCCCTACAAAAGGTTTCGGGCGCTATCTCCAGCTGATACCGACACTGAGCCAGATGCTGTCGTTTGCCGTTTCAGTGGAAGCCTATCGGCCTGCAAGGTCCACGCGTTCACAGAGAGTGTGATTACTGGTAGTTTGGAGCTGCACTGGAAGGAGAGTGATGGTGGCCCTCGGCGGTATGCCTGCCGGAGAGGAAGAAATCCAGTGTGTACTTTGTCTGCATACCTAGGGGAGTCATCACAGACGTGAAAATGGTCCTTCCAGATGCCAAGAGAAGCACAAGTGGTGGTTCATATTAGTACTAATGATGTGTGTCGCTTTGGATCAGAAGAGATTCTCGCTGACTTTAGGCAGCTATCTGATGTGGTAAAACGCAGCCAGTCTTGCTTGTAAGAGGAAGGCTGAGTACACGACCTGTAGCATCATTGAGAAGACCGATTGTGGAGCTTTTGTACGCATACAAAGCGCTGCCTGGTGCAAATTCAGTGACATAGCTCGCACAGGGTACGGTGTCCGATGCGCATTGTTGACCAATTTTCGTCCAAAGCGCTGAGCAAGTTCATTCTTTGGTTCGGAAGGAGTTGTCAACAGGAGTTTTCCACCTTTCGGCTAGTCAGCGATGACAGAACCAAAGCGCTCACCTTACAATCTTTCTCAAACGATTTTACACAAACTATTCGGTAAAAAAAATTATTTTTGGTTTACTTATAGCTTTATATCTCAGATTCATGACGATGTGCCCATCATTTCGTTACTGACTTGAAAAAAAGACACTGCGCGGAATTCGGAAAAGTGTGCAATGAAAAATAGAGGTCGCTATGATTTTGCGCTTGCGCATTGTGCATTGTTGCGCGTGAAATTTAGCTGACATATTGAATTTTTCTTTAGACATGGGTAGTGGTATCTATGTGTCATCAATCTCGAGAAAACTGATCTGATATAGCACACTCATTCGCGATCGCGCCGCGACAGCGATAAAGCCAGAGTGAAATATGCACAACATCCCTCGTATTTCATAATCGGTTTCAGATATCAAAATGAGATTTTGGCAAAAGACGCCACGCAAAGACGACAGTATTTTACGATATCATTATTATGTAAAACTACATTATCTGCCGTGTTATTACAATAACTAGAGACTTTTTCGGTGAAAGAATGTAATTTTTAAGAGCCATTGACAGCTAGTGAAACGATAAAGGCTGTTGGTTTTGAAACAACTAAGTGAAACCATTACACTTTTTTTACCGAAGCTACTGACCTACTTTTCCTCAGTTCTTTACTTAATTAAGTTAATAAACCACTGTTGCAGAATTCTCTCGAAACTGTGTCAGCACAACATCTTAGTGAGGTGAGACTGTGTAAACTCTGCTGTGTTTTGGCAAAAGAATCAAATTTTGACACAGCAAGCAGAGAAATGTGTGTGTTTCACTCAAAATTCGCCACGCATGACGCTTCTCTGAAAGTTGCAAATTGTTAACAAGCCACGCGATAACTTTCAGCGCAATTCTTTTGAGATACTAACGAAAGCAAAGGTGACAGAAGATCTTTTTGAATGGTCACCGTGCAAGTGTGGGAGTGGAAGGGTCCCACTTAATACTTACAAAAATGTGAGAGTAGGCTTCAGTTTAGACCAGCATCTCCCCTGCAGCGCTCCGCGTTTCCCCTACAGCGCTCTCTCCATGCACCCCCCCCCCCCCCCCAATCACTGCCGCTCTCCCCGCACTTCCCCAGCCAACTGCGCATCAAGCGGCCACGGCATTTTGCGCCCACTATATTAGCTGAATTTTGAAAAATATACGTTTCCTGTGTGAGCAACATGCACCGTCTAGCAAATTCATATAGGTTCCAACTTACGCAAAACGTCTTTATGTCGACTGTTCTTGGAATAAAGGGATAAAGAAAGAGTCCGCTTATTAACTTTAAATTTGAAACTGCCCAGAAAAGGCGATTTACAGTAGAAAACCAGATGTTACGATACCAGTAGCATTTTAAATGAATACAGGAATCGGCGTATCTGCGTCGAAATATTATTAGGAACTCATTGAAATTCCGGTACCGAAAAAGATGGCAAAAAGAGGTGGAGATGAGATCGTACAGGTACAGAAGTGATGCTAAAAACCAGTATGCTTTGACATTGCAATAGAAGGATATCAAATACACTCGGGAGCGTCAAACAGGTGGGAATTATCTGAGGGATGAGGAACGTCACCTGCGAGCACCTGACATAAAAAGACGCCCTCGGCTGCAGGAAAGGCGCAGGCACGTCACGACGTTCTCCAACTTCAGAAGTACGGGCAGCACGCTGTAAGGATCGGCAGGGGAGTCGGGAAGGGCCACTCTTTCGCAGATGCGGGCGGCCGATGGGAAGGGAAAGATAAACTGTTCTTTTATCGCCCGGGCGGATTCCCAAAAGGCGGGCGGAGATTAAAATTCAGGCGTGGCCGGCGCGCGTGTGACAGGGCGCCCTCTGCCTCTGCCGCCGCCGCTGCCCGCCTTCGCCGCCGCTTGCTGGCGGCGCGCCGGCCCGCTAATCCGCCAGAGTGCTGCGCCGGCAATCTCCTAATTACAGCGACGCCAGCCGCGCCGCGCCACGCCTTCCTCTCGCCGCTTTTTCCGACGACAAACAAGCGGCCCGGGCGCGGGACCTCTGCTGATGGAAATGACGCCCGACCCTACGCCACCGCCAGCGCCGCCTTCGCGGGCTCCGGCTTTCTTGCCACATAATCGACGTTGCCTCCCGTCCTTTCCCTTCTCTCGACGAGGAGTGACAAGTGTTCCGGCCCCTCTGCTCTTCTGCAAACGCGTCGACAGTTACTTGCGAGAAAATTTAAACCCACGTTAAGACCATCTCGATTAAATCTAAACTCCATAACGATCTGCGTGTATCAGTGGCAAAAATCGGTTTGTTCTTCTCTCACAAGATATACTGCGAACTATGGATGAAGGGCAACAGGCAGATTCTATATATTTCTGCAATACTGGCCATTAAAATTGCTACACCAAGAAAAAATGCAGATGATAAACGGGTATTCATTGGCCAAATATACTAGAACTGACATGTGATTACATTTTCACGCAATTTGGATGCATAGAGCCTGAGAAATCATTACCCAGAGCAACCACCTCTGCCCATAATAACGGCCTTGATACGCCTGGGCATTGAGTTAAACAGAGCTTGGATGGCGTGTACAGGTACAGCCGCCCATGCAGCTTCAACACGATACCACAGTTCATCAAGAGTAGTGACTGGTGTATTGTGACGAGCCAGTTGCTCAGCCACCATTGATCAGACGTTTTCAGTTGGTGAGAGATCTGGAGAATGTGCTGGCCAGGGCAGCAGCCGAACATTTTCTGTATCCAGAAAGGCCCGTACAGGACCTGCAACATGGGGTCGTGCATTATCCTGCAGAAATGTAGGGTTTCGCAGGGATCGAATGAAGGGTACAGCCACGGGTCGAAACACATCTGAAATGTAACGTCCACTGTTCAAAGTGTCGTCAATGCGAACAAGAGGTGACCGAGACGTGTAACAAATGGCACCCCATACCATGACGCCGGGTGATACGACAGTATGGCGATGACGAATACACGCTTCCAATGTGCGTTCACCGGGATGTCGCCAAATACGGATGCGACCATCGTGATGTTGTAAACGGAACATGGATTCATCCGAAAAAAAAAAAAAAAAATGACGTTTTGGCATTCGCGCACCCAGGTTTGTCGTTGAGTACGCCATCGCAGGCGCTCCTGTCTGTGATGCAGCTTCAAGGGTAACGGCAGCCATGGTCTCCCAGCTGATAGTCCATCCTGCTGCAAACGTCGTGGAACTGTTCGTGCAGATGCTTGTTGTCTTGGAAACGTCCCCATCTGTTGGCTCAGGGATCGAGACGTGGCTGCACGATCCGTTACAGCCATGCGGATAAGATGCCTGTCATCTCGACTGCTAGTGATACGAGTCGGTTGGTATCTAGCACGGCGTTCCATATTTACTCTCCTGTATCCACCGATTCCATATTCTGTTAAGAGCCATTGGATCTCGACCAACGCGAGCAGCAATGTCGCGTTACGATAAACCACAATCGCGATAGGCTACAATCCGACCTTTATCAAAGTCGGAAACGTGATGGTACGCGTTTCTCCTCCTTACACGAGGCATCACACCAACGTTTCACCAAGCAACGCCGGTCAACTGCTGTTTGTGTATGAGAAATCGGTTGTAAACTTTCCTCATGTCAGCACGTTGTAGGTGTCGCCACCGGCGCCAACATTGTGTGAATGCTCTGAAAAACTAAGCATTTGTATATCACAGCATCTTCTTTTTTTTAATGGCCAGCAGTGTAGATTTTCGCAAAGCGTTTGACAAGGTGCTCCACTGCAGGCTGTTAACGAGGGTACGAGCGTATGGAATAGGTTCACAGATATGTGAGTGGTTCGAAGACTTCTTCAGTTACAGGACCCAGTATGTTGTCCTCGACAGCGAGCGTTCATCAGACACAAGGGTATCCTTTGGAGTGCCCCAGGGAAGTGTGACAAAACCACTGTTGATGTCTATACACATAAATGATTGGCGGACAAGGTGAGCCGCAATCTGTGGTTGTTTGCTGATGATACTGTGGTGTACGGTAAGGCGTCTGATTTGAGTGGCTGTAGGAGGATCCAAGACGACTAAGACAACATTTCTATTTGGTGTCATGAGTGGTAGCTACTTCTAAATGAAAAAAAAGTTAACCTATGTTGATGAGTATGAAAAACAAACCCCTAATGTTCGGGTACAGCATTAGTACTGTGCCGCTTGACGCATTCACGTCATCTGAATGTCTGGGCCTAAAGTTGCAAAGCGATTTGAAATGGAACGAGGTTGTGAGGATTGAGGTAGGAAAGGCGAATGGTCGATTTCGGTTTATTGGGAGAATTGTAGGAAAATGTTGTTCATGCTACTGCGACCTACTCTTGAGTACTGCTCAAGTGTTTGGGATCCGTACCACGTCGAATTAAAGGAAGACTTGGAAGCAGTTCAGAAGGGGGGTGCGCTGTTAGGTTGTTTACCAACAGGTTCGAGCAACACGTAAATGTTACGGAGGTGCTTCGGGAACTCAAATGGGGATCCCTGGAGGGAAGACCACGTTCTTTTCGAGAAACAATATTAAGAAAATTTAGAGAACAGGCATTTGAAGCGTGAGTGTACTTTCATTCCATCTTGCACACTATCTGAACATTCAGGGCCGTTCGAACAAAGGGTGTCCCATTTATTTCGACCACCATCAATCACTTTTTGCACACAAATAAAATAAAATAAAAATAGCAAACAAATGTTCTTTAGCCACGAGTGGACCATCACCAGCACGATTACCTTTCTTGTACACTCCTGGAAATTGAAATAAGAACACCGTGAATTCATTGTCCCAGGAAGGGGAAACTTTATTGACACATTCCTGGGGTCAGATACATCACATGATCACACTGACAGAACCACAGGCACATAGACACAGGCAACAGAGCATGCACAATGTCGGCACTAGTACAGTGTATATCCACCTTTCGCAGCAATGCAGGCTGCTATTCTCCCATGGAGACGATCGCAGAGATGCTGGATGTAGTCCTGTGGAACGGCTTGCCATGCCATTTCCACCTGGCGCCTCAGTTGGACCAGCGTTCGTGCTGGACGTGCACACCGCGTGAGACGACGCTTCATCCAGTCCCAAACATGCTCAATGGGGGACAGATCCGGAGATCTTGCTGGCCAGGGTAGTTGACTTACACCTTCTAGAGCACATTGGGTGGCACGGGATACATGCGGACGTGCATTGTCCTGTTGGAACAGCAAGTTCCCTTGCCGGTCTAGGAATGGTAGAACGATGGGTTCGATGACGGTTTGGATGTACCGTGCACTATTCAGTGTCCCCTCGACGATCACCAGTGGTGTACGGCCAGTGTAGGAGATCGCTCCCCACACCATGATGCCGGGTGTTGGCCCTGTGTGCCTCGGTAGTATGCAGTCCTGATTGTGGCGCTCACCTGCACGGCGCCAAACACGCATACGACCATCATTGGCACCAAGGCAGAAGCGACTCTCATCGCTGAAGACGACACGTCTCCATTCGTCCCTCCATTCACGCCTGTCGCGACACCACTGGAGGCGGGCTGCACGATGTTGGGGCGTGAGCGGAAGACGGCCTAACGGTGTGCGGGATCGTAGCCCAGCTTCATGGAGACGGTTGCGAATGGTCCTCGCCGATACCCCAGGAGCAACAGTGTCCCTAATTTGCTGGGAAGTGGCGGTGCGGTCCCCTACGGCACTGCGTAGGATCCTACGGTCTTGGCGTGCATCCGTGCGTCGCTTTGGTCCGGTCCCAGGTCGACGGGCACGTGCACCTTCCGCCGACCACTGGCGACAACATCGATGTACTGTGGAGACCTCACGCCCCACGTGTTGAGCAATTCGGCGGTACGTCCACCCGGCCTCCCGCATGCCCACTATACGCCCTCGCTCAAAGTCCGTCAACTGCACATACGGTTCACGTCCACGCTGTCGCGGCATGCTACCAGTGTTAAAGACTGCGATGGAGCTCCGTATGCCACGGCAAACTGGCTGACACTGACGGCGGCGGTGCACAAATGCTGCGCAGCTAGCGCCATTCGGCGGCCAACACCGTGGTTCCTGGTGTGGCCGCTGTGCCGTGCGTGTGATCATTGCTTGTACAGCCCTCTCGCAGTGTCCGGAGCAAGTATGGTGGGTCTGACACACCGGTGTCAATGTGTTCTTTTTTCCATTTCCAGGAGTGTAGTACCGGCGCGTAGGTAGTTCGGTTCGTTTTAGAGAAGGTCTGTTCAAAAATTTCAGGAAGATTTGTAATTTCGCCCGAATGGTCTCTTGGAACGAAATATGGGGGACATCTCCGCACACGCCTATGTTTAATACGTAACTGCCGGGAATTTCACTGTTGCATGTCTGTTAAGTTACTGCTCCGGGCTGTACTGAACACAACGTTGCGCCGCAGTTCGCGAATTTCGAGATGGCAGAGGTAGAGGAGCAACGCCTCTGCGTTAAATTTTGCGTGAAACTCGAGAACATCTTCACAGAGATACACTAAATGATGCAGGAAGCATGTGGTGACGAGTGCTCGAGCCGTACTCGGTGTTATGAACAGTTCACACCGTTTAAAAGCGGCCGGACCAGAGTTAAATATGACCCTCGGCCAGGGCCACCTTCCAAGTCTAACGACGGCGCTCATGCCAGGTACGTCTACGAGACTGTGCGTCCCAATCGAAGACCGACTGTCCGAGAGATTGCAGAGGAATGTGACATTTCAGCTGAATCGTATCATGAAATCCTGACGCAGCATCACGGAGTACATTGAGTCGCCGCCAATTTAGTCCCGTGGCTCATGAGTCAAGACCGGAAAGACCTTCGCTTCGCAAACTGTGAAGAGCTTTTGGGTCGCGCAAATGAGAACGAGATGCTCCTTAAGAGAATCGTAAGTGTTAATGAGACATGAGTTTACGGTTACGATGTTGAGACCAAGTTTCAATCTTCCAATGGGTCGGGAAATGATGTCCACGACCCAAAAAGCTCGTGAGGTCAGGTCAAATGTCAAAGCCATGCTGACTGTTTTCTTTGATTTTGAAGGATTAGTTCATCATGAATTCATGCCACAGAAACGAAGTGTTAATCGATGGTACTACGGGACGTGTTGCGACGTTTGCGAGAGGATGTGAGATGGAAACAGCCTGAAATGTGGCGAAACAATTCATGGCTCTCGCATCACGATAACGCACCTGCACAGTCATCCGTGTTGGTGCGTGACTATTGCACAAAAAACGAAATCACTGTGCTGCCTCATTCTCCATACTCTCCAGACCTGACCCCTGAGGAGTTTTTTTTAATTTACAACGTTGAAAACGGTGAAAAGACGACGATTTGGAACGATAGACGAGATAAAAAGAAAATTCGCGTACGGCGCTTAGCCCGAACCAGCAAGAGGCGTACCAGAGTCAAAGACTGCTCCCAGAAGTGGAAACGGTGTTGGGACCGGTGTATCAATTGTGGACGAGAGTGTATCGAAGGCGACCATGCACAGTAAGTAAAAGGTAAGCGTAGAAAAAATTATGTATGGACAAAGTTCCGGAACTTTTCAAACAGACCTCGTATTACAAATCCATGTACCCGAAAAAATAAAGCGATTTGACTCAGATGTCCGCCGTTTTCGAAGGCTTTGACCGGCATCGGCAATTTAACTGATAGCAGGCCTACCCCTACGACTGGCTGGCTATGAGAAAGAGTCTCAGAACTACGAACGACAGAGTCAGATGTGGAACATTCCCCCATCAACCATAGAGACTCCTCGTTAATCTGAACAGAGAAATGTCGATTAAACTAAACTGCCTGAGAACGGGAAGTGCTATATACAATGCTCTAATGTATAAAGAGAGACTTCGCAATTCTCAAGCATGTCACTCCGAATCTCGGGAACCGGAAATACCGGATCAAAATTGCCCTCAACGGAAATAAACTGAAATAATGCAATTCGTCTGGTTGCGGAACCTGGTCGATATTTTACACGCAGATGTTCTTATGCAGGTCTTTCCACGAATCGTGTACGCTATCATCTATCAACATGGGCACGATACGCCCAACACTGGTAGATTTCCGACCTCTTGCTGGAGCAACTCAGCGTTGCTGAATGCCATGTATCGCTAATTTTTGCTTCTCCTATTAATGAGCAACTGCACAGACGAATAGGTAATAGATGGACTAGAGTACTTACTTTATAATATCCGAACGGTGTACCGCTAGACTGATGAATATAATAGAGGTTCAAAGAACTTCCAAGGTATAGATAGTGCGTACTTCGACAGTGTGACCCGACGAGGAGGCAGACTGGAACTCACGACAGCAACATTCATCTTTACAGATGAGCTTACAGCAAACCTTGAGAAATCTAATTATGAAAAACGACACTCTGATCACACGATTATAATATTATAAAACTCACGGTCTGCGGTGATGCTACTAAAGCACTGCAGGGCAGAATTATTTTACGTACCGCAAAACAGAAGGAGCAGAGGAACCTTCAAGCTACAATGAAACCAAAATTATGTTCTGGGTGAAGCGTCACAGTGAAATTAACGATAACGAAAAAGGCGATGCTTGGGCTAAGGAAGCAATGCACTTCGACTGAATTAAATACACAACATTACCACCATACGAATTAATCCCTAGCGCCAGGCCTCAAATTAGGATTAGCGGAATAACAAGCTACCTGCCATACGGAAGTAATGGAAGAGATTACGCAGCAGGGGTCACTAAACTGCCGACACTTTCTTGCTATCAAAAAATTATTGCAGTAGAAATTTCCAAGTGGCTGCTATATTGGATCACGAAGGTTTCCGCCAGCACCTCTATCGATTTAATATGGTCCCACCTACCTACTGTAACTGCAGGTCCGAAGAAGACTCTAACCATAATTATTAGGCTGCTTTCCGAAGTGACCAAAAGACCACGAAATTTATGCTGGAAGTGATATCGTCGGGAAACGAACCATCATCCAATGTGAAAAACTTACTAGCGAAAGGTGATATACTCCGATAGAGACACCTATATAACTTCTTAGCAAAGTCACATAAGCTCACCGGACAAAACAATTATCACTATTAAGGAAATCGTTACAAGCATCGTATAGCACCGCGTAATTCCCTCCCTGGATTTGATTTGGAAGTGGGTCCACAAGGTCGTGCAAGTACATCCCATCGATGTTAAGCCACTCGATGAGGATTTGATCGCGTAATTCCACCAAATTACGGGGATGCCGATGTCGGTGTATTACCCGCTATTCCAACATGTCGGAGAGAATTTTCTATGGGTCAAGTCAGGTGATTTTGCAGGCCAAGAGGGTGGTGGTACGGTGTTCAGAAAACCAGTCACATATTTTTCCAGTCCGACGAACTCTGCTGTTGTCGTCTTTATGTGCCTGTGTGTGCAGTGGCCTCTTGAGAAGTGACCGACTCCAAATGTTCATTGCATGCAGTGAAATGAAATGTCGTGTAGCTATGGCCTCCCGTCAGGTATACCGGTCGCCTGGTGCAAGTCATTCGAGTTGACGCCACTTCGGCGACTTGCGCGTCGATGAGGATGAAGACAACTCAACACTCAGACCGTGAGCGGAGAAAATGTCCGACCCAGCTGGGAACCGAACCCGGGCCCCTTAGTATGGCATTCTGTGGCGCTGACCACTCAGCTATCGAGGCGGACATTGCATGCAGTTCCCGTCGCAATGTTCTACTGCTAATAGGTTGAGATGGTCCTTCATTCACTGGCTGCAGCAGTTCCTGTCGCGTTTGAAAGTGATTTTGATTCCCAAGACGTGAAACGCATCTCCGGTCCCTCTCAGTCAGGATCTTTTTCCGACCATAATTCTGTGACGTCATGTTATGTGGCCACGTGCGTTTCACCACTGCTTGTTGACACGTTGGCAGTCCGCCGCGAAAAACCAACAAATCCAGCAACTTCACACACCCTATGGCTATGGGCACGGCCAAACACGATTGCCCTTTTTCGCCACTGTGTGAGGTCATTTCATTTATCCATGTCTTCGTAAAATGCCCGCTTGAAAGATAAATGTCTCACTGATCACTACTGCCTTATACTCACGTAGAGGCAGTGCGCTTAAATGACTTAATCGCTGCGCCATCTGTAAAGGCTTAACGATTATCTGTGCGTGCACATCGAGTGACAAATTTTTTTCTCCCGTGAGTTTACACAGAAAAAAACATTACGATTACGTGTCAAAATAATCATATAAAACTATGACGCTTAAGGCAGTAAATAATTTGTGTGTTGCGGGATGTACTATAACACGGGAAGTTTCTCCAGAGGCTCACTGCATCTTTACTTGGCTACAACACGTAGATTATGTCCGGAGCCAAACTTATTTTTAAGAACCTTTCTTTACTGGATTAACAAATGGTTATATCAGTGCAAAAATAAGTAGTATAGCCACCTTACAATGACACTGTCTTCAAGTACACGCCATTCGAATCAGTTTGATAACCACCGGCTTTTTGTTTGTGATGAAGTTCTCTATGCCAGTCTACCATGTGCAGATCCCTTCATATCTGTATTAATACTGCAGACTACATACACAGGAACCCACTTACTGCACTCTAGCCCCCCCCCCCCCCCAAAGTTTCCCACAGTTATGAAACTAAAGATTCCTTGATCTCTCGGGAGCTGTCCTATCAACAGATGCCTTATTTTAATCAGGTTGTGCCACACACTACTTGTCTCCCCATTAGATTCAGTAATTCGTTAATTATTCGATTCGATGTTCTTCTGTAGCACCAAATTTCAAAATCTTGTATTATCTTGTTGTTTCAACTATTTTTCGTCCAAGTTTCATTTCCGTACGGGCTACAAACCAGTCAAATACCTTCAGAAAAAGGTAGCAAAACTCATCTAGTAATTCTAGATACCCATTTCCTAATCTAATTCCCTCAGCATCGTCTGACTTGACTCCACAGTATTGTATTCCCCTTATTTTACTTTTGCTGGTGGTCATCGTATAACATTTTCAAGACCCGATCCATCCCGTTCAATTGATTCTTCACATCCTTTGCCACGAGTCACAGAATTACAATGTCGTCGGCAAACCTCCAAGTTTTTATATTTTCTTCCTGAACTTTAGTTCCCTCTCCAAATTCCTCCTGGTTTCCTTCACAGACAGCTCAATGTACAGACTGAATATCATCGGAGATACGCTACAATCTTGACTAACTGCCTTCTGAACAACTGCTTCCACTCATAACACATATATTAGAAAACATCTCCATTTTTAGTCTATAATACGACGGAGTATTCCCAAAAGAAATTCTTGCCAGTCATTACGGAAAGAAATAAAAATGTTACAAGAAATATTCGAGAAAAATAATTTTTTACTTCAGCTGGGAATAAAACAGAACTACTAACATATTTAGGCTGAAAAACATCATTCTCAAAGTTTATAGATGCATATGATACATAATTTAATGTGATACATGATTTACTATGGAAACGTAAAAGTACACAGAGATAAAAACCCGTGTAACGTCAAATGTCGTCGCTGATGCATTTGCGTTTTATTTGACCTCGTAGAAACTTAATTTTGGTAAGATCTGAAACGTCATTATTGTATCGTGCCACCTGTGAACGCAATTTATTTGCGAGAGAATCCGTGCGCGCGAGCGCGCGCGCGTGTACTTGCATACCATCGCTAGGATTTTTTTTTTTCCCGGCAGCTCCTCTTAACAGGACCAAGAATATTCGCTATCTCCCGACTTTTTACATATAAACGTGACTGGCTCAAAACCCGTAGTTTCCAACAACATGCGTGATACCGTACGTTCAATTACGGATCCGGCAACCAATTTAAAGATCTTGTGCAACGGAAGCAAGGGAAATATTTTCAATATTCTCGAAGAAATCCATGTCATAAACTCCCTACGGTTACACCCAAACCAAACGCTGAATGATCAGCTGGATCTGAGACGGCTTATGCCCTCCTTTCCGAATAGCCCCTTCACAATGGCAACTGCAGTATCACATACTCACTGAATTTCGACTTTTTTTTTCCTCATTCACCTAGTTTTGCAATACATTGTTGTATTTTAGTTGTTTTCCTAATTTACCTTCAATCGCAAACATTAATCTAGTTTTTCTTGGGATCGAAAGCCAATTTTAATAACTTATATTTCAATCAGTTTTAAGTTTTAATTAATGGGATTTGTACAAAAGCTAAAACACTAAACACATTACTCAAAATTTTCGCACTGTTTTATAAGTGCTAGTAACGTTACGAACGACAAGCAGTACCCGTTGTTACTGCATAATTTATCTTCGGCATTGCCCTTGAGATGCCTATTTTTGTGACTGCCGCTACATACAATATCGGAAGCTCCCTGAAATTACTGGCGGAGGACATCATTCCACACAGAAATAGTAATGAAGAGACTAGCATCTGTCCCCCAATGGAAGCAGGCCTACGACTGACTGAAATAATCCTGAGGTGTAACTGTAAGTATGTAAGCGTTCGCTTACAGGAGTATCGTCCGTCCGACCGACCGACCGATTGTTGAAAACTTGTTCTAAAAATTTTGCGAATCGTGTAAATGACGCGGGGCGTGGGTACCAGGCCGATATTCAACTAGTCAGATGTGGGAAACGGCCTAAAAGCCACATCCATGCTAGTTGGCAGACAGGCCTTCGTCGTAAAACCACCGGGCGGATTCGGTCCGGAGCCGGCTCGACTCTCCGAATCTCTGAAACTGCGTCCTGACATGTGTGGCTATCCAGGTGGGTCGACTGCGCGTAATGAAATCGTATCATATTATATGCTGAATAGAATGGCTTAGCATCTTTTCCATAGCATCCTAGTGAGATTTAACCACTGTCGCTACAGAGCTGTTGGGTTACCAGACATTTTAAGCAGGTTTCGCAGTATCACCAATACTTTTTATAGACCCATAGAACGATGAGTGTCACCGAACGCTGATCTATCTCACAACAATCCAGAATTCATAACTTTTTTTCTAATGAAAATGTATTCTATGTGCTCTTTTTACCTCGACAATACAGTGTCATAATGGCTGCGTAAAATATACATGTCAAGATGTGCGAACATAAATGGCAAACTGATAACTATACTGCAGAATGCCGATACGTAAAAGCGCCTACATCATGGTTATCAATATATTTGGCCGTTGCATTTTCGTCCAAATGCATCAGCTTTGACACGCTAGGTATACACCGGGAGTATTTTTCGGGCGGTATTCTATTTACGAAGCCGTCCTGAAAAGTAATGCTTACGAATTTTTTACTTGAAAACTCTTCAGGCTTTTTTAAATAAAACAAACATTACTAACATTATACATCTTCATTCTTATGTGTACATATTTATTTCTGAACGTAGTCACCCTCACGGCAGACACATTTCTCCCAACGAGAAATGTACAGGTTGTTGATATCGTCAGTGTAGAATGTCTGACTTTATTGACGGAGCCTCAACCTCACCTCTACTTGCACCGCTTCATCACTATCACAGTGAAGTCTTCGAAGACATTCTTTAAGTCTTGCAAAAAAATGCAGATATGGTGGGGCCACGTCGGGACTGTATGAAAGTTGCTCGATGACAGTGAACCGAAAGCATCGGGTTGCTGTGAATTTGGCAGCGCGTGGTCCAGTACTGACGTGCAGACGGGTGTTCCATGAGCGGCCGCACTCTCCTTCGGATTCGAAACTAGATTACAGCATGCTGTTTCTTACGCACCGACATCGTTATGTTACACACTACAATTCGGAGTCCTATCGTGGCAGAGGGCTGCAAACGTAGACATGAACAATAAAGATGTAGAATGTTAGTAACGTTTGATATTATTTAAAAAGCTATTTAAAAAGAGTTTTCATATAAAAAGTCCGTGTATTAGAGAATATTTTTGATTTGTTTGCCTTCGCATCATTTGATCCACGTGAGGACACTTTGCGATATTCTGGGCCCATAATAAACGTTTAAATAGACATAGTGTGTTGATAATGACAGAAATGTTCGTGACGATCACCTTCCGTGAACAGAAGGGGAGTGGTAAGTGTGTTAGGAGTTGTGTTGGCACTCTACACCACTCATCACGACGTCTGTGTATGTACAGAGTGTTTCAAAATGAATATACCGGTTTTACGGCTCTGTACCGTTTATTACATTCAATTCACAATTATAAATAATACATCAAATGAAAGAGCAACCCAAACAGTTTTGTTCAATGTGAGCACCATTCATCACACATCAAATCGATAGCTGAGTTGTTCCCAAACCTTGATCAGTGTGTTTGGAGTAATTGTTGTAACTTCCTCGATCCTGTTTCTTGAGTCGGGTAGATCACACGACAGCTGGGGCACATACACGTAATCCGTAATGAAACCCCAAAGGTAAACATCGTATGGCCTCAGATCGGGTGAACGTAGAGAGCACGGGGAGCAAGCTCTGCCTTCCGGCCTCTCACGGCCAATCCAGTGATCAGGCACAACGTCGTTTAACCGATCGTATACTGAATTGCGCCAGTAAGGCGGCGCACCATTTTGCTGCCGAATAAAGTTCTGTGTTTCAGGTTCTTCCAACTGAGGAAACAGCCACAGTTCTAACACATCAAGTTAAGAAACACTAGTTATAGTTGCTTCACCCAAAAAGAAAGACCCGTAAACTTACCGCCCGGATATGGCACGAAAAGCATTCAGTTTAGGGGAGTACTGCACCATCTACTGGATTTGCAGACAACCAGACCGCACATTATCTGCGTTCACATTTCCACTTAGATGAAATATCAATTGATCTCTGGAGACGTCACTATCCATAAGATATTCATCGTCGTGCAGTGACATTTCGTCTGGAAAGTTGGCACATAGATTGTAGTCCGTACGCTTTAGAGCTTGTAACAACCGCAAACGATAAGAACGTGATGTAAGGATGCAGTCTCACGGCGGAACACTGAATAAAAAGTTTTCGGGTTTCCAGTAGCATCAAGTGATTAAAATTACACGAGCTTTCTGCCAACGCCGTTGGGCCACTGCCAAGTGGTATGACAGCCAGCGAGCTGCTTGGTGCGCCCTTCGATTACTGAGACCAGTTAAAGACGCAGCAGGTCTGAGAACTCCTGGGATCTACAAGACACCTCGCCACTGTGGCCACTCTTACGACGGACAAACAGTACGCTCTGTGCGACAATGCACGCTATCTGGCGAAATCTGTTTAGTTGAGCAAGCTTCAGAAAACGGACGCCTGATAAAATTTGACGAAACCTTTGTCATGGCTCGCACTAACCTCGTGTAGGATTTCGGAATAAAAAAAGCCACCGAAATAAAAATCACTGACAACACACTATTTTGGAGACGGCGGCCTGCACTTCGGCGCAGCCTGGAATCCGGCGATCGCGAAGTTGACCTGGGCACATCGAACGCTGGGTCAACGTGCGGCCATGTATGGCGATGCCGCGAGCACCAGTGAGGTGACAGCCGGCAGCTAGTGTATGAGGACATACCATCAGCCCGCTGGCAGTCATACCACTTCGAGAAGGGTGCTTGGCCCAAAGCTCGTGTAATTTTAATCACTTCCCGCGGCTGCAAACCCGAGAACTTTTCATTCGATAAGGACGTGGTTGTCAGTGTCTGCTTAAAAGTCCCCACACAACCGTCACTGGAATTGCTACTTCACTACTAGGCTTCCGAACTGATTTCTTGGGGCTACGCGTGCAAGACTCTCACTCATTAAAAGCGTTCTTCAGTCGTTCTCGGTCGTTCCACCCACTTCCATCTGCACACAAGTATAAAAACGCAACTGTTTTGAGTTTCACTTTTATTTGATGTATTATTTATAGCCGTAAGCTGCTATAATGCCTTAAGACACGTATATTCATTTTGAAACACCCTGTATACAGTCCTACTATAGAGTGGCTGCTTCAATAACAGAACAGAAACATTCGTGTCTTGCAAAGAATAACTGGCGCGGTCAATAAAACAGCGGACAGGCGAAAAATATACGGCAATGTCGGAACACGGCCTCCAGTGCGCGCTAACCGTCGTTAAAACCCATTTACGGACGCAGAGCTTTCTCTCATTTTATTTCGGCAAAACGGGGAGAGGGGAGGGAGGACAGAAACAATAATTCCCAAATTCATCACTGAAAGAACAGCCGCTGGTAGCGCTGCAGAGTAAGCAGGAGGGAACAAAAAAAAAAAGATACACAGACACACACAACACGTTTTAAAATAAGCATATATTCTCCGGGTCGGGCGAAAATAAAATAATAAATTGAAAACGTAAACATAAGCCCCGCAAACGGCCGCAATGCGTTTGTCGAAGAGAGAGGTGAAAAAGGGCGGGGGGGGGGGGGGGGGGGGCCCGCAGGCACACACGCGACGTACGGGCGGTGGAATGGAGTGTGACTCTGTGTGTGTGGGAAGCAATACAAACAAGTGCAATATTAAAATAAAAGCGGCGTGTCGCGGTGCGAGAGTAGGCTGAGCGGCCCGGGGGCGCTGGAGGCAGCGGCGGCGGCAGCAGACGCCCAGGAGGGGAGCTAGAGGCAGAGGCGGAGGCGGCGGTGTATAAACATGTGCTCGCCCGGTCGCTCGCTGCCTGGCGGGGCGTCTGGTCGATACAAATGCGAGAGTGTTTGCCCAAGCCCGGCAGCCAGAAAAAAATCCATACAGCGGCGGCGGCAGCGGTGGCGGTAGGGGGACTGCAGAGGCTGCGGGGGAGGCGGGAGGGGGGCGGCGGCGGAACCGCGAACCGAGTACGGACGAGGTGGCGGAGGAGGAAGCGGGGAAACGGGACGAGTGGCGGATGGGGTGGGGTGGGGGGACGGCTGCTGCGCTCCGCTCGGCTCGGCTCGGCGGTCTCGCCCGCGGCGCGCTCGTCTTAATCCGCTCTCGCCCAGACAGCGGGGTGAGGCGCCCGCGCAGCCAGCGCCGCCGCGCGCCACTCTGGCGAACTACTCGACAGCCGGCGGCGACGCGTCGCGTGTAAACAAGCGGCCCGGCAGGCGCGGAGCCCTCCCTTCGCCACCTCACCCCTCTCCCCCTTCCAGCCGCTGAGCTAATTAGCTGCTTATTGTCGCCGCCGCAGCACATCGACTCCAGCCGGGGCAGGGCGGCCTGGCGCACCGGAAAGAGCAAAGCCGGCGCCGCCTCGACACCCGGGGCGACACGTTTCGCACCCACTGCGAGCCTGCTCTCCCCTCTACCCTGCGCCCCTCTCGGTGCTGCTGCCGCGGCATTCTGTCATTATTTTCATACTGGTTGGGGAACTTGCTTATTGAGAAATCCCGTGCACGTGGCGTCCATTATTCTCAATACACTGCGTTAATCGAAATAGAACCGAATCAAAATCGAACAATCGATTTAATACGTCATTGTTGCGAAATACTAACACGAATGCTTTACAGAGGAATGGAAAAGTCGACATCGGGGAAGATCAATTTGGATTCCAAAGACATATAGCAACATGAGAGGCAATACTGACCCTAAGACTTATCTTAGAAGATAGGTTAAAGGAAGGCAAACTTACATCTAAAGAATATGTCCAAAGAAATGTAGCAGCATGACAGGCAATACTGACCCTAAGACTTATCTTAGAAGATAGGTTAAAGAAAGGCAAACAAGTATTTGTAGACTTAGTGAAAGCTTTCATTGAAGTCAAGGGGCATGAAAGGTAAGTAGTGTTTGAGAAGGAAGTCAGACAGTGTCGTAGCCTATCCCTGATGTTATTCAATTTGTACACTGAGAAAGCAGTAAAGGAAACCAAACAACCATTTAGATTTGGAATTAAAATCCAGGAAGAAGAAATACAAACTTTGAGGTTTCCCGATGACATTGTAATTCTGGCAGAGACAGCAAAGGACTTGGAAGAGAGTTGAATGGAATGGACATTGTCTTGAAAGGAGGATATAAGATGAACATCAACAAAAGCAAAACAAGCATAATAGACTAGTCGAATTAAATGAGGTCATGCTAACGGAATTAGATTACAAAATGAGACAAAGTAGTAGACGAGTATTGCTATTTGGGCAGCAAAATAACTGATGATGGCCAAAGTACAGACGATATAAAATGTAGCCTGGTAATGGCAAGAAAAGTGTCTCTGAAGAAGAAAAATTTGTTACCACTGAATATAGATTTAAGTATTATGAAGACTTTTCTGTAAGTATTCGTCTGGAGTGCAGCCATGTATGGAAACACGGACAATGAACAGTTAAGACAAGAATAGAATAGAAGCTTTCAAAATGTGGTGCTACAGAAGAATGCTGAAGATTATATGGGTAGATCACATAACTAACGAGGAGGTACTGGAAAGAATTGGGGAGACAGGAAATTTGTGGCACAGCTTGACCAAAAGAAGGGGTCGGTTGATAGGATACATTCTGAGAGACATCAGGCAATCACCAATTTAGTATTGGAGGGTAAAAATTGTAGAGGGAGACGAAGAGATGAATACAGTAAACAGGTTCAGAAGGATGTAGGTTGCAGTAGTTATTCGGAGAGAAGACACTCGCACAGAATAGAGTAGCATGGAGAGCGGCATCAAACCAGTCTGAGGACCACAACAACAACAACCAAAATCGGAAGTTTCACTGAATACTAACTAGCATATCGACAGATATGTTGGTGACAGCTTGTCGAATGTTGCTCTTTATGTGAGCCAGGACCCTAGGACCCCTGTAATCAAGCAATTTTAGGCAGGCACATAAAGAATAGTCACACAGGGCTAAATCAGGCAACCGTGCTGGCCTGTGGACAATCCCTCTCAAGACGATGAGGCATCCTAGGAAGAGTTGCCGCTCACTGGCGCACACACACAGTGCGTGCAGTTGCACCGTCCTGCCACAACTGTTCATCCCTCATATCCCTCTCATTGAGTGTTGACTGGCAAAACTTTTCAATCATTTGCACATAAGTCACCGAAACTGAAAATTCATTTTTTTCAAAAAACCATGGGTCAATTATTCCAGCTCGCTACAGTGCACACCAAAGAGTTACATGTTGTAAATGTAGTGGATGCTGATGAAACTGTCTGGGGGTATCAGGACTTCAACAGTGAATGGTCTGTTTATTTACAGAACCTGAAAGATGGAAGTCAGTCTCATCACTGAAGAATGGAAGTGTGTCACGAGACACGCTGAGAAGTGCCTCTCGCATGCATTTCCCTCAGCAACAAAAATGCTTGAATTAGGTTCCTGCACCACAGCCAATTTCTAGGAAGGAATGTTTACTTTTTCATGAAGGATTCACCTAATAGAGAGCAAGCAATCCAACAGCAGCTGCATGTTTGTTGTTTGTGGGCAGAAAGCCTTACAAAGTCAATGTTTTGGGGTGCTGCTGCTGTTTGTAGATCTTAACCCACCACAGCTCCAGTACATAATACTGAAATGGGTATGGAATGCATGTTGCTTGGCAATGATTCAGCAAATATTAGATATGTTTGCCCTGACAGCGAATGTACTCTCACTTTTGTCCACTCCATGATGCTAACTAAAGGAATCAGAGCTACAACTTTTATGCCCTACCCTCTCAAATGTGTGTGTGCTTTAATTCATTTCTTCAGATTCCGTCATTATTGTAGGTAAAGATGAAACTTAAATGTCTTGAGGAAAAATTAATTATATGACATATATAAGTGTTCTCAGTGATGGGTGCAGTGATGAGAATCTGTAACAGCTGCAAATATACTCATTTTGTGAAGTAGGACATATTCTTGGTCCTATTAAGGTGAGCTGTTGGAACAAGAACGCTGCCAACAACATACACACTGCCATGCATGGAGTATGTTGTATGTAAATTATGTTCATTGGTGACAACACAATAATAACTACTCAGATGGTACCAACATTAATTTGATAATTTCTGTAACAAATTCTTAAAAGGAAGTTTCCGCAAGGTCCCACAGAATGCAAATTCTTGAGACAACATTTTTTGTTACACGGGTGAAACAGTTTTACACCTCTTATGGTATTTCAGTACCTTGGATTACTTTTATGTTTTCCCAATAAAATATGTATCTCATGCTTCTGTAAATTTTGAGAATGTTTATAATTTTGTTTTTATTTCTAGCTTTTTAAAAAGCTTGATGTAAAGTAAATTTCCTGCAAATTTCTTGTTATTATTTTCTCAGTAAAGACTACTAACAATTTTCTTTTGTGAAACACTCCATCATATTCTAAATTAAAAATAGGTGTGTCTAATATTTTCTTAAGAATTTTTACTGACATCTGAAATTATCACTAACTGACAATGCTGCATGTAAGTGAGATGACCACCCTAGTTCAGTGATGACAAATGCAATGCAACTTCTGGCACATACTTCATATTTATATGTCAAAATGCCATTCCAGTAATGTTGATTTGCTTTCATCATAGTTACCCCAAATTGATGGAGGCTACATTAACCAAAGTTTAAGCACTTTTCTCCTCTCCAACCTAGCAAATTAATCAAATACCTAAGCTATGATGATTAATATTCTGCCCAAATATAATTACAGTTAATATAAACATAAACCTAGAGTTTTTCAATATTAATACAAAATCAGATCAATTCTGATGTTCTATCCTTTTGTGCTTGTTTGATTATGTATATTACACTCACTATAGCTGCCAGCTAGCAATGTTGTACATTCAAGCAGTGATTACTTTTTATCTTTAACAGTGTGCTTCCTCATTTGCAGTCTTATCCTGATACAGTGAGCTGTATTATCATAGACTTATCATCAGTACATTCTAAAAACAAGTCAAGACTTCTCATGGTTTATGACCTTGCAGATCTGACTCCATATTTTGTCGTCAGTAAATACATTACCGAGCTGTTCTCTTACAATTATCTTCAGGCCCAACTGTTATAATGGCTTTCATGACTTCCTTCAACAATGATATGCTAAACTTCTCATAGTTGGGATTCAGAGTCATGCAGAATTTTTAACTTCTCACAGTTGGGATTCAGAGCCATGTAGAATTTCTTAAAGGACCTCATATTTGCCATTGACTGCAGAGATTGCTTCTTTCACAATTGTAATTTTGGCCCTGAGACCATTATCAAATGATGCTGCAAAAGATTTTGCTTGAACACATGTTAAACTTTAAAATTGTCCAACATGTATACATGTCATCATCAGCATTTTCACACTGCCTCATTCCACATTGAAACAGTGCATAAAAACATCAGTTCATTGCAATCTGTGTTAAGTGTGTTAACATTAGTAATAGTTCATGCAATTTACACCATTTCACTATGTAGAGAGCTTCTCACTCATTCAATGAAGCTGTGTTTTTACGATCGAAATTGCAACTGTGAAATAAAGTATCTCTACAGTCAACAGTGAACTTGACATCCCTTAAAAGTGGTGTACATCATGCCTGTGCCAGCCAAAAGGCAACTAATCTCTCTCTTGCTTCTGTTGACCAATTCATAAACTGAGAACGGTGTAAAAGGAAGCCTCCTGAAAATTCAGATACAAATCAATAAGTGGTCAGAATTAATTTACCTTCATCCTTTATCACACCCAAGAGCACAATCATGCCTTCCTGCAGATCAGCAGCATCGTGATGACACCAGAAACTGGATATATGAATGATGCGAAAGCTACACCACATTCACTTATCTTTAGCCCATGGAATCGGTGATAATGCCAAACCACACTTACATAACAGGTGATTAGGGAAAATTGTAATGATGATCAATAATACAGTACTTGTAGGTAGAAAAAGAAAACTGCGTGCATGGTGATGGGAGTACCGATGTACTTTGCTGTGTGTTGAGAATGAATAAGACTGAGCTATTTAGATATTCAAGGCAAATGGAAAATGCAACAATAAGTATAATCTTTCAAAAATGTGTTATTCAAAAAGATCTGGAATTAGAAAAAAATTAACAGTGAAGCTTTAAGCAGAAACTCATAACTGCTAGTGGCAGAGTGCTTTTTATTCCTGAATTTGAAAGACTTTTTCAGCTCTATAGACAAACTGCCTATGGACTGCCATGAAAATGGAAATCACTGTCACAGCTAAGTGCCAACTCTGTTGTGCACATATACACAGTTCTAACTGATCAGGACAACTAAATGTTTTGGCCACACAATTGTCATAACAGTCTAACATTTTGGTTAGTCTAGCTGTATCTCATGACCAAATGACAATTATCCAGATAACTGCAATTCCAAATCAGTAAATTGTTCATATGAAAGCATCTGTTCTTCACTGAAGATATTAAAGTCTTGCTTTTCTTTCTCTTCATTACGGCAACCAGAATTTGAGAGCAGCCCTAAGTTCCCAAAATGGGTAATTACCGTCACTAAAATTTATTGCTGCATCTCTCAAAACAAATATACTATTAACCACACTGGGTTGTACCACTTTACAGAACTAAAAAGGGCATGTTTTGATTTAAAAAAAAAAAAATAAATATTTTAGGCTTATGAACTGCTACAGCCGATTCTTTGAAACCATTACAAGCTCTTTATTTGGTATGTTAAGGCCTGAGCAGATGGGACACATCTGAGGTATACTAGCTGATAATACTATCGAAATACCCTTTCTGCAGCAGTCACACAATCACCCTCCTAGTAAAGTGCTCTCACAGTGATAGCGTGTATCAGATCTCCAATGCTGTAAGATTACTAGATGATAACGTGTTCACAACAATTATATATCAGTTCCAAACAACTACTGCAATTACAGTACTACCAACAACGTTTCAAATTTCCCATTTCCCTGTGCTACGCTGTATTGCATGGTATTGTATCACACCCGAGAAAATACTTTTCGAAAACAATCAATACTTTTAGCTGTTCTGGTATTTTATTTATTTATTTATTATTTATTTATTTACTTAATTACTCATCATGGTCTATAAAATTTTAAAAAATGCCTGTGATGATGATAAAATGTTCCACATGTAATGCACATCCATCATTGCCAATTCAGCATTCTCCGAGTCTCCCATTTTCCACTGTTCTTTTCATAGCTGCGTATGATGCACCTCCTTGTAGTGGGTCCTTTTCCAACCTCTGGTCTTTTCTCAGTCACCCTGTGCAACACAACCTCATCTCCAAACCCATATTCACATCTCACAAGCCTCCAAACATTTTCCTCTCTCCGCTACAGTGTCAATGTTTCTGCACCCTACTGGGGAACACTACATACAGAACACCTCATTAATATTTACCTTGTTTATTTAGTGGACCATAGAAAATACTACTTCTTCTACAAGACGTTTCTCATGTATATCTATTCTTGTTTATATTTCTTACATCTCGTGTTACTGGTTATTTTGCATCTCACGTAGCTGAAATTTTCAAACTGCTCCACTACATAATCAAAAATTTTCCTTAGTCTTCTTCACATTTATCCTCACTCCATATTCCTCCCAGCTTGTGTTCAGTCCTTTACAAATGATTGCGAGATGGTGCTGTCAACATGTGACACTACTAGTGTTTTGTAACTTTAAAAAAAAAAAAAAAAAACACATTGGCAAATCAGAAATTGACAAACAGTTTGTTTCTGGTGAGTGTCCAAAGAAACAATGTGAAAAAATGGAAATTTCCTTGATGGTTATTATTGAATGACTTTTTTTTTTATGACTAGCATAAAGGTAAAACTCAATAACAATGCCCCACTGTGGGTGCTCACACAGGCAGATTGTGGGTACCAAGTTTCATAAAAGCATCATGTCATATGAGGATAATGACAGCCATTTTGCTGAAATCATTTATCTTTAATATTACCTGGGCTGTTCAATAAAGAATGATGATTTTTTTTTTAATGGTCATAATTTCTCGTGCTAAAATTTAATCTTATGATATTCCTTTAGCTTAATGTGCAACAAACACACCATAGTAGTGAATTGTTAGGACTCCTGATTTCCACCTTTGAGAGGCAGGCAAGGTTCGATACAGTTCCCCACAGTCGTTTATTGAACAAAGTAAGAGCATATGGGCTATCAGACCAATTGTGTGATTGGATTGAGGAGTTCCTAGATAACAGGACGCAGCATGTTATTCTCAATGGAGAGAAGTCTTCCGAAGTAAGAGTAATTTCAGGTGTGCCGCAGGGGAGTGTCATAGGACCGTTGCTGTTCACAATATACATAAATGACCTGGTGGATGACATCGGAAGTTCACTGAGGCTTTTTGCAGATGATGCTGTGGTGTATCGAGAGGTTGTAACAATGGAAAATTGTACTGAAATGCAGGAGGATCTGCAGCGAATTGACGCATGGTGCAGGGAATGGCAACTGAATCTCAATGTAGACAAGTGTAATGTGCTGCGGATACACAGAAAGATAGGTCCTTTATCATTTAGCTACAAAATAGCAGGTCAGCAACTGGAAGCAGTTAATACCATAAATTATCTGGGAGTACGCATTAGGAGTGATTTAAAATGGAATGATCATATAATGTTGATTGTCGGTAAAGCAGATGCCAGACTGAGATTCATTGGAAGAATCCTAAGGAAATGCAATCCGAAAACAAAGGAAGTAGGTTACAGTACGCTTGTTCGCCCACTGCTTGAATACTGCTCAGCAGTGTGGGATCCGTACCAGATAGGGTTGATACAAGACATAGAGAAGATCCAACGGAGAGCAGCGCGCTTCGTTACAGGATCATTTAGTAATCGCGAAAGCGTTACGGAGATGATAGATAAACTCCAGTGGAAGACTCTGCAGGAGAGACGCTCAGTAGCTCGGTACGGGCTTTTGTCAAAGTTTCGAGAACATACCTTCACCAAAGAGTCAAGCAGTATATTGCTCCCTCCTACGTATATCTCGCGAAGAGACCATGAGGATAAAATCAGAGAGATTAGAGCCCACACAGAGGCATACCAACAATCCTTCTTTCCACGAACAATACGAGACTGGAATAGAAGGGAGAACCGATAGAGGTACTGAAGGTACCCTCCGCCACACACCGTCAGGTGGCTTGCGGAGTATGGATGTAGATATAGATGTAGAAGGTCAGACATGTTCAGTATCACCTACCGCTGCAATGGAGGCAACACATGAGGAACAATACGTGGCTTTGAAATTCTGCCTTCATCTCAACAAATCTGAGAACTGTACTATGTTACAGGAGGCCTGTGGAGAATCTGTTCTTCCCTACAGCACAGCTTGAAGGTGGTTTAAAATATTCAAAGAGGGGCAACAATCAATTTCAAAGGAAGGTGGACTCGGTGCTCCAGTTACTGCTCTTACGGCAGAAAACATCAACACTGCTGCTGTCACTGTGAGAGAGGATCGACGAATTACCTTAAGATCACTTTCTGAAATACTGAACATTTCACTAGGTGCCACCCTCACATCGGTGACAGAAAAATTACACATGAAACATGTTTGTGCACGATGGGTTCCAAGACTGTTGATCCTGAACAAAAGGATATTTGCGTGCAGCTCTGCATGCAGTTAAAGTTTATGTTAGAGGAAGATCCTGAGTTTCTTTCAAATGTAATCACTGCTGATGACACTTGGCTACATCTTTTTGATGCTGAGAGAAAACAGCAAAGCCCAGTGTGGAAATTTCCAAAAGTTATGGTCTTCTCATTCTTTCATATTCGTGGAATGGCTTATCAGCATGTTGTACCTGCACACACATCAGTAACTGGACAATACTACAGAGATGTCCTGAGAACATTTCAAGTCCATATCAGGCACAAAAGAACACATTTCCGTGAAGCAGGCTGGATGCTGCAATAGTCCAAATTTAGCCCCATGTGACTTTTTTCTATTCCCTAACATGAAGAGACGCCTTCGTGGGAGGCATTATCAATCATCAGAAGCAGTGTTGAAAGTGATTTTGAAGGCCCTCTCAAAAAATGGTTTCCAACATGTATTTGAAGACTGGCAGAAATGATGGGACAAGTGCATCACATTCATGGGAGACTTCTTTGAGAAGGACTATCAAAATCATGAGAATGAGTAAAGGTATGTTGTCAGAAACAAAATTATGATCATTCTTTATTGAACAGCCCTCATATATTTTCAATGTTTAATACCATCTTCAAGCCACGCTAGAAATTATGTAGAAACAGGACATGTACATACCACATTATTTACATCCACCCCTTCTTCCACATCTGGTTGTTCACTTTCTTCATTGGTATCTTCTGCAGTCGATATTCGCAAGACACCAGAGGCGGAATCGTAACTCACTCCAGTCTCTGGGATTGTTGCTAAATATCGGCCAAAACTGGCCAGTTTATATGCTCGCAGGAGTGACTGTGAACAAATGATCTTCATGTAATTGCAGAATAAGTGACACCAGACGATTAGGGTAATGATACTATGAAATAGCATTTTGACAGATGTACAATTTCAATAGATGTCCGCAGCCAACAGACACAAATATTTTTCAGGTGTGTTGGCAACAGACAATTTCTCTATTTTACTAAAATGCCTGTTTCGTGGATGGTGTACATGACACCTAGCTAAGAAGTAGAGCTGGTTTCTAAAAACAATTCTTTTTTCAGGGACAATATGGCAATTTAATGAATATGGGTAACTTGTACTTATATTTATATCAAAATTAATCAAAAATATCCTCTCCAGGGGACACCACCTTGAAGAAGCACTGTCCATGTGGGTGGAGAGGCTTGCATATCTGTGGGAAGCTGAGGGCTAAGCCGAAGGTAGAGGGCCTACTGCCAAAAAGGCCTCAGCCGATGGATCAGACTGAGAGTGTCCTGTAACGTCCCATCTTCCCTATCCACTCCTAGTCCTACCCTATTCCCTGACCCAACCCAAGGTGTGATGCAATCCG
Organism: Schistocerca cancellata; assembly: GCF_023864275.1. Taxonomy (NCBI): domain Eukaryota; kingdom Metazoa; phylum Arthropoda; class Insecta; order Orthoptera; family Acrididae; genus Schistocerca; species Schistocerca cancellata. The sequence goes on along the minus strand of NC_064633.1, from coordinate 612,841,618 downwards.
TGCTGAGGGGTGTGTGGCACATGGGAAGATGTGTCGCAAACGGAGCCTCAGGGATACCAGGTGACCTCCCTGGGTAATTAGCCTTACACCGCGCAGGGTGTTCGTGGGGTGGACCTTCTAGATCCTCAGATCTCGTGGGACCAACATGGACACGACTAAAGAAAATAAAGAAAAAGAAACTGAGGGGCAAATTGAGACCTCAGATACCCAAACACCAAAGACAGAATCGATGGAAGGCATTTCCACTACTGAATCAGGGTCTAGACCTGAGCCAGAAGTGTGAACTGTAACCGAGAAGCTAGACCAGATTAAGATCAAAGGCTTGTCTGGGGCCCAGAGAAGGAAGCTACTCAGGGAACAGAGGAAAAAGGAAGGAAAAGGATGGCATCCTAAAAACAAGTGGTGGGAAGTAAAGGGACTAGAACCCAAGACCCCAAGGAAAAAACTGTCTCAGGTTGAAGGGGACAGGCAGACCCCCACAACGTCAAAGACAGGTAGTAAGCGGATAAGGGAGGAATCAAAGACTTCCTCCTTCCTGTATAAGTGAGTCCAGAAAACACCGAGGCAAGAAATAGCGAAAAAGACCTATAGTACTGCAGTTTCGGTTTTTAGGATGGCAGTTATCCTAGAACGTTATCCACTGGTGGCCATCACCTCGCAGCAGGAGGAACTAGTACAAATGGCCCTCTTTGAAAAGATTGGGGGGTACGCTGGCCCAGGTCCCAACTTCAGGAGGGTCTATCTAGATCATGGTGCACTCATTTTTGTCTGTGAGGGGGTGCACACAGTAGAATGGCTCAAGGACAAGGTGCCCACGATATCGCCGTGGGAAGATGCGAAGCTGCTGGTCAACACAGCAGTGGAGCTTCTTAAGACAGCAAAATATCATTATGGATACCTAAGATCCTTAAGGAAGTCTCTCCCAAGACTCTGTTCGGGAAAATAGGAGCCCAGAACCCAAAAGTCCCAACAGAAGAATGGAGAGTGATTAACCAGAAGGTTGCTCCGGAAGGACGAACCCTGGTGGTGGAGGTTGGTGAGAAGTCCCTGAACGTGTTGTGGGAGCAGGACCTGAAACTGTTTTTAGGATTCTCGCAGGTCACCGTCAGTGTTCTCAGAGACCTCAAAGATGGCAGTAAGATGGAGCCTGGAGGTGCTGCAGATTAGTCTGCAGCACAGTAAAGGAGCCTCTGCTACCCTGAGCCACTGCCTGGGGAGACAGGAAGTAGACATGGCCCTGATACAAGAACCCTATTTATACAAAGGGGGTGTATCGGGCCATGGAGGCACTGGAGGTAAGCTGCTGTATGCTAGGAATCTAAGAAACTCCAGAACATGCATCTAGGTTAGAAATGGCATTTCTTTCATGCCAATGATGGATGTCTGTTCTAGGGACTTAGTGACCATCAAAATGCAGCAATATGAGGAAGGTATCACGAGGGAAATTATTTTACCTCAGCATACCTTCCTTGCGAAGACAGTTCTCCCCCTCCCTTGGAGGTGAGGAGACTGGCAGAGACTTTCCATCAGCAAGGTGCCCCACTGCTGGTGGGATGTGACGCCAATGCCCACAACCTAGAGTGGGGGAACAAGGACACCAAGAGCAGAGGTGAGTACCTTCTTGAATTTCTCTTAGCTAACAACTTAGAGGTCCTGAATAGGGACAATGAACCTACATTCAGGAATAGCAGAAGGGAAGAAGTAATTGACATAACATTTGGTTCCATGACAATGGGTAGCTATGTCAAACAATGGCATGTGGTGTTGGAGCCATCCTCGTCGGACCACGTGTACATTAAATTCAAGGTTGAAATGGGAATCAGACAGACCATGACTTATAGGAATCCCAGGAAAACAGACTGGGAGACATATAGGGGGGACCTCGACTTAGGCTTATCGGAAATTAAAACCACAATAAAGCCAGTAGAATTTGAGGAAGTAACAGAGGCTGTTACCTCTGCCATAGTGACCTCATATCAGGACAACTGCACAATCACCAGGAAGTGCACAAATAGGAGTGTTCCTTGGTGGAATAACAAACTGGAAACGCAAAGAAAACAGGTACGGAGACTGTTTAATATTGCGAGACGTAAAGGACAATCGGCTAAATATCGTGAGGCCCTTGTCAACTACAATCTTGCAATAAGACAAGCAAAGGAGGCATCCTGGAAGGCATTCTGTGAGGAAGCAGAGGGCACGGCTGCAGAAGCCAGACTTCACTAGAGTACCAACCAATCCAGGAGGTAGGTTGAGGAAGGAGGATGGGGAATATACAAAGACAGCACATGGGACGCTGGAATTGCTCCTTAAAACTCACTTTCCTCAATATGCTCAGCTGGATAACACAGACCAATATGTGACCCCAGAGAGACAACGGTTCTCAGGCGCTCGAAGAGAGGACTGGTTATATATCAGACCAATTGTGTGATTGGATTGAAGAGTTCCTAGATAACAGAACGCAGTATGTCATTCTCAATGGAGAGAAGTCTTCAGAAGTAAAAATGATTTCAGATGTGCCGCATGGAGTGTAGTAAGACCGTTGCTGTTCACGATATATATAAATGACCTTGTGGGTAACATCGGAAGTTCACTGAGGCTTTTTGCAGATGGTGCTGTAGTATATCGAGAGGTTGTAACAATGGAAAATTGTACTGAAATGCAGGAGGATCTGCAACGAATTGACGCATGGTGCAGGGAATGGCAATTGAATCTCAGTGTAGACAAGTGTAATGTGCTGCGAATACATAGAAAGAAAGATCCTTTATCATTTAGCTACAATATAGCAGGCCAGCAAGTGGAAGCCGTTAATTCCATAGATTATCTGGGAGTAGGCATTAGGAATGATTTAAAATGGAATGATCATATAAAGTTGATCATCGGTAAAACAGATGCCAGACTGAGATTCATTGGAAGAATCCTAAGGAAATGCAATCCGGAAACAAAGGAAATAGGTCACAGTGCACTTGTTCACCCACTGCTTGAATATTGCTCACCAGTGTGGGATCCGTACCAGATAGGTTTGACAGAAGAGATAGAGAAGATCCAACGGAGAGCAGTACACTTCATTACAGGATCATTTAGTAATCGCCAAACCGTTACGGAGATGATAGATTAACTCCAGTGGAAGACTCTGTAGGAGAGACTCTGTACGAGCTTTTGTTGAAGTTTTGAGAACATACCTTCACCGAGGAGTCAAGCAGTATATTGCTACCTCCTACGTATATCTCGCAAAGAGACCACGAGGATAAAATCAGAGAGATTAGAGCACACACAGAGGCATACCGAAAATCTTTCTTTCCACGAACAATACGAGACTGGAATAGAAGGGAGAACCGATAGAGGCACTCAAAGTACCCTCCGCCACACACCGTCATGTGGCTTGCGGAGTGGGTGAACTTCAACAAAATCCAGTGGGCGGTGGGAACATTCCAGCCATTCAAGTCACCTGGCCCAGATGGAAGTTTTCCATCTCCCCTGCAACAGGCAGGAGGAAAGCTTATAAGAGTCTTATGCAGGCTATTCAGGGTTAGCTTAGCAGTAGGAATCATTCCCAATGCTTGGAGGGAAGTGAAGGTTGTTTTCATCTCAAAGCCAGGGAGAAATGATCATACCAAGGCCAAGGACATGAGACCAATCGTTCTGTCCTCCTCCATTCTCAAAACATTGGAAAAACTGGTTAATGTATATATTGGGGAGAGGAGGCTAAGTAGGGTCCCTCTACACCTGAACCAACATGCATACCAACCAGGTAAATCATGTGAGACAGCTCTCCACCAACTCGGGAAGGTGGAAAAAGCACTTCACTTCCAAGAAAGAGCCCTCTGCATCTTCCTGGATATCGAGGGGGCCTTCAGTAACACGACCTTCGAATCCATGATAAGGGCACCAGAGGCGCATGACCTGGGGACCACTATATGTAGGTGGACCAGGGCCATGCTTAGTGGAAGGAAGGTAGAGGCTACCATGATGAATGAAAAGATGGCAATTAAGACCGCTAGAGACTGCCCACAAGGAGTAGTTCTGTATCCTCTATTGTGGAATCTAGTGGAGAACGAACTCATTGAGGAACTAAATTCCAGACAATGCTTCTGCCAAGGATACGCAGATGACCTTATCACAGTAATACTTGGCAAATTCACTGACACAGTCAGGAATATGGCACAAGGAGGGTTGGACACTGTGCAAAAATGGTACATTAAACACGATCTGAGAGTTAATCCTAAGAAGACTGTTGTGGTGCCATTTACGAAGAGACATATTCAGCATGCAAGTTGGAATCTAAAGCTCTTTGATGAAACTCTACCTGTGAAAGGGACAGTGAAATATCTAGGGGTAACCTTGGATGAGAAGCTAACTTGGACCCCTCATATTAAGAGTAGCTGCTCCAGAGCAAAAAGTACTTTAGTGAGTACTAGGTAGACTTGTGTAAAAACTTGGGGCCTAAGCGCTAGGGGTTGTAAGTAGCCTCTTACGTGAGGAAGACATTTGTACCAGTTTTAATAAATTATTGTCTCTTATTTATGTATTCACAATATTTAGAAAGTGCTGTAGTCCGTAGACGGCCATGAGTCGGAGAGCATTTCCCACGCTGACTGGCTAGGTGATGAAGTGACCATATGTCGCGCGTAGTGGGGTGGGGCTCGGCGCTTGACTGTAGCAACAAGCGTCAGCCTGGGAAATATACATGACGGGAAGTACCGCCATCTTGGAGCCAAAGTCACCGATTTTGTTTATTTATATTTAATAGTTAAAGTCATTTATGGCAATATGAATACTACGAGGAGCCTCTGGATGATTAAAACTATTCATCATAATTTTGCCTCATTAAAATTCACACCAGTTCATTAACAAATGCATATCTTAGTAAGTACGAACTTGATCGGAAATCCACGAACTGTGACGAAACTAGTAAGAGATACAGACTGCGCACCAAAGTCGGCAGTCGGCGTTAAGAGCTCTTCCTGTCTCGTTCGATGGTAGCCATGCTCTCAGTTACGAGTCGTTTGTGACATGAGTGTTTCATTATTGATCTAATAGGAATAAAAGTGATATTACGGCATTCTGAATGTTAATTTAGAGTAAATAGATACCCCAAAGATGATCGACAGCAATTTCAGATAATTAGCTTCCACCGACAGAGACGTCCAATGTGCTAATGAAGAATCTGCACAGGACGACATTTACGAGGAGCTGTACCGCGCACAGGTAGGAGGAAATCCGCCGACACGACCCACCGAGTCGGATAAAGGAAGGTCCAACTTACACTCGCAAATTCCGGGTGGAAATGCTGACCAGTTATACTGCACGTCACATATACCACCCTCTACGGACTCGCAGCTAAGCTGAGTAATAACAGTATCAGTTTAGAAGTAAAGGGATCTTGCAGGGTACGCACTGGATATACACCACAGTGGTTAGACATAGGATTTCCTATGGGGCCGTAGTGTGGTGGAAGAAGGTAGAACAGTGGGTTGCTGCTAAAGAGGTTGCTAAGGTGCAGAGATTGGCCTGCTTAGCCATAACAGGTGGAATTAGCAGCACACCAACCAATGTAATGGAAGCCATGCTGGATATGCCTCCACTTCACCTTTGGGTTAAGATGGAGGCAGCAGCTGGGGCATACAGACATAAAACTAGCCAAAACTGGGTCTCATTTGGATATCCAGAATCACACACTAATATAGTGAGTGAGGTAAATATAGATATGGCCGGGGAAATGCCTGCAGACTATATAACTACTCTCAACTGCTTCGACAAGCCTTAAAACATAATAATTGGAAGTAGAGAGCAGTGGGAGAAAACAGTTCAACACCATACGGGGGACATTGTTTGGTTCACTGATGGGTCATAAACAGACCAAGGCATTGGGTTGTACGGGGTTCAGCCAAGACTGGAGAACATCATCTCTCTAGGGAAACAGACCTCTGTATTCCAAGCCGAAATTACTGCAATCAGGGCATCTGTGGAGGAGAATATGCATAGATGCAACAATGACCGTAGCATCTACATCTATTCAGACAGCCAGGCAGCCCTGAAATCATTGGCAGCTCCTGCAACAATATCTAAGATTGTTGCAGATCGCCACAGGGCTCTGGTGGAGGTAGGGGGAAGCAACAGGGTGAACCTAGTGTGGGTCCCTGGCCAGAGATCTGTGGCAATGAACAAGCCGATAGATTGGCTAGGGTGGGGGCAACAACTCCATTTATTGGACCAGAACCTGTCTTCACAATCACCAAGACTATGATCAAATTAGAACTACGGAACTGGCTTAGGAAACAGCACATAGGATATTGGACCAAGGTCCACAAACAAAAACACGTTAAGGTAATGATGCCCAAGACATGTTTTAAAAGAAGCTCTGTAATCCTGGGATTGAACAGGAAAGAGATCCAACTCATGACGGACTGATGACCAGCCATGGGAACTTCAAAAAACATCTACATACATGAGGTATAATGGAAGAGGACCCTAAATGAAGGTGAAGAAACTGCATCACACCTAATCTTCGAATGCATGGCATTGGAGGGTAAAAGATACAGAATCTTCGGGACAACTAGACCTGAAGAAATTGTGTCTAACAAAAAACTGGTAGAGGGACTCCTTGCACTATTTAAGGGCACTGGTTGACTTTAATAGATATACAGGAAGCGATACCTCACAATAAACCTAGTTTCAGTGCGAGCAGTGGCTGGTCAGACCTAAGCTGTTTTAGCTCTCCTGTTAAAATCGATCAATCAATCAATCAATCAATCAAAAATATTAAATTGGGGAGGTGGTCAAATTTCTATGTGGTTCACTTTTGTCTATGATGAGGTACTGTTAAGTCACAACAGATAATTTTCATTTCTAGTTTTGCATTTACAAATACTACAACAGTTTTTTATTAGTGATTGATTGTGAATTAACTGGAAGACTCCTTAGTACACATAGCTGCTTAGCTGCTCATGTTCGGCTGCCACATTCGACTGAGCTACTAGACAGTGCTGCCCTCTCTGAAATTGTTTGTCTCTCAGCAAAAATGACCAGCAGACCAGCCTTCTGAGAGCACCTAATGACACATGTGCATCTCCAAGGGTGAGAACAGCACCGAATGGGACTTGGTCAGTTGGCTATCGTATCTCTTGGCCCAACGCCCTGAATGCTAAACAGTGAATATGTTTATTTTGTTTTGTGAAAGCAAACTTAATTATGAGTAATAAGTTATTCTCTAGCACGTCATTACACTTTCATCTGTGGACGCTAACATTTTGGTACATTCAAGCCAGAATGTGTTGGATTTGATGAAGTAACATGCAGTGACAGTGGCTGATCAACGTAAAGGCAGCGACGAGTTTCAACAAAGCAGCACGGAGAGGCAGCCAGCAGCATCGACATAATGCATCTAAAAGCTAAGTACTTTGTCTGGCTATCCTGCTTCCTCTAGCTCCCACTCATTCCAACTGCTGCTTCTGCTGTTGTCTGATATGCTATCTTTCCATGATGAATAAAGTTTTAAGAAAGAAACTTATTACCACATGCTCGATGGCAAAAGCAAGCCTCACACACTTGTTAAAGCACTTTGAATATTATGTACATGCTGAAGCCAGAGGAATCTTCGAACATATATCACAAACATACACACAAAGTTCTATCTTTCGCAACAAACGGTTGCCTCGTCAGGAAAGAGGGAAGGAGAGGGAAAGACGAAAGGATTTGGGTTTTAAGAGAGAGGGTAAGGAGTAATTCCAATCCCAGGAGCGGAAAGACTTACCTTAGGGGGAATATGTCTGCTTGTGTCTATATATGTGTGGATGGATATGTGTGTGTGTGCGAGTGTATACCCGTCCTTTTTTCCCCCTAAGGTAAGTCTTTCCGCTCCCGGGATTGGAATGACTCCTTACCCTCTCCCTTAAAACCCAAATCCTTTCGTCTTTCCCTCTCCTTCCCTCTTTCCTGACGAGGCAACCATTGGTTGCGAAAGCTAGATTTTGTGTGTATGTTTGTGTTTGTTTGTGTGTCTATCGACCTGCCAGCGCTTTTGTTTGGTAAGTCCCATCATCTTTCTTTTTAAATATATTTTTCCCACGTGGAACGTTTCCCTCTATTATATATATATATATATATATATATATATATATATATATATATATATATATATATATATATATATAATAGAAGGGAACATTCCACGTGGGAAAAATATATCTAAAAACAAAGATGATTTGACTTACCAAACGAAAGCGCTGGCACGTCGATAGACACACAAACAAACACAAACATACACACAAAATTCTAGCTTTCGCAACCAACGGTTGCCTCTCTGCCTAAACTCTTTGCCTCTGTATATGTCTGCTTGTGTCTGTATGTGTGTGGATGGATGTGTGCGTGTGTGCGAGTGTATACCCGTCCTTTTTTACCCCTAAGGTAAGTCTTTCCGCTCCTGGGATTGGAATGACTCCTTACCCTCTCCCTTAAAACCCAAATCCTTTCGTCTTTCCCCCTTCCCTCTTTCCTGACGAGGCAACCGTTGGTTGCGAAAGCTAGAATTTTGTGTGTATGTTTGTGTGTCTATCGACGTGCCAGCGCTTTCGTTTGGTAAGTCAAATCACCTTTGTTTTAAAAACAAAGATTCCATGACTTACCAAACGGGAAAGCGCTGGTAGATAGGCACAATAAAAAAACACACACACAAAATTTCAAGCTTTCGCAACCAACGGTTGCTTCATCAGGAAAGAGGGAAGGAGAGGGAAAGATGGAAGGATGTGGGTCTTGCGGGAGAGGATAAGGAGTCATTTCAATCCCGGGAGCGGAAAGACTTACCTTGGGGGGAAAAAGGGACAGGTATACACTTGCACACACACACACACACACACACACACACACACACACACACACACACACATCCACACATATACAGACACAAGCAGACATATTTAAAGGCAAAGAATTTGGGCAGAGATGTCAGTCGATATCCATCTGCACATAACAGACACAAGCAGACATATGTGTGCGTGCGAGTGTATACCTGTCCATTTTTCCCCCCAAGGTAAGTCTTTCCACTCCCGGGATTGGAACGACTCCTTATCCTCTCCCTTAAAACCCACATCCTTTAGTCTTTCCCACTCCTTCCCTCTTTCCTGATGAAGCAATCGTGGATTCCGAAAGCTTGAAATTTGTGTGTGTGTGTGTTTGTTATTGTTTCTATCAACGTACCAAGGCTTTCGTTTGGTAAGTTACAAGAGGGAAACATTCCACATGGGAAATATATCTAAAAACAAAAATGATGTGATTTACCAAACGAAAGCACTAGCACGTCGATAGACACACAAACAAACACAAACATATACACAAAATTCAAGCTTTCGCAGCCAACGGTTGCCTCATCAAGAAAGAGGGAAGGAGAGGGAAAGACGAAAGGATTTGGGTTTTAAGACATGCAATGTCTGCTTGTGTCTGTGTATATGCGGATGGATATGTGTGTGTGTGCGAGTGTATACCTGTCCTTTTTTCCCCCTAAGGTAAGTCTTTCCGCTACCGGGATTGGAATGACTCCTTACCCTCTCCCTTAAAACCCAAATCCTTTCGTCTTTCCCTCTCCTTCCCTCTTTCCTGATGAGGCAACCGTTGGTTGCGAAGTCTTGAATTTTGTGTGTATGTTTGTGTGTCTATCGACCTGCCAGCGCTTTTGTTTGGTAAGTCTCATCATCTTTCTTTTTAGATATATTTTTCCCACATGGAATGTTTCCCTCTATATATATATATAATTCAGAATGTCCGCTTGTGTCTGTGTATGTGTGGATGGATATGTGTGTGTGTGCAAGTGTATACCTGTCCTTTTTTCCCCCTAAGGTAAGTCTTTCCGCTCCCGGGATTGGAATGACTCCTTACCCTCTCCCTTAAAACCCATATCCTTTTGTCTTTCCTTCTCCTTCCCTCTTTCCTGACGAGGCAACCGTTGGTTGCGAAAGCTAGAATTTTGTGTGTATGCTTGTGCTTGTTTGTGTGTCTATCGACCTGCCAGCGCTTTTGTTTGGTAAGTCTCATCATCTTTCTTTATATATATATATATATATATATATATATATATATATATATATATATATATAATAGAAGGAAACATTCCATGAAGGAAAAATATACCTAGGTATATATATATATATATATATATATATATATATATATATATATATATATATATATATATATATATATATATAAAAACAAAGATGATGTGACTTACCAAACGAAAGTGCTGGCAGGTTGATAGACACACAAAAAAACAAACACAAACATACACATATGTTTGTGTTTGTTTGTATGTCTATCAACCTGCCAGCACTTTCGTTCGGTAAGTCACATCATCTTATATATGCTTCGTCAGGAAAGAGGGAAGGAGAGGGAAAGACGAAAGAATGTGGGTTTTAAGGGAGGGGTAAGGAGTCATTCCAATCCCGGGAGCGGAAAGACTTACCTTAGGGGGAAAAAAGGACAGGTATACACTCGCACACACACACACATATATAGCATCAAGCTGCCTATCATAAAACTGCTGTCATTTAATGGCGATGTAACACAATTTCGCAGACATCTGTGAACTCATCCAATCTACTGCTTATCTTCTGATCAACTTTGGTTTGCAACAGCTAAAACAATCCTCAGCTGATTGAACTGCCGCATTTAAATAAACTTAACGCCACGGTCAATGACAAATTTATGTGCAAGTAAACTCCATGCACTACTGACAAGGCTTCAAGCAACGTGCATGCGCTGATGGCATTACATCTAGATAACTCTTTGCAAGACATAATTACATCAATGCTCCTTATAGAAAGGGCTGAACAGTCTATAAGAGCAGAGTCTGAAGCTTTCCAACATTCAAAGAACCATATGCTTTTCTCGAAAGTAAATGCAACTCATTAGAAACTGTCGCGACACCAATGCATCCCGGTATACCCAGTAATAAATATCAGAATGCCTCCAATATACAGCAGTTAGGGCATTTGGGACAAGATTTACATCGCTACTACTGCTGCATATGTCATGTACTACCAGTTTCCTGTATTGCAGAAGTGTAGGAAATTCAGACAAGCTATATGTACCGAAGGCAAACTCTCACAGTGTCTGCCATTGGAGTTAAATAAACATTTCCATTATGTTTCTCGCTTTCTAAATGAAGCTTTAACAAACCATGTTGCTCTTCTTTCGATCTTCTCTATTTACTTTATCAGTTCTATCTGGTACAGATTCCATACTGATGGGCAATATTTAAGTATTGGCCGAATGAGTGTTTTGTAAGCTACTTCCTTCGCTGAGATGGACTTAATTTCCTGACAATTTTTCCAATGAATCTCAGTCTGGCAACTGCCTTACTTGCCATTAATTTTATGTGGTTGCTTCACTTCCAATCACTTCCTTTGCACATTCTTTGATGTTTTATGGAAGTAACTGCTTCCAGTGATTGTTCTGCAATCGTGTAACCACACAACGTGGTTCCTCTACATCCATACCTACATCTACATGATAAGTCTGCAGTTCATAAATAAGTGCCTGGCAGAGGGTCTTTTTGTCTATGTATTTGCAATATGTTACATTTGTTTATGATGAGAGTCAATTGCCACTCCTTGCACCAAATGTTGATCCTCTACAGGTCGTTCTGCATTTCACTACAATTTTCTGCTGTTGCGACTTCTCTGTAAGCAACAGCATCATTTGCGAAAAGCCTCATGGAACTTCTGACATTATCTACAACAGTATTTATATATATACTTTATAAAGTAATCCCAGGGTACACCAAAAGTTATTTTTATGTCCAAAGACTTCTCTCCATTTAGAATGACATGCTGTGTACTGTTTGCTAGAAACTCTTCAATCCAATCACACACATCTACATCTACATCTACATTTATACTCCGCAAGCCACCCAACGGTGTGTGGCGGAGGGCACTTTACGTGCCACTGTCATAATCTCCCTTTCCTGTTCCAGTCGCGTATGGTTCGCGGGAAGAACGACTGTCTGAAAGCCTCTGTGCGCGCTCTAATCTCTCTAATTTTACATTCGTGATCTCCTCGGGAGGTATAAGTAGGGGGAAGCAATATATTCGATACCTCATCCAGAAACGCACCCTCTCGAAACCTGGCGAGCAAGCTACACCGCGATGCAGAGCGCCTCTCTTGCAGAGTCTGCCACTTGAGTTTGTTAAACATCTCCGTAACGCTATCACGGTTACCAAATAACCCTGTGACGAAACGCGCCGCTCTTCTTTGGATCTTCTCTATCTCCTCCGTCAACCCGATCTGGTACGGATCCCACACTGATGAGCAATACTCAAGTATAGGTCGAACGAGTGTTTTGTAAGCCACCTCCTTTGTTGATGGACTACATTTTCTAAGGACTCTCCCAATGAATCTCAACCTGGTACCCGCCTTACCAACAATTAATTTTATATGATCATTCCACTTCAAATCGTTCCGCACGCATACTCCCAGATATTTTACAGAAGTAACTGCTACCAGTGTTTGTTCCGCTATCATATAATCATACAATAAAGGATCCTTCTTTCTATGTATTCGCAATACATTACATTTGTCTATGTTAAGGGTCAGTTGCCACTCCCTGCACCAAGTGCCTATCCGCTGCAGATCTTCCTGCATTTCGCTACAATTTTCTAATGCTGCAACTTCTCTGTATACTACAGCATCATCCGCGAAAAGCCGCATGGAACTTCCGACACTATCTACTAGGTCATTTATATATATTGTGAAAAGCAATGGTCCCATAACACTCCCCTGTGGCACGCCAGAGGTTACTTTAACGTCTGTAGATGTCTCTCCATTGAGAACAACATGCTGTGTTCTGTTTGCTAAAAACTCTTCAATCCAGCCACACAGCTGGTCTGATATTCCGTAGGCTCTTACTTTGTTTATCAGACGACAGTGCGGAACTGTATCGAACGCCTTCCGGAAGTCAAGGAAAATGGCATCTACCTGGGAGCCTGTATCTAATATTTTCTGGGTTTCATGAACAAATAATGCGAGTTGGGTTTCACACGATCGCTGTTTCCGGAATCCATGTTGATTCCTACATAGTAGATTCTGAGTTTCCAAAAACGACATGATACTCGAGCAAAAGACATGTTCTAAAATTCTACAACAGATCGACGTCAGAGAGATAGGTCTATAGTTTTGCGCATCTGCTCGACGACCCTTCTTGAAGACTGGGACTACCTGTGCTCTTTTCCAATCATTTGGAACCTTCTGTTCCTCTAGAGACTTGCGGTACACGGCTGTTAGAAGGGGGGCAAGTTCTTTCGCGTACTCTGTGTAGAATCGAATTGGTATCCCGTCAGGTCCAGTGGACTTTCCTCTGTTGAGTGATTCCAGTTGCTTTTCTATTCCTTGGACACTTATTTCAATGTCAGCCATTTTTTCGTTGGTGCGAGGATTTAGAGAAGGAACTGCAGTGCGGTCTTCCTCTGTGAAACAGCTTTGGAAAAAGGTGTTTAGTATTTCAGCTTTACGCTTGTCATCCTCTGTTTCAATGCCATCATCATCCCAGAGTGTCTGGACATGATGTTTCGAGCCACTTACTGATTTAACGTAAGACCAGAACTTCCTAGGATTTTCTGTCAAGTCGGTACCTAGTATTTTACTTTCGAATTCACTGAACGCTTCACGCATAGCCCTCCTTACGCTAACTTTGACATCGTTTAGCTTCTGTTTGTCTGAGAGGTTTTGGCTGCGTTTAAACTTGGAGTGAAGCTCTCTTTGCTTTCGCAGTAGTTTCCTAACTTTGTTGTTGTACCACGGTGGGTTTTTCCCGTCCCTCACAGTTTTGCTCGGCACGTACCTGTCTAAAACGCATTTAACGGTTGCCTTGAACTTTTTCCATAAACACTCAACATTGTCAGTGTCGGAACAGAAATTTTCGTTTTGATCTGTTAGGTAGTCTGAAATCTGCCTTCTATTACTCTTGCTAAACAGATAAACCTTCCTCCCTTTTTTTATATTCCTATTAACTTCCATATTCAGGGATGCTGCAACGGCCTTATGATCACTGATTCCCTGTTCTGCACTTACAGAGTCGAAAAGTTCGGGTCTGTTTGTTATCAGTAGGTCCAAGATGTTATCTCCACGAGTCGGTTCTCTGTTTAATTGCTCGAGGTAATTTTCGGATAGTGCACTCAGTATAATGTCACTCGATGCTCTGTCCCTACCACCCGTCCTAAACATCTGAGTGTCCCAGTCTATATCTGGTAAATTGAAATCTCCACCTAAGACCATAACATGATGAGAAAATTTATGTGAAATGTATTCCAAATTTTCTCTCAGTTGTTCTGCCACTAATGCTGCTGAGTCGGGGGGTCGGTAAAAGGAGCCAATTATTAACCTTGCTCGGTTGTTGAGTGTAACCTCCACCCATAATAATCACTTGTTCTGATATTCCATACACTATTATTTTGTTCATTAAGTTGCAGTGTGGAACTGTATCGAGTGTCTTCTGGAAGTCAAGGAACACAGAATCTGCCTAGGCATCTGGTCTCATGGACAAAGAGAGCGAGCTGGGTTTGAAGAGAGCGAGCTGTGTTTCACACAATCTGCCTAGGCATCTGGTCTCATGGACAAAGAGAGCGAGCTGGGTTTGAAGAGAGCGAGCTGTGTTTCACACAATCATTGTTTTTGGAACCCATGCTGGTTCCTAGAGATGAGATTTTTGGTCTCCAGAAATATCATAATATGCGAGCACAAAATATGTTCTAAAATTTTGCAGCAGACCAACATCAGAGATATAGGGCCCCAGTTATGTGCATCTATTTGACAACCTTCTTGAAAACAGGATGACATATGCTTTTTTCCAATCATTAGGATCTCTCATCTAGAGACCTATGGTACACTGCTGTTAGAACAGAGCCAAGTTCTTTTGCTTACTCTGTGTAGACTCAAACTGGTATCCCCTCATGTCCAGTAGTCTTCCCTCTGTTGAGGGATTTCAGTTATTTTTAAATCCCTTAGTAACTTATTTCAATATCTGTCATTTTGTCACTTGTGTGAATATTTAAAGTAGGAACTTCAGTGTGATCTTCCTCTGTGAAACAGTTTTGGAAGATGATGTCTAGTATTTCGTTCTTTTCTGTGTCATTCTTTATTTCAGTGACCTTATGATCACAACTTCTTAGGATTTGTGGTCAACTTGGTAGATAACAAGTTTTACTTTTGTATTCATCGAACACTTCACACATAGTCCTCCTCATGCTAATTTTGGCTTTGTTAAGTATTTGTTTGTCTGTGAGGTTTTGGCGATGTTTAAATTTGCAATGATGCTCTCTTTGCTTTCATAGTAGCTTCCTAAAATGGCTGTCCAACCACAGTGGGTTTTTCCCATTCCTCACAATTTTGCTTGCAACATACTCGCCTAAGCTATATTGTAGAATGCTCTTGAACCCTGTCCATTGGTGCTCAACATTGTCGGTACTGGAAATGAAATTTTTGTGACGACTTGTAAGATAATTAGCAATTTCTATCTTGTTGCTCTTGTTAAACAGAAAGATCTTCCTTTCCTTGTATTCCTATTTACAGTCATATTCAGTGATGCTGTAATGGCCTTATGATTACCGATTCACTGTTCAATGCTAATTGAGTAAAAAAGTTCGGGTCTGTTAGTCACTAGCACGTCTGATGTTATCTTCATAAGTAGCTTCTCTGATTAACGGGTGATAGTAATTTTTGGATAAGGCACTTACAACAATTTCACATGATTCTCCATCTTTACTACCCATCCTAACCACTTGCATCTCCCAGTCTATAGCTGGTAACTTAAAATTTCCACCTAAAACTGTAACATGATCAGAAAATTTAGGCAAAAAGTTATCCATCAAATGTTCCACCATTACTCCTGCTGAGGCAGGGGGTCTACAAAAGCATCCAATGACCATGTTTGATCCACCTGCTAGACTCAACCCAAAGTACTTTGCACTCTGAATTTATATAATTTCGCTAGATATTATCATATATATTTTTTTATTGCTATAAGCATTCCTCCATCACCAGCCTCGGAAACAGGACAGGATTTACTGGAACAAAAACTGGCAAAGGTACAAGGAATTCTCTTTTGCATCATGGAATATTAGAAGACTGTATCATCCTGGAACTGCCCAAATACTAGCAAACGAATTAAGAAAATAAAGAGTGTAACTAGTAGCTCTCCAAGGAGTAAGATGGCAGGGAACAGGCTCACTGAAAATAGCAGACGAGACTGCAGTCAGTGTCATGAATTTGGAACTGGTTTCTACATTCATAAATCAATAGAGGACTCAGTAAGGGAGTTCAAACATGTTAATAACCATATATCATATATAACTATTCATACACAGTGGTTAGACATTGCACTTCTAAATGCACACACACCCATAGAAGATAAGGATGACAACACAAAAGAAGAATTCTACAGCCAACTGGAACAAACATACAACTTATTAAGTAGGCACAATGTAAAAATAGTGTTAGGAGATTTTAATGCCAAAGTAGGAAAGGAAGAAATCTACAAACCAACCACTGACAATTTTAGCTTACATGAGGAAAGTTCAGATAATGGGGTTCAACTTATAAACTTTGCAATGTCAAATGGTCTCACAATGAGCAGCACAAAATTCCAACATAATAATAATAATGGCGTGTGACGAGGGCCTCCCGTCAGGCAGACCTTGCTCGCCTGGTGCAAATCTTTCAATTTGACGCCACTTCAGCGACTTGCGTGTCGATGGGGATGAAATGATGATGATTAGGACAACACAACACACAGTCCCTGACCGGAGAAAATCTCCGACCCAGCCGGGAATCGAATCCGGGCCCTTAGGATTGACAGTCTGTCGCGCTGACCACTCAGCTACATAAACGCATTCATTTAGGAACATGGATATCACCAGACGGAAAGGTAGTCAATCAAATAGATCATGTAGCTATCCAGAAACAATTCCAAAACAGTAGTAAAGATGTCAGAACCTTCAGGGGAGCAGATTGTGACACAGACCACATGTTAATCATATCAAAAATGAAAGTGAAACTCAAAAGGAAAGTAAATAGAAATAGAGAAGAAATTACAAGATATAACATAGGAAACCTGGCGAAAGTAGATGTAAAAGAAAATTCTACAAAAGAAATTAAAAGCAATCTAACAAAACCGAGACTGACCAATGCAGAACCACAGGATGTCGAAAGCAGATGGAGACACCTGAAGGGCTGTAGTCAAGAAGCAGCTTCCAAAATCATAGGTGAAAGAAAACGATCTAATAAAATTTGGTTTAACAAAAAGTGTCGTACAAAAGTTCTGGAAAGAAGAAATGCGAGGAATGCATACTGGAGTAGGTAATATCATGTAACAGTGACAGGTAAAAGCTAGATATTTTATTTACACTCACTCTAATAACAATTTTTGAGGAAATGGCAGAATGAAACAAAGGAAAAGAAAAAGAAAACTTTTATTTTACCCAAGATTATGCAGTATTGCTGTTATGTGTTCCCAAGCTATCACCATATCAGCTATTATAATGAGTTCACATTCTTATACTGGCATGGATTACTGCTAATATTTTTGAATTCTACTGGTTGCTTATTGGAAATAGATGCAGCAGTCACTGCACACCTTTCTGGACAAGAGTTAAGGAAGTCCGATCCAAATGCAGGTTTCACTTCTGCCTAGTATTAACTGAGTGAAAGCTGCTTATTCTTGGGAATAAACTAATATTCTTAACAAGAAATGTGTGTGTGTGTGTGTGTGTGTGTGTGTGTGTGTGTATATATATACAACCTGAAAACACCTTTTGCATCCCGTAACTACCCTCCCGACCTGGTACAGAAGCAAATAACCAGAGCCACTTCTTCAACTCCTCAAACCCGGAACCTTCCACAGAAGAACCCAAAAAGTGCCCCACTTGTGACAGGATACTTTCCGGGACTGGATCAGATTCTGAATGTGGCTCTCCAGCAGGGATACGACTTCCTCAAATCCTGCCCTGAAATGAGATCCATCCTTCATGAAATCCTCCCCACTCCACCAAGAGTGTCTTTCCGCCGTCCACCTAACCTTCGTAACCTCTTAGTTCATCCCTATGAAATCCCCAAACCACCTTCCCTACCCTCTGGCTCCTACCCCTGTAACCGCCCCCGGTGTAAAACCTGTCCCATGCACCCTCCCACCACCACCTATTCCAGTCCTGTAACCCGGAAGGTGTACACGATCAAAGGCAGAGCCACGTGTGAAAGCACCCACGTGATTTACCAACTGACCTGCCTACACTGTGAAGCGTTCTATGTGGGAATGACCAGCAACAAACTGTCCATTCGCATGAATGGACACAGGCAGACAGTGTTTGTTGGTAATGAGGATCACCCTGTGGCTAAACATGCCTTGGTGCACAGCCAGCACATCTTGGCACAGTGTTACACCGTCCGGGTTATCTGGATACTTCCCACTAACACCAACCTGTCAGAACTCCGGAGATGGGAACTTGCCCTTCAGCATATCCTCTCTTCTCGCTATCCGCCAGGCCTCAATCTCCGCTAATTTCCAATTTCAATCTGCCACCGCTCATACCTCACCTGTCTTTCAACATCATCTTTGCCTCTGTACTTCCGTCCCAACTGACATCTCTGCCCAAACTCTTTGCCTTTACAAATGTCTGCTTGTGTCTGTGTATGTGTGGATGGATATGTGTGTGTGTGCAAGTGTATACCTGTCCTTTTTTCCCCCTAAGGTAAGTCTTTCCGCTCCCGGGATTGGAATGACTCCTTACCCTCTCCCTTAAAACCCATATCCTTTTGTCTTTCCTTCTCCTTCCCTCTTTCCTGACGAGGCAACCGTTGGTTGCGAAAGCTAGAATTTTGTGTGTATGTTTGTGTTCGTTTGTGTGTCTATCGACCTGCCAGCACTTTCATTTGGTAAGTCACATCATCTTTGTTTTTAGGTATATAATAGAGGGAAACATTCCACGTGGGAAAAATATATTTAACAAGAAAGATGATGAGACTAACCAAACAAAAGCGCTGGCAGGTCGATAGACACACAAACAAACACATACACACAAAATTCTAGCTTTCGCAACCAACGGCTGCCTCGTCAGGAAAGAGGGAAGGAGAGGGAAAGACAAAAGGATATGGGATTTAAGGGAGAGGGTAAGGAGTCATTCCAATCCCGGGAGCGGAAAGACTTACCTTAGGGGGAAGAAAGGACAGGTATACACTCGCACACACACACATATCCATCCACATATACAGAGACACAAGCAGACATTTGTAAAGGCAAAGAGTTTGGGCAGAGATGTCAGTCGGGGTGGAAGTACAGAGGCAAAGATGATGTTGAAAGACAGGTGAGGTATGAGCGGCGGCAAATTGAAATTAGAAATTAGTGGAGATTGAGGCCTGGCGGATAGCGAGAAGAGAGGATATGCTGAAGGGCAAGTTCCCATCTCCGGAGTTCTGACAGGTTGGTGTTAGTGGGAAGTATCCAGATAACCCGGACGGTGTAACACTGTGCCAAGATGTGCTGGCCATGCACCAAGGCATGTTTAGTCACAGGATGATCCTCATTACCAACAAACACTGTCTGCCTGTGTCCATTCATGCGAATGGACAGTTTGTTGCTGGTCATTCCCACATAGAACGCTTCACAGTGTAGGCAGGTCAGTTGGTAAATCACGTGGGTGCTTTCACACGTGGCTCTGCCTTTGATCGTGTACACCTTCCGGGTTACAGGACTGGAATAGGTGGTGGTGGGAGGGTGCATGGGACAGGTTTTACACCGGGGACGGTTACAGGGGTAGGAGCCAGAGGGTAGGGAAGGTGGTTTGGGGATTTCATAGGGATGAACTAAGAGGTTACGAAAGTTAGGTGGACGGTGGAAAGACACTCTTGGTGGAGTGGGGAGGATTTCATGAACGATGGATCTCATTTCAGGGCAGGATTTGAGGAAGTCGTATCCCTGCTGGAGAGCCACATTCAGAATCTGATCCAGTCCCGGAAAGTATCCTGTCACAAGTGGGGCACTTTTTGGGTTCTTCTGTGGAAGGTCCCGGGTTTGAGGAGATGAAGAAGTGGCTCTGGTTATTTGCTTCTGTACCAGGTCGGGAGGGTAGTTACGGGATGCAAAAGCTGTTTTCAGGTTGTTGGTGTAATGGTTCAAGGATTCCGGACTGGAGCAGATTCGTTTGCCATGAAGACCTAGGATGTAGGGAAGGGACCGTTTGATGTGGAATGGGTGGCAGCTGTCATAATGGAGGTACTGTTGCTTGTTGGTGGGTTTGATGTGGACGCACGTGTGAAGCTGGCCATTGGACAGGTGGAGGTCAACGTCAAGGAAAGTGGCATGGGATTTAGAGTAGGGCCAGGTGAATCTGTTGGAACCAAAGGAGTTGAGGTTGGAGAGGAAATTCTGGAGTTCTTCTTCACTGTGAGTCCAGATCATGAAAATGTCATCAATAAATCTGTACCAAACTTTGGGATGGCAGGCCTGGGTAACCAAGAAGGCTTCCTCTAAGCGACCCATGAATAGGTTGGCGTACGAGGGGGCCATCCTGGTACCCTTTAATTGTTGGTATGTCTGGCCTTCAAAAGTGAAGAAGTTATGGGTCAGGATGAAGCTGGCTAAGGTAATGAGGAAAGAGGTTTTAGGTAGGGCGGCAGGTGATTGGCGTGAAAGGAAGTGCTCCATCGCAGCGAGGCCCTGGACATTCGGAATATTTGTGTATAAGGAAGTGGCATCAATGGTTACAAGGATGGTTTCCGGGGGTAACAGACTGGGTAGGGATTCCAGGAGTTTGAGAAAGTGGTTGGTGTCTTTGATGAAGGATGGGAGACTGCATGTAATGGGTTGAAGGTGTTGATCTACGTAGGCAGAGATGCGTTCTGTGGGGGCTTGGTAACCAGCTACAATGGGACGGCCGGGATGATTGGGTTTGTGAATTTTGGGAAGAAGGTAGAAGGTAGGGGTGCGGGGTGTTGGTGGGGTTAGGAGGTTGATGGAGTCAGGTGAAAGGTTTTGTAGGGGGCCCAAGGTTCTGAGGATTCCTTGAAGCTCCGCCTGGACATCAGGAATGGGATTACCTTGGCAAACTTTGTAAGTAGTGTTGTCTGAAAGCCGACGCAGTCCCTCAGCCACATACTCCCGACGATCAAGTACCACAGTCGTGGAACCCTTGTCCGCCGGAAGAATGACGATGGATTGGTCAGCCTTCAGATCACGGATAGCCTGGGCTTCAGCAGTGGTGATGTTGGGAGTAGGATTAAGGTTTTTTAAGAAGGATTGAGAGGCAAGGCTGGAAGTCAGAAATTCCTGGAAGGTTAGGAGAGGGTGATTTTGAGGAAGAGGAGGTGGGTCCCGCTGTGACGGAGGACGGAACTGTTCCAGGCATGGTTCAATTTGGATAGTGTCTTGGGGAGTTGGATCATTAGGAGTAGGATTAGGATCATTTTTCTTCGTGGCAAAGTGATATTTCCAGCAGAGAGTACGGGTGTAGGACAGTAAATCTTTGACGAGGGCTGTTTGGTTAAATCTGGGAGTGGGGCTGAAGGTGAGGCCTTTGGATAGGACAGAGGTTTCGGATTGGGAGAGAGGTTTGGAGGAAAGGTTAACTACTGAATTGGGGTGTTGTGGTTCCAGATTGTGTTGATTGGAATTTTGAGGTTTTGGAGGGAGTGGAGCTGGAAGTGGGAGATTGAGTAGATGGGAGAGACTGGGTTTGTGTGCAATGAGAGGAGGTTGAGGTTTGCTGGAAAGGTTGTGAAGGGTGAGTGAGTTGCCTTTCCGGAGGTGGGAAACCAGGAGATTGGATAGTTTTTTAAGGTGGAGGGTGGCATGCTGTTCTAATTTGCAGTTGGCCTGTAGGACGATGCTCTGAACAAGCGGTGTGGATGTGGGAGAGGAAAGATTGAGGACTTTTATTAAGGATAGGAGTTGATGGGTGTGTTGATTGGCTGAGTGGATGTGTAGGTGAAGGATTAGGTGGGTGAGGGAAATGGATTGTTCGGTTTGGAACTGGTATAGGGACTGATGGAAAGAAGGGTTGCAGCCAGAGATGGGAACTTTAAGTGTGAGGCCTTTGGGGGTGATGCCAAATGTCAGACAAGCCTGAGAAAATAAAATATGGGAGTGTAATCTGTCTAGGGCGAAGGCATGTTTGCGGAGGGAATGTAAATAAAACTTAATGGGGTCGTTGTGGAGGTGTTGTGAGGGTGACATGGTACTAGAAGGTGGAAAGTGGAACACGAGGCTGAAATGAAAATGAAAATAAATATAAAAATATATGGGGAGAGATAAAGGTAAAACTAGAAAGCAAATGGAGATCTGGTGTGAAAAAAGGCGAAAAAGGGTTGGTTAGAGCTGGGCTATGTTGATCCTGTGGTGAACTTGTGTAAGTAGCTAATGATGTGCATAAAGGTTAGGTGGTTGTGTTGCCGCCAAAACACATTAAAGGGTGGAGAAATACGGGAAAATTTCGAAAAAACTACGTGAGGATGTATTAAAAGGAGTGGTTTGGTGGTGGCAGATTATGGAAATGAAGCTAACAATTGTCTGATGAAGAAATAATGACGTTAAAACCTGTGGGAAGCGGCTAAAAATGATCGGTGATGTGAGAAAAACGGAAATGGAAATAAAGCAAAAGTTATTAAAACTAGCCCAAAATTCACAAACCCAATCATCCCGGCCGTCCCATTGTAGCTGGTTACCAAGCCCCCACAGAACGCATCTCTGCCTACGTAGATCAACACCTTCAACCCATTACTTGCAGTCTCCCATCCTTCATCAAAGACACCAACCACTTTCTCGAACGCCTGGAATCCCTACCCAGTCTGTTACCCCCGGAAACCATCCTTGTAACCATTGATGCCACTTCCTTATACACAAATATTCCGCATGTCCAGGGCCTCGCTGCGATGGAGCACTTCCTTTCACGCCGATCACCTGCCACCCTACCTAAAACCTCTTTCCTCATTACCTTAGCCAGCTTCATCCTGACCCACAACTTCTTCACTTTTGAAGGCCAGACATACCAACAATTAAAGGGAACAGCCATGGGTACCAGGATGGCCCCCTCGTACGCCAACCTATTCATGGGTCGCTTAGAGGAAGCCTTCTTGGTTACCCAGGCCTGCCAACCCAAAGTTTGGTACAGATTTATTGATGACATTTTCATGATCTGGACTCACAGTGAAGAAGAACTCCAGAATTTCCTCTCCAACCTCAACTCCTTTGGTTCCATCAGATTCACCTGGTCCTACTCTAAATCCCATGCCACTTTCCTTGACGTTGACCTCCACCTGTCCAATGGCCAGCTTCACACGTCCGTCCACATCAAACCCACCAACAAGCAACAGTACCTCCATTATGACAGCTGCCACCCATTCCACATCAAACGGTCCCTTCCCTACAGCCTAGGTCTTCGTGGCAAACGAATCTGCTCCAGTCCGGAATCCTTGAACCATTACACCAACAACCTGAAAACAGCTTTTGCATCCCGTAACTACCCTCCCGACCTGGTACAGAAGCAAATAACCAGAGCCACTTCCTCATCTCCTCAAACCCGGAACCTTCCACAGAAGAACCCCAAAAGTGCCCCACTTGTGACAGGATACTTTCCGGGACTGGATCAGATTCTGAATGTGGCTCTCCAGCAGGGATACGACTTCCTCAAATCCTGCCCTGAAATGAGATCCATCCTTCATGAAATCCTCCCCACTCCACCAAGAGTGTCTTTCCGCCGTCCACCTAACCTTCGTAACCTCTTAGTTCATCCCTATGAAATCCCCAAACCACCTTCCCTACCCTCTGGCTCCTACCCCTGTAACCGCCCCCGGTGTAAGACCTGTCCCATGCACCCTCCCACCACCTATTCCAGTCCTGTAACCCGGAAGGTGTACACGATCAAAGGCAGAGCCACGTGTGAAAGCACCCACGTGATTTACCAACTGACCTGCCTACACTGTGAAGCGTTCTATGTGGGAATGACCAGCAACAAACTGTCCATTCGCATGAATGGACACAGGCAGACAGTGTTTGTTGGTAATGAGGATCAGCCTGTGGCTAAACATGCCTTGGTGCACGGCCAGCACATCTTGGCACACTGTTACACCGTCCGGGTTATCTGGATACTTCCCACTAACACCAACCTGTCAGAACTCCGGAGATGGGAACTTGCCCTTCAGCATATCCTCTCTTCTCGCTATCCGCCAGGCCTCAATCTCCGCTAATTCCTAATTTCAATCTGCCGCCGCTCATACCTCACCTGTCTTTCAACATCATCTTTGCCTCTATACTTCCGTCCCGACTGACATCTCTGCTCAAACTCTTTGCCTTTACAAATGTCTGCTTGTGTCTTGTGTGTATGGATGGATATGTGTGTGTGTGCGTGTATACCTGTCCTTTTTTCCCCTAAGGTAAGTCTTTCCGCTCCCGGGATTGGAATGACTCCTTACCCTCTCCCTTAAAACCCATATCCTTTTGTCTTTCCTTCCCTCTTTCCTGACGAGGCAACCGTTGGTTGCGAAAGCTAGAGTTTTGTGTGTATGTTTGTGTTTATTTGTGTGTCTATCGACCTGCCAGCGCTTTTGTTGGGTAAGTCTCATCATCTTTCTTTTTAAATATATATATATATATATATATATATATATATATATAAAAAGAAAGCGCTGGCAGGTCGATAGACACACAAATAAACACAAACATACACACAAAACTCTAGCTTTCGCAACCAACGGTTGCCTCGTCAGGAAAGAGGGAAGGAGAAGGAAAGACAAAAGGATATGGGTTTTAAGGGAGAGGGTAAGGAGTCATTCCAATCCCGGGAGCGGAAAGACTTACCTTAGGGGGAAAAGAGGACAGGTATACACTCGCACACACACACATATCCATCCGCATATACACAGACACAAGCAGACATTTGTAAAGGCAAAGAGTTTTGGGCGGAGATGTCAGTCGGGACGGAAGTACAGAGGCAAAGATGATGTTGAAAGACAGGTGAGGTATGAGCGGCGGCAAATTGAAATTAGAAATTAGCGGAGATTGAGGCCTGGCGGATAGCGAGAAGAGAGGATATGCTGAAGGGCAAGTTCCCATCTCCGGAGTTCTGACAGGTTGGTGTTAGTGGGAAGTATCCAGATAACCCGGACGGTGTAACACTGTGCCAAGATGTGCTGGCCGTGCACCAAGGCATGTTTAGCCACAGGCTGATCCTCATTACCAACAAACACTGTCTGCCTGTGTCCATTCATGCGAATGGACAGTTTGTTGCTGGTCATTCCCACATAGAACGCTTCACAGTGTAGGCAGGTCAGTTGGTAAATCACGTGGGTGCTTTCACACGTGGCTCTGCCTTTGATCGTGTACACCTTCCGGGTTACAGGACTGGAATAGGTGGTGGTGGGAGGGTGCATGGGACAGGTTTTACACCGGGGACGGTTACAGGGGTAGGAGCCAGAGGGTAGGGAAGGTGGTTTGGGGATTTCATAGGGATGAACTAAGAGGTTACGAAGGTTAGGTGGACAGCGGAAAGACGCTCTTGGTGGAGTGGAGAGGATTTCATGAAGGATGGATCTCATTTCAGGGCAGGATTTGAGGAAGTCGTATCCCTGCTGGAGAGCCACATTCAGAATCTATCCAGTCCCGGAAAGTATCCTGTCACAAGTGGGGCACTTTTGGGGTTCTTCTGTGGAAGGTTCCGGGTTTGAGGAGATGAAGAAGTGGCTCTGGTTATTTGCTTCTGTACCAGGTCGGAAGGGTAGTTATGGGATGCGAAAGCTGTTTTCAGGTTGTTGGTGTAATGGTTCAAGGATTCCGGACTGGAGCAGATTCGTTTGCCACGAAGACCTAGGCTGTAGGGAAGGGACCGTTTGATGTGGAATGGGTGGCAGCTGTCATAATGGAGGTACTGTTGCTTGTTGGTGGGTTTGATGTGGACGGACGTGTGAAGCTGGCCATTGGACAGGTGAAGGTCAACATCAAGGAAAGTGGCATGGGATTTGGAGTAGGACCAGGTGAATCTGATGGAACCAAAGGAGTTGAGGTTGGAGAGGAAATTCTGGAGTTCTTCTTCACTGTGAGTCCAGATCATGAAGATGTCATCAATAAATATGTACCAAACTTTGGGTTGGCAGGCCTGTGTAACCAAGAAGGCTTCCTCTAAGCGACCCATGAATAGGTTGGCGTACGAAGGGGCCATCCTGGTACCCATGACTGTTCCCTTTAATTGTTGGTATGTCTGGTCTTCAAAAGTGAAGAAGTTGTGGGTCAGGATGAAGCTGGCTACGGTAATGAGGAAAGAGGTTTTAGGTAGGGTGGCAGGTGATCGGCGTGAAAGGAAGTGCTCCATCGCAGCGAGGCCCTGGACGTGCGGGATATTTGTGTAGAAGGAAGTGGCATCAATGGTTACAAGGATGGTTTCTGGGGTAACGGATTGGGTAAGCCTTCCAGGGGTTTGAGAAAGTGGTTGGTGTCTTTGATGAAGGGTGGGAGACTGCATGTAATGGGTTGAAGGTGTTGATCTACGTAGGCAGAGATGCGTTCTGTGGGGGCTTGGTAACCAGCTACAATGGGACGGCCGGGATGATTGGGTTTGTGAATTTTGGGCTAGTTTTAATAACTTTTGCTTTATTTCCATTTCCGTTTTTCTCACATCACCGATCATTTTTAGCCGCTTCCCACAGGTTTTAACGTCATTATTTCTTCATCAGACAATTGTTAGCTTCATTTCCATAATCTGCCACCACCAAACCACTCCTTTTAATACATCCTCACGTAGTTTTTTCGAAATTTTCCCGTATTTCTCCACCCTTTAATGTGTTTTGGCGGCAACACAACCACCTAACCTTTATGCACATCATTAGCTACTTACACAAGTTCACCACAGGATCAACATAGCCCAGCTCTAACCAACCCTTTTTCGCCTTTTTTCACACCAGATCTCCATTTGCTTTCTAGTTTTACCTTTATCTCTCCCCATATATTTTTATATTATTTTCATTTTCATTTCAGCCTCGTGTTCCACTTTCCACCTTCTAGTACCATGTCACCCTCACAACACCTCCACAACGACCCCATTAAGTTTTATTTATTTATATATATATATATATATATATATATATATATTTAAAAAGAAAGATGATGAGACTTACCAAACAAAAGCGCTGGCAGGTCGATAGACACACAGACAAACACAAACATACACACAAAATCTAGCTTTCGCAACCAATGGTTGCCTCGTCAGGAAAGAGGGAAGGAGAGGGAAAGACAAAAGGATTTGGGTTTTAAGGGAGAGGGTAAGGAGTCATTCCAATCCCGGGAGCGGAAAGACTTACCTTAGGGGGAAAAAAGGAGGGAAAAAAGGACAGGTATACACTCGCACACACACACATATCCATCCTCATATACACAGACACAAGCAGACATTTGTATATATATATATATATTTTGAAGCCGCACTTCAGGTTTCTGCCGCCAGAGAGCTCGAGAGCACAGTGAGACAAAATGGCAACAGGAGCCGAGAAAGCGTATGTCGTGCTTGAAATGCACTCACATCAGTCAGTCATAACAGTGCAACGACACTTCAGGACGAAGTTCAACGAAGATCCACCAACTGCTAACTCCATTCGGCGATTGTATGCGCAGTTTAAAGCTTCTGGATGCCTCTGTAAGGGGAAATCAACGGGTCGGCATGCAGTGAGCGAAGAAACGGTTGAACACGTGTATCTGGACATGCTGGAAAATTGGCTCATGCCACAACTGGAGACTGACAGCGCCGACTTCATCTTTCAACAGGATGGTGCTCCACCACACTTCCATCATGATGTTCGGCATTTCTTAAACAGGAGATTGGAAAACTGATGGATCGGTCGTGGTGGAGATCGTGATCAGCAATTCATGTCATGGCCTCCATGCTCTCCCGACTTAACCGCATGCGATTTCTTTCTGTGGGGTTATGCGAATGATTCAGTGTTTAAACCTCCTCTACCAAGAAACGTGCCAGAACTGCGAGCTCGCATCAACGATGCTTTCGAACTTATTGATGGGGACATGCTGCGCCTAGTGTGGGAGGAACTTGATTATCAGCTTGATGTCTGCCAAATCACTAAAGGGGCACATATCGAACATTTTGAAAATATCTCAAATAATAAAGTTATTGTAGAGCTGTGAAATCGCTTCAATCATTTGTAATAACCCTGTACATCCACAGTAGTGAAAGGAGTAACACTGCATGTGAAAATACGCAACTAACAAACTAAACTAGAATTTATTGTCAGAATAAAAAATAAAGAAGCGACAAATTATTGCCAATACAAAGACTCGAAAACTTCCAGGAAGAGCTAGAAGAGCTATGTTTCTACAAGATCAAGACTGATAACATTTTGAAGCTAGACTATTAACTTTTGCTTACGATTTTAAAAATTCTAATTTTAGTCCACAGAAAAAAGCCTCCTGCTTTAAAATTGCAAAGTGTGATAGAAACCAGATATTAATCTTAGAATTATTATTCACTAGAAAACAGAATGTTTAGCAGCTTTTACCACAATTTTAGTGTAGCAACAAGTACTGTATCTCATGAGCAAACACAATTGTTTCTCATATTCTAAGTAACCAAAACCACTGATCTGGTGTTCACATTTATTTGTTTACACTGTGGCATTTAACTGGAAAAAGTAGGGTACGGTGCTTCTGTAAACCACTGTTGGGTAATGTTACGACTGCTCAAGTGTTGTTCAGCACTGAACACATGTTCAGCACTGAACACATGGGCAATCTGGTGTGCCGTCATCTGTTAGTGGTATAGTCAAAGTAGATTAACACCCAACTGCTCACATATTAGTAAATACTTGCAGTGGTGGTTTTGCTGGCACTATGATACCCACGTTACACACTTGTTGCTAGCAGAAGCTGAATTGGTCAACCACCCCACCCGGAGTTACTGTCCTGTTTGCCACATTTGTGACTGTTATTAAGATTTATTAAGTGGGGTTGGGTTGTTTGGGGGAAGAGACAAAACTGCGAGGTCATCGGTCTCATCGTATTAGGGAAGGATGGGAAGGAAGTCGGCCGTGCCCTTTCAAAGAAACCATCCCAGCATTTGCCGGGAGTGATTCAGGGAAATCACGGGGGAAAACCTAAATCCGGATGGCTGGATGCGGGATTGAACCATCGTCCTCCCAAATGCGAGTCCAGTGTGCTAACCACTGCGCCACCTCGCTTGGTATTTATTAAGTACTTCTTCAGAATGAATATGCTACCAATCACTTTCTTAATTATGTACTCTCAGTCTCATTTTGTAGAGCTAGAGTGCATTTTCAATGCTGATTAGCTGTGTTTTGTATGTGAGTGGGCATAATCTGTAAATAGAGAAAACGAAATATGTCTGGTTCAGATATTTTTTGTGAATGAGGCCTTGAAGTAGAGCATGCAACATCATTTTTGCAATTTATTTTTATTTTTTCAGTAAAGTACAAATAAATAAAAGTTGCTCACACAAAAAACAACTTGCACAGTTTCTTTCCTATTTTCCACATAAATAAACCTGAAAAATTACATTCACTTTTGTTTTCTTTCTTTTTCATTAATTTTTGAACAAGTGGAGATCTTTTGTTGGTTGATTTACTTTTGTTTCTGACACACACACACACACACACACACACACACACACACACACACACACAGATGTCTCATATGATGCAAAGTGAAAGTGAAAATGGTGTGTTGTGGATCCTATTTGCACTATATAGGAACTACATTCGCTCACATATACTTAAGTTTTGCATCGTTATGATAGATGAAACTTTCAAAACAAAGCTGTTAATACACAAAAGCAATGTGTTCTAATACATACAAAATACTGGACTGGAGATGAAAACACAGTTTTTTAAAACATATTTTAGAGTAAAAATTGCAGAAGTTACTGGTAGCAGTCTTATTCTAAAACAGAAATGTATATACTTACAGCAGAAATGGAATAGAAGTGGCTGTGAATCATGTAGCTAACATTAGGTCTGATGACTTCAGGTCACATGTTATAAATGTTTCATTTAGCGAGTTGACTGGTGGACTATCCAGTATGATGGCTATCTATAACACTACTGTTCCATCAGTGCATATCAGCCTTTGCCACAGACCAAAGAAAGTAAAGAAAATAAACTTGGTGCTGGTTGGGATGAACCAGAGAATGAGTTCCCAAACATCACAGCCAAAGGGAGAGCAGAGAGGGCAAAAGATAGAAACAAACACCACTCAGTATTAAGCCCTGATAGAAGTCTAATCTAAGGTGAGGGACATCAATGATCTACAGTAGCACAATAATATTTTATAACAATTAGACCTGTTTTTTAAAAACAAACTGTTGAAAATGGGTAACTTACTGCTTGCTTAGGGCTGATTGAGTGCCAACGAAAGTAATCCCAATCCAGTGCACCATGAGCCTCTTTTAAGGCTCCCAGGCCACGTAATTGCATGTCTTCTGGAAGTGGAACCTTTAAGTACAGATCTTGTGCCCCTCGAAGTACTTCTCTCTCTGTAAATACAACATGTACAAAGAATATTAACTATTTACTGCTTACGGACAAACACAAGAGCATAACGGCAGCTGAAGATTACAAACTATGTCCTTTAAGGATACAAGCTGTTGAATATCAGAAAACAGAACAAATACCAAACTCTTTAAAGAGAAAACAAATTATTATTCATCACTGAATTCTTTACCATTTTCTGATCACAAATTTCTCAACATAAATAATATGTTTAAAACATAGATCCGATAAGGAGATCTCATGGTATGTTCTGACCTTTTCAAGTTTCTCATAAATACAGAATTTGAAGGACAGTGCCCAGATATCAATTTTCTAAATCAGTATGATACAATTTTTTTAAAGGGGAGGGGATGGGACTGCTTCATCTCTCAAACTGTGTGCCCAGTCTGGGTTGTAATGAATCTTTTTACTTCCAAGTAGGTACACATGTACAAATCAGACACATTTATATGTTCAAATAATGAGTGATGTATATACACAACTGGGTCAAAATTTGCCCAACAATTCCTGAGTTATGCTGCTGTCACACATTTTTCATCCCCATCCTCATCCCTACAGGACACAGGTGGTTTTTATTCCCTCAGAAACCTTCACCACCATGAGCACGACAATTCACCTAAGTTTCATCACAACCAGATGAAAGGTACAGCAACACATTGAAGACTGACAGACAAATAATCATTTTTACATATTAGATACTAATTAAAAATCTGTTAGTCAACATTTCCATTTGTTAATAATATATGGAATTAAAAGTAAACATAAAAGTTATTCCCAGCAAGCTTCAAACCAACGACTTTATGTTTACAATATTTTTACTCTAAGCACTCTTCTACCACCGACATTAATATTAACCTGAACACATTTTGTACTTAAGAGTGTTTGTAATCTTCTAACCTGCAAAGACAATTTTATCAAGTTTGTCTGAAAATTGCATCATACTCCTTTGGAAACTGACTTAAATGACCATACTATACTGGACTATACTGAACAATACAAGAAAAGAAAATACTTGAATTTGGAGGTTATATCAACACTCATCTGGTACACAAATAACACTCATCTGGTACACAAAGCACTGAACAAAGTAATAATCACTTCATGTGTGCTTTCAAAGCTGCCGACAGTTTGCTTCACACAATGCCCACGGTTTTATATTTGTGCAAACAAATGAAGGACCACAGAAAAAAGATGTCACACTGTGTTACTAATGGGTCACACTGTGTTACTAATGGATACTCTGTATAGTTACATGCAACTGTAACAAAGGTTTGTACTGAGTTGGGAATGCAATATCTGGGGATGGATAACACAAATTTATACAAAAGCAGGGAGATCAGAAATCAGACTTTCGGAGATGTGGAAATGTTAGAACTAGTTCCAAGTGAGAGAACACAGGTCACACAATGAAAGGATAGAGTAGCTTCATAGTTGGCAATGACAAAATATAGCAAATTGTGGAATGATACTCAAAAGGAATTTTATAATAATTAATTCTATTTTCTATGATAGACCAACACTCAATAATCACAAGTCCTGGAAAAGTTTGGTGTTTGTCATCAAAAAGCAGAAGGTTTCACTGACTGCAGAATAACTGTGAGATTAGGAAGTAATTTTGGCTGGCGAACACATATTTTAAGTCGTGAGTATTATTTGCAACACAATTTAATTGCAGTGTCGTTATGTGATAAATTGCAAATAAGAGTTTATAGGTTTCCCTGGTATGCCTGATAGAACACTTCTCCCAATAAATTGGCGAATTGTCATTATACTTCGTTCAAAATTACTTAACAACCAACAGCTATGCAGGACATGGTGGAGTGAGACTCACAAGGAAGGCATGACATATGTTCAGCCAAACTAACAAGAATTGCAGCTCAAGTAAACATCTGCAGTTGCCAATCTTCCACGTGCAACCTCTGACACACTTGCAATATGAAACATTTTCAGGCAACTTCTTGTCCTGTGGTATGGTTCACTGCACAATGAGATTTTGTTGATTTTCATTACTTACAGTTGCAGGATCAGCATCTTATATATGACATTACTATTACACGTTGTGTGCAATTGAACAATGGTTAATCAAATGTTATTCAGTGGAAAAATCAAATATCGCTTTTTTACCCAGGGGATTGCAGTACAAGGTCAGTCACAAAAAATTGTTTGTGTGTTACGTGACTACAAATGTCAACCATTCTTCTTGATAATGCTCCCAGCCACCCTGTTATTGATGGATGAAACAATTATCATGACAAAGCGAGAGTAGGAGACAACTGATTGGCTTCAGTGTCGAAGTAAATAATAATCTTAAAAATGTGAAGTTAACAGAAGTAATATCTCACTGTAAATCACAGTTCCTCAGATACATAATTGATGAGCTGGCAAAAAGATTTAGGAATACACTTATGAGGTTACTATCTTATTCCTGCCATTTCAACCCAATACAATCTATACAGGCCCAAATTAAAGGTTATGTTGCAAAGTAATAATAAAAATCTTAACTATGTGTGCAATCAAAGCATTCCCCAATGATGCCGTTACCTTGTGACACTCTCCCATGAGTCAAACGAACCTGTGATCATTCATGCTGCCCTTCTTTATATCCATTCAATACCCCCCACCCTCAACCCCACCCCCCACCAGTTAGTCCTATTTGGTACGGATCCTACACACCTGAGCGATACTGCAGGATGGGTCATACCAGTGTTTTGTATGCATTCTCTCTTGATTGCCTTTTTCAAGTGTTATACCAATGAATCGCAGTCTGCCACATGCTGTATCTATGTCTGAGACTGTATCATAATTCCATTTCATATCCCTACAAATTGTTAAACCCGGGTATTTGTATTAGTTGATAGTTTCCAACTGTAAGTTACTTGATGTTATTGTAGTATAAAACTAAGTTTTTTCATTCTGTGAAATGCATTATTTTACACTTCTGAATATTTAAAGCAAGTTGATAGTCTTTGTACCATTTTGAAATCTTTTCAAGATGTGACTAAATATTTTCACACCTTCTTTCAGAGAGCATATAAGCCTGAGGTTATTATTAATATTGTCCACAAGGTCATTGAGACACAACATTAGCAGAAAAAGCCCCAATACATTGTCCTCAGGAACACTAAAAGTGACTTCTACATCTGTAGATTAGTCTCCATCAAATATAACTTGCTACATCACCCATAGCAAAAAATTTTCAAACCAGTCACAAATTTCACTTGATACTCCATATGATTGTACTTTTGGTAATAACTGTTCATAATGCACTGAGTCAAATGCCTTTTGAAAATCTAGAAATACTGCATCTAACGGATTGCCTGGATTCAAAGTTTACAGTATCTTATATGAGAGAAGTGACATTTGGGTTTAACATGATCGGTTTTCAGAATCACGCTGGTTGGCATTGGGGAGGTCATTCTGTTCAAGACCTCTCATTATGTTTGTGTGGTGTCACCGCCAGACACCACACTTGCTAGGTGGTAGCTTTTAAATCGGCCGCGGTCCGCTAGTATACGACGGACCCGCGTGTCGCCACTGTCAGTGATGGCAGACCGAGCGCCGCCACATGGCAGGTCTAGTGAGACGTACTAGCACTCGCCCCAGTTGTACAGCCGACTTAGCCAGAGATGGATCACTGACAACTACGCTCTCAATTGCCGAGACGATAGTTAGCATAGCCTTCAGCTACGTCAGTTGCTACGACCTAGCAAGGCGCCATTACCAATTGATATTGAGATTGCACTTATGTGATATCAAGAGCGATGTTCACTAATTATGGAATAAAGTTAAGTATTACTTCAACTACATACTTTATTTGCTACTATATTTCCCTTAACTGTTCAAGACCTCACGCCAGTCTGCGTGAGCTTTCCCAACGCGTGCCTTTCGGCCTCCTCTAGCTACAAGGTGTTGGCTCTTCTGCCAACACTTCAGTTTGAGTTCAGAATATGTTCTAATGTTGTACAAAAAATTGATGTCAAGGATATTGGATGGCAGTTTTGTGGATCATTTCTGCTAGCCTTCTTGTAGACGAGTGTGGCCTGTGCTATTTTCCAACTACTGGGCACGGTTTTTTGTTTGAGACATCTATGGCAGTTTATAGTTAAGAGAGGGGCTAATACATCAGAAAATTCAGAATAAAATCTAATAGGAATTCCGTCAGGGCCTGAAGCTTTGTTCAGTTTTAACGTTTTCATCTGTTTCTCAATGTCACTGACATGAATATCTATTCACTCATCTTTTCAGTGGTACAGGGATTAAACTAGGGGAATACTCCTGGGTTTTCCTTTCTACAGGAACATTCAAAAACAGAGTTAAACATTTCTGCTTCTACTCTGTTACCCTTAGTTTCAGTTCCTGTCTCATCTACTCACATCTGGATACTGACTTTGGTGCCAGTATCAGTTGTTACGTATGAACAGAACTTGTCTAGGTTCTGTGTAAGATATTTTGACAATATTCTGCTATGCTAGTCATTCAAAGCTTATTGCATTGATCTCTTGACAGACAAAAGTGTTAAATTTAACATCTCTCTATCTACAGCCTTTGTTTTGTTACATCTACATCGATACTCCGCAAACCACGGTAAGGTGCATGGCGGAGGGTACCCTGTATCACTACTTGTCATTCCTCTTCCTGTTCCACTCACAAACAGAGCGAGGGAAAAACGACTGTCTGTACAAATCCTCATTTCTCGTGTCTTATCTTCAAGGTCCTTATGCTCGATGTATGTTGGGGACAGTACAATCATTTAGCAGTCAGCTTCAAATGCCGGTTCTCTATATTTTCTCAATACTGCTTCTCAAAATGAATGTTACCTTCCATCCAGGATTCCCGTTTGAGTTTCTGAAGCACCGCTGTAACACTTGCGTGTAGTTCGAGCCTACCGGTAACAAAAGGCTAGCAGCCACCTCTGAAGTCTTCATTCAATCCTACCTCATGACGGATCCCAAACACTCAAGCAGTACTCAAGAATAAGTTGCACCAGCATCTTATATGTAGTCTCCTTTACAGGTGAATCACTCTTTCCTAAAATTTTCCCAATAAACTGAAGATGACCATCTGCCTTTCCTACGACAGTTTTCATATGCTCGTTCCATCTCGCATCGCTTTGCAACATTACCCCCAGATATTTAAATAACTTGATTGTGTCAAGCAGGTCACTAGTGATTCCATTCATCACACCAACTGGAAGTTTTTCCTGAGTTTTCTTGTACCTTCCTACAGTCACTCAACTTCAACACTTTACCATAGACCATGGCATCATCAGCAAACAACCACAGATTGCTGCCCAGCCTGTCCGCCAAATCATTTATGTGTATGCAGAACAACAGTGGACCTGTCACACTTCCCCAAGGTACTCCTTACGATAACCTTGTCTCTGATGAACACTCACCATCGAGGATAACATATTAGGTTCTGTTATTTAAGAAGTAATCAAGCCACTCACATATTTTTGGCCTTATTCCATATGCTCATACCTTCGTTAACAGCCTCCAATGGGGTCCCATGTCAAATGCTTACAGAAATCTACAAATATGGAATCTGTCTGTTGCCATCCATCCATAGTTCTCAGTATACCATGTGAGGAAAGGACAAGCTGAATTTCGCAGAAGTAATGCTTTCTACAACCATGCTAATTTGTGGACATAAGCTTTTATATTCAAACTGAGAATATGTTCAAAGATTCTGCAGCAAACAGAAGTTAGGCATATAGGTCTGTAATTTTGTGTGTCCATTCTTTTACCTTTGTTATATGCTGGAGTCACCTGTACTTTTTTTCCAGTCGCTGTATTGTACTCTTTGTAAAATCTTACTGGGATTCCATCCAGACCTGGTGATTTATTTGTTTTCAAATCTTTAAGTTCTTTCGATACGCCAAAAAGGGATTGAATGGAAGCCTTAGACCTGTTTAGCAATTTCACATATAACCAGAATTTTTTCCGGTTCTCTGCCAGATCTTTTGCTACGGTGTGACAGTGGTAGTTGCTGTATGCTTTGCGCATAAATCTTTTCACAGGCGCATGAATGTCTACTAACCTTTACGTGTCGTCATTTATATGTCCTCTTTTGAACCTAGAGTGCAACAGTGTCTGCTTCCTCAGCATCCGCTGAATTTCATTATTAAGGCATGGTGGGTCTTTTCTATCCTTTATCCACTTACTAGGCATGTAATTCTCCAGGCCACGATTTACACTCTGCTTAAACTTCACCCATAATTCCTCTACATCTATTTTACTGGAACTAAGTTTTGCCAATTCACTATCTAAGTGAGATGTTAATAACTGATTATCTGCGCCATCTAGCAGAAACACTCTTCCAGCCTTCTTGACTGATTTATTAATTTTCATAATTATAGTTGCTACAATGACAACATGATCACTAATTCCTGTTTCTATACTGACATTGTCAATAAGGCCCGGCCTATTTGTAGCTACAAGGTCTAAGATATTTCCATTGTGAGTGGGCTGCCAAGCTAGCTGCTCAAGGCAATTTTCAGAAAATGTATTCAAAAGTATTTCACATAACTGTCTGTCTGTACTCACCGCAATGAATCCACAAACATCCCAGTCTATACGTGGCAAGACAACTCCAACTAATATTGCATGATCTGGTATTTTATGCAATAGACATCTATTATGCTGTACTCTATTTCTTCAGTTGTTTCTTTGCAGCAACTGCATACCGCAGACGGTCTCTCCCATCATGAACTGTTCTACTGGGTACATATCTACACAATGCACAGTTAACTACTCTTTTACACTTGACCTATAGTTTCTCAACACGCTCCTGCCCTGAGCTAAAAGTCTCAAGTTCTTCACTGAGTTATGTCACCACTGCTTCTTCATCTAGTTTACCAATCATATAAATATTTCTGCTTGTTGTACTTGTTCTTTTTACTCTGGTAATCATTGTTGCTGCAAATTCCTTATGGTCACTGATAGCAGCTTTGATGCAGACGTCTTCAAAGACATTAGGTCTATTTGTTGTCATTGCGTTTAATATATATCGATCATGAGCAGGGTTTCAAGCCATATGATCTAG
This sequence comes from Schistocerca cancellata, assembly GCF_023864275.1. Taxonomy (NCBI): domain Eukaryota; kingdom Metazoa; phylum Arthropoda; class Insecta; order Orthoptera; family Acrididae; genus Schistocerca; species Schistocerca cancellata. The sequence goes on along the minus strand of NC_064633.1, from coordinate 612,804,049 downwards.
GCAGCTTCCACAGAAGGCCTTTAGTAATGCTTCACAGACTGTCTTGTTACACTCATCACAACTGTAATAATTCCATTTGTTGCCACATGACTGAAGTTGCTTCTGATATTTACATTATGATTGGGGAACTTACTTACAAGTGAACTGATGTTCTCTCTGAAGTTTTTGGTTACATCGGGAAGCGAGTCTTGTGGTCGATAAAAGGATCCAATTATAATTTTATGCCCATCCCTGATGCTCAGTCTTGCCCAAACAACCTCACTTGTAGCTTCAGTTTCAGATTTGAGTTCCTCATCACTACAACAAATACACTACCTCAGTTCCCTATCATTTGTACATACGCTTAAATTTTTCCCAAAAATCTCACTGTTGTCCACTATGGGATTTAACCATCATTCTGTAATACTATTATGTGAGATTCACTGCTTTTTTAGAAACACTTCAAACTCTGGCGCTTCGGAAGTTCACCACTGGTATTTTAATACTGTCACCTGTGGGGTGGGGGGGACATTTCTTTGGGTCTTACACTGATAGTTCCATGTCCCGTGCCTACCACAGCATCGTTACCTGGACTGGATGGATAGTCATGGTTTGAATTTTTGCACTGAGACCAAGAGGAGTCAAGTGCTGTGCCAAGATCACATAAAGCTGTGTTACGTAAGAGCTGTACTGTTTTAAAACTGATTATCAATTCTTGCAGAAAGGGAATTCACCAACCACGAGGACATAAGTACTGTACAGTGGTATGTGTCTTCATGTATACATTACCTGGGTGGTTGGTTGGCTTGGGGGAGGGGACAGAACAGCGAGGTCATCAGTCCCATCGGGTTATGGAAGGATATCAGCCTTGACCTTTCAAAGAAACCATCCCGGTTGCCTGAAGTGATTTAGGGAAACCAGAGAAAACGTAAATCAGGATGGCCGGACGTGGGTTTGACCCATCATCCTCCCGAATGCGAGTCCAGTGTGCTAACCACTGCATCACCTCGCTTGGTGTATGCAGGTTAGCATAATTACTTGGAGGAAAACTTTAAAATTATGAAATAAGAGGGATGTTCATGTGCGGCGCCACAGTCGGGTAAACTACATAATGTATACTAGCTGTATAGTGTGCCGCCTCATCGTAATACATTCGACTGCCTATAAATTATAATCTGAAACTCAAAATAAATATCAAGATATGAATGAGGAGTATTATAGAAGTCAGTAATTCACCTGGGTAGCGCACAATTTTGACATGTGTATACCTAGTGTGTTGAAAGTGTCATGTCTTACTGCTAGAGGTACACATATTTAGAATATTTACATCATGAAACATCACATGAATGACATGGGGGGGGGGGGGGGGGAGAGACCACATCCATATCAATTAAGATGTTGTTTGAATATAAAGACGGCAGAGACAGTACCTCCTCTATACTAAACAAAAGAAGTTCATAAGCTGTGAGACCAAAAATTTTACTGTCTTAGTTTATGAGCTTTCCTGTGTGTCATTATGTGGAAATAAAATCATGAATGACAAGAACATAAGCTCACCTGCACTGAGCCTGACAGGGTCAATGCGTAGCAAGTTGAGCAAAGTGACCAAGCGTGTCAGTAAGGTCCTGGGCCGAGTTTTACCACATGCCTGTAGCGTCTCCACGTTGGATTCAGACTTCAGCCAGTCAGCCAAGACTTGTATGGCTTCGAGCAGCCGACCTTCACCAACCATAAGCTCCAAGACGTCGGCAGGTTCCAGAGCTCTTTCAGTTACCCCACTGCCAATTCCTTCACCGACTCCATTCTGCAACTGTTGCCCAGTTGTTGCACTTGGTTGTTCAGCAGACACCTTTTTGTCATCCAGCTTATTGTTGTTGTTATTTTGTTCGTTTTTCTGCAGATGTTTTTCATTTGTATCATCCGAGTGCAAACTGAAATTTCCAGGCTTTCCTGGGCACTGTTCTTGCGTCTGTGGCAAACCATTAACTTTAGCTTCAATTGCACCCACCTGAAAAAAGTTTGAATGTTCATACATTAAAAAATATTATATGATTTACAAGAGAGAGTTCACGTAACAAGCACACATTGCTATTTAATCATGGATTTAATTATACAAAAGAAACTGGATTGTTGTAAACAGTTTCACACCTGAGTACTACTGGATGTTTCATCAGATTCATCTTCTTCTTCCTCAGAGCTCAGCACAATAGGTTCTTCACCTTCTGAGTTTGCTTCATCAGAGCTGGAAGATAGTGGATAGAAAAATTCTCCTCCTGAAAGAAAACACAAGTAATATTTCATTTGAAGAACATATATAATAGTTAAAAGCAAAAACTCTAAAAATATTTTGCTGATATGCATATATATCAAGTAATCGTAAAGCAAATATTACAATAATGGAAAACCTATGAGAGAGAATAAATAACAGTTTAATAACATATGACATCTCAAAACTTTTCTATTTCTTTCATTCTTCAGAAAGGAATATTTACTATACTGCCGAGTCTGTGGACATTCACTGACTGAGCAAATGCTTACATGGAGGAAGGAAATTCCTGCAACCTGTAGCTACCTAAGTACTAAGATCCCAAGATCCAACCAATGGACTGGATTATGCACACCGCTAATGAGGCATACACTGCTAATGAGGCATAGACCGGTAACGGGCTATACATTGCTAACAGTACATACACCAACAGTGCATAGCCCACCAAAAGTTCATACACTGCCTCCAACTGGCTCTTAGTAGCATCCACCAACAATCTCCACAACAACAGATCAGGAATACAGTTTAAACTCTATAAAGTCACACAAAAGCACACACCCAAACTTCCACAGGAACAAATTGAATTTATCGGACACAAAGGAATCACAGACATTGGGTGCAACTGGGCATTGATTTAAATCAATGGGGTAAGTCGACAACTTATGCCGGACTGGGATTCAAACCCAGGTCTCCTGCTTACTAGACTGATGCTTTGACCACTATGTCATACAGACACAGAGATGACTGCAACTGCACGGAATACCCTAGCATGCCTCCTGCCAGGCCAAGATTCTCAATTCTGTTGGACATGCCCAAAAGGGTAGACACCACATACATGGAATTTACTGTCCTCAATTATGCCTCGGCAATGTGACCTCTCAGGTTTTCTTCATGCGACTGATTCTCACACAGTAGTTTAGGGTGTTCAGCTGTGTTGTGGATTCCACTTAATACAAAGCATTTTGACAACAGACACAGTCATCTTGTTCAGGAGCTACTCACTGTGCCATTCTGTATACTCATGGCCTGAACTGCGCTGTGTACTACTGTTGGTGTAGTGTTGCTATCTGTAACGGAGCTTGACAACAGTGCCCACTATGCTCTTTGATGCTCAACTGTTTTTCAGAGGCCATATTGTTATTCCTTTAAAAGTACACTCTCTCAGCACTTTCCAGCTCTGGAGGATGAGACATCTGGCAAAATATCAATGTATTGAGAATGAGACCTCAAACCTTGTTTAAATTTAAACATCTGTCCTGGTTTATTAGGGTTTTCCAACATCTGTATTTTGATGGACTCCTTAATTACAACACCAAATAAATAAAATTTATGTCTACACAATGATAAAATATATTTCAGTTTATGACTATGCTCTAGGCAGTATTCAGCAACAGTTGATTTGCTCAGTTGTAGTCAGGTGTATCACCGATGTTTTAATAGTTTGCCCCACAAACAACATGCTGCACTTGTATGTAACATGGTACGCAACTGGCTTTCATAAACTTAGATCATCTTTAAGATTTAAAAAAATAAAAATAAATAAATAAATAAAAATTGCTTTACTACACTCTTCAGGCATGTTCTCATATCAACTTTCCTCTTTGAGGGAAAATATTATGAACAAATTGATGGCAAGGCTATGGATAATCTGTTGTCGTATGTTGTGGCAAATATGTACACCTGGAAGCTTTTGAGACAAACACACTAGAATCTGCCACTTCAAGCCAACATATTTCTACTGATATGTGGATGACACATTTGTGACGAGGTCACATAAGACAGAAAAAACATGAAAAGTTCCTGGAATAACTTGGAAAAGAGGGCTAGCTACTTTTCCCTGACATATTGGTTAAGAGAAGAAAGTACAGGTCTACAGTTCACAGTGTATACTAAAAACCCATGCACACTGACATCTATCTCAATGCTTCAAGCTATCACCATCGGCCTCAAAAAATTTTGTTTTTAAAGATTCTATCTCACTGTCAGATGAGAAGAGCCTCACTGAAGAATCACCTATGAATAGCGTTCCAAAGGAATGGTACCCAGATTGACAAACTGAGTGAGCATTGATTTTGAAATTAACAATGTCCAAGGCAAACCCAACTCACAACCAAAATATCGCCTTTCAATATAACCTAGACTCAACCAAAACATCACCTTTCAATCTAACCTACATTCTTAACCAAAATATCATATTTTAACCTTACCTAAACCTTTGGTTGTGCTACAGACCAGGCTTTCAACATAAACATCACTCACAAAATTATAAAAATAATACTGCACAAATATTGTAATGCCAAAGTTTAAATTGCAATACTGGCCAACTGTGAAATGAATTTCAGAGTTATGGATGACAGAGTAGTTTCGATCAACAAGACAATGGCATGCAAAGAAAGGAGAAGTATAGCCCACTGCTTAGATTTAATCCTAATCATCAACCATACTGAACACCCCTTGCAGGAGACAGAGAACAGAATCAACTGCCCGAACATGCCAGGAGCAACAATCATAATCCACAAGACCATGCAACAGTAAACTAAATAAAGGTTTGCAAATGGCCCATCCCGGGAGCGGAAAGACTTACCTTAGGGGGAAAAAAGGACAGGTATACACCCGCACACACACATATCCATCCGCACATACACAGACACAAGCAGACATCTGTAAAGGCAAAAGCTTTACTTACTGAGAATGTATGCCTGTCGTCAACAATGAGGTTTTTTTTATTGTCTATAAATAAATAAATTGGAGTCAATATAAAGGTGACAGACACAGAACCACCACCATACACTCTGGAATTTCATGTCAATTTACTGAATGAATAACAGTGAGATAATAAATTAAAAATGTTTTGAAAAAGAAGTAAGATTATTTACAAGGTCTATATGATTAATAGAAGTAAGAACAAAGCTTTTAGTCTTGAAGAAAAAAAAAATCCTCAAAACACAACACGGTTAAAAAAAGAAAACTGTTCTTTCTGGGGCTTTGCTATGCACCCAATAAACCCAAAAAGTAAAGTCTTTAATTGTATATGTGGTACTCTAACACACACTGAAACCCATCATCTACAGATTCGTCATTAATCCCAAGTTTTGAAGAACAAAAATACTTCAAATACAAGTTTTGAAGAACAAAAATACTTCAAACACTGAGCACCGCAAGGCTGGAGAAATCTGAAGTACCTTCACAATGGCATGTCTCTCAAAGACAATGACTGGATATAGTCTCTACCACAAAGAAACAGTGACACAAGTAATGTAGCTCACATCTTCAAATGTGATAGTACACAAAAACAATGCTTATTCAGGAAATATTCCAAGGGACAGAGTCCACAACACGTTTCTATTGTTTCTTACCATCACTAAGGTCAGAGTCTTCTGAATTCAGAGGTAAACGTCTACGTCGCCGACGTAGTTTGGCAATATGTCGGCTGTATCCAGACTTTCTGCTGGAAGGTTGTACATCTCCATTTTCCTGAGCCTGTGATGATGGTAGTTGCTGATTTCCTGCCATTGCCAGGGGTAGACTGAACACTGACTCCTTTATGTGAACCGCTACCTGTTCTACCAGCTGGGAGAATACAGCCAGTGTGAATGCCACCAGGTTTCCACACAAGGTCTGTGAACCTAAAAACAAGCATTCTGCCTTAATGCTCAATACAAACTGGCTTCAGTATTTTTATAAATAATATGACCAAAAGGTAATATTATTATTATTATTATTATTATTATTATTATTAATAATAATAATAATGTGAACCTGCAAGCATGTGTACCGTGAAAGACCTTGTGCGCAGTACAAGCTAAACTGCATCTTTCTCACAAATGATGCGACCAACAAGTGATATAATGGTGAGGGAAGTTTATTTTCACAGTGTCACTTGCATGAAACTTCGGATCTGCATGTTAATTACTGGTAATCAGTCAAAATCTATTCATACATGTAATTAGCCTCGAGTTACACAATAATGAAATTCTAGTGCACTAGCATCACAGTTTTGATTTGGTTATCCAATTAGTCATTTTTCCTTAAAATAGATGCAGTTGTGGAATCTCTCACAGTAAAATGTCTTCCATTATCATGGTAACATAATGTTAAGATTAGATTATATTATATTTACTTTCATTCCAATTGATCCGAAGTGAAGTGGTCCTCATTTATAAGGCAATAAACATATAATAGAACTACTATAATACTTATTTACAATGAACACATTGCTGCACTGAAATGGTGCAGAAGTCAGATTGACCCCCCCCCCCCCCCCCCCCCACACACACACACAAATCTATTGGTTCTACTGAGAAATGCCTCAATGGAGCAGGAGGAGTTGGCCACCAACTGAATTTCATTGGTTGTTAAGCTTTTTATGGCTGCTGTCAAGGTAATGAAAATGTGTGTTCCGGAATAATGCACACCTTTTTGTACAAGAGTAAGTGACTTTAAATCATTGTGAAGATTATTCTTATTTCTACTACTGATTCCATGAACTGAGCTGTTGGTTTAAAAAGTGATACATTATTTACGACAAATTTCATTAAGGAATAAATATTTTGGGAAGCAGTAGTTAATATCCCTAGTTCCCTAAACAGGCCTCTACACGATGTTCTTGAGTTCACACCACATATAACTCTTACAGCATGTTTTTGTGCCCGGAAAACTTTAGCTTGGCTTGATGAATTACCCCAAATAATAATCCCATATGACACTATGGAGTGAAAGTAAGCATAGTATGCCAGCATCCCCTATGTCCGACAGAATTTGCATTGCTAATAGAGATTTGTTGAGACGCTTCAGTAGTTCTGTGGTGTGCTCCTCCCAGTTAAATTTATTATCAAGTTGTAATCCCAAGAATTTAACAATGTCCACTTCTTCTATATGCTTTTCATCATATGCTAGGCGTATACTCGTGGGACACCCCTTGCAAGTTCTGAAGTGCGTGTAGTGTTTTTTCAAAGTTTAGTGACAAAGAATTGGCTAGGAACCAATGGTTAATGTCCACAAATATTTTATTAGCCGATCTATGAACACACTTGATTTGCTATTTATTGCAATGTTTGTTATCATTGGCAAACAAAACAAACTTGGCATTGGTAATGTTACTGATGAAAGGTCATTGCCATACACGAGAAAAGTAAGGGCCCTAAGATGGGACCTCACATGTAATTAGTTTCCAGTTGGATGATGCCTGACAGCTTAATACACGTCTCTTTCCTAATAACAGCCTTTGTTTTATGTCAGATATATAAGATTTGAACAATTTTGCACCATTTCCTGTTACATCATAATATTGTAATTTAATTACAAAGGGCGTTCAAAAAGTTTTGCACAGTCTTCTCCAATTTTTTTATATTTTGCAGGAGGAGAATGAAGTTTATGTGAACATACTTGGAACATTGAGCTATACATTGAGCCTACCTCAACGTAGCCTCCATCAACTGTGACACATCTGACCCAACATTCATTCCATGATGTAAATGTACTTTGGTAAAATTCTGGAGATTGACTTTTACACCCATCGCTTGACACAGGAAATAAGGTCTTTCTCACTATCAAATGTTTTACCCGCATAGGTGGCCCTTCAGACGACCAAAGAGGTAAAATTCAGACGGAGCCAAGTCCGGACTGTAGGGAGGATGAGGAACAATTTTCCAACCCATTTTCCTGATTTTTCTCCTGTGTCGGGCTGTATGAGGTTTGGCATTGTCATGGGATAGTCTGATGAGCTGACCCTGAAACTGGGGTCTGTGGGTCTTGATGGCACATTGCAGCTTGTCCAGAGACAAATAGTAATGGTCCCAGCTAATTGTGGAGCCAGGTTCCAAAAAGTCAATGAAAATGACACCATGCTGACCCACAAGAAGGAGGTCATCACCTGCTGTTCGTGAAAGTCTTGGTCTCTTCTTCCGGGGGAACCCGGATGACGCCACTCCATGGATTGGGTTTTGCTCTCAGGTTCGGACACAAAAACAACCACATTTCATCCTGGGTAATGACACTGTCAAAACACTGTTTCCATTCTTCAGTAAAGGTCTTCATGAGTCTCCTGCACACATTCTTCATCATCATTTTTATTTCTCTTGTCAATAATCTAGGCACCCCAACGTACACAGATTTTTCTGTACCCTAGTGACTGTACCAGAGATACCACACTACCCAATGACAAACAATGTCATTTCAGCAAGCTGTCGTGTCGTCACACATCTGTCATTTTGGATGATTTGACCAATGGTCTTCTTATTCACATCATTCACTGCCGTCGATGGTCTACGACACCATAAATTGTCCAGTAGAGGAGAAATCACCTTCTTTAAACCTCTGCAACCACTGCTGGATACTGCTGCAATCCACTGTGTCCTCCCATAAACAGGGAGCAACTTCCTGTGAACATGCTTGAGTTCAATGGCTGCTTTACTACCTGCACTATATGATTCCTTCCCCTAGCACCAGCTATTCTGAACTGTGTGGGTAGGTTATCCTTGCAACACACCTAATGTTTCCATAATCCTCCTAACCTCAATATCTGCTAGATCACCAGACCCACATCTTCCTCTACAGGATATGCCTGAAAGCTAACAAAGGTATCATTCTTCTTTGTGCACCAGTCGATGACTCAACATTTCTACTATCTGGTGAGTTGCCTCCTTTACTGTCAAATCATTTAGATTCTGTCGGAAATTTCCGTATCTTGTTTATATTTAAACATTGGTTAACTCTACTTTGGAACTTACTATTTGTAGCTAGGTATCCTCCATATTCTTAATATTCTTTACACTAATGTCTATGCCACAATACAGTGGCTGTACCTTGTCTTTTTGGTTACAGAACGGCACTCAGGCTTTTGCTGGATTGTCCTTTACAGTCCATTTATACTGTGATGCTTGAGGCTTTCCTACTGTGATTTATGAAACATTTTTTTTTAACCTGGAATGCAGCAGCAGTCCAGAAGCCAGCCAACTTGAGGCAATAAGCTATTTCTGAATTTGAAAATTTCAGAACCAGAACTTATTACATACCAAAGGCAAAAGCATCTTTGTCCCAAAGGATTGAAATTTATTATCTAACTGTGCTTGGTAATATGGGTTCCAATGACATATTCAGAACTGTGACCACTTTGGTCATTTACAACATTGTACTTCTACATTTTACAAATAGTAACAGCAAATTCTGAATTAAATACAGTTCTAAGAATAGCGTAAAATAAATTATCTTGCAGGGGGAATAATAAACTTTGCACAAAATGTAAGCAGTTAACTGAACTTTCAGTTTAATTAATGAGGTGTGCAGAAAAATTTTACATGTATTATACTAAATGTGCTTGTTTTACTCTTCTACTACCTAGACCGAAGGAACTGACAAACTGAGATTTCAAACACCAATCCACTACAACGAGTGTTCATGGTTTGCAACACCATGTACATTACATGTGCAAAATATCATTTGTTGCTTTATATTTCATGCTTGTATAATTAAGTTTTTATTTTACCTATCAAATCTCAGTTTTACCTATTAACTCTCAATTATTATTAAAATTTATTATTAAAATAGTAAGACCAAAGTACATGCTTACCATTCACTTGCAATCTCGACACACATATCAGCAACATTGCTACCAATTGAAAAATGATTGTTTCTGACAAATGGTTCAGTTGTTGTTGGTCCTCACGGGGGTTGTTGCGTTTATCAGGTGTCTCATTTTTCTCATCTTCCTCCCCTTCTTCTGCAGATGTACAAGATTCTCCATCAGGAGACTGCTGAGATAGACATGCCTGAAGATCCACCAACGTCTGATGGCACAGCTAAAAGCAAAACAAACTTTCCTGATTGATGGCAATTGTTCTCAAATTAACAAAATTTCATCAGCGAATTTTTAATGAATATGGTAACTGGCAGTGAACACATGTAATGTCTTGTCTACCTCATTTCACAAAATGAAAAAATTGGAAATGGGCTTAGAGAGGAAAAGACCAATTTTTTCCTCAAATAATCAAAGTGCAAATATCTAACACACACAACATCAGAATAAGGATCAACGAGTGTCTAAACCTCAATGAGCTTCCTGAAAAATGCCTGAAGTGCTGTGATATCTCCCATCAGAGTAGCATTTTAATTTTGCTACATTTTTATCATCTTTCTGTTAACATTTTAAAATATACTCAGATTCGGTAAGCCAATCAGATTTACCAGCAACTGAACAACACAGCAGAAAGCAGAGTTTCCACAATTCATGGAGAATATTACGAAAGAGTGTGGTGTCTGTTCTTTCAGACACATCCGGAAGAACAGACACTATGAAGAATCAGCACCTGTGATACATACTATGTAAACTGAAGGTGGAGGGAGGGTGGATGGGGGGGGGGGGGGGGGGGAGAGAAAGGAAAGGAAAGGAACTTATGATGTCAATTGCATAGGGACTTTATGTGGAGTCAGTGGTGCCGAGTGAAAATGTGTGCCTGACCAAGATTTGAGCCTGGGATCTCCTGCTTACAGGCAGTTGTGTTAACCACTGCACCAGCTGGACATAATATTTATTGCAGTTGCGCTGACTATCTCGGTACGCCCCTCAACCGACACATACTCCCACCTAGTGTCCTCTATCTGCAGCCCGACCTACACTCCCACCTAGTGCCCTCTATCTGCAGCCCCTGTCCACGTCGTCCTTGCTCATTACTTTGAGTTTCCCACACGAGGTCAAACATGATTATGCATTCACACTGAAGGTGGTGAATCCATAGCTCATCAAGGCGACTCAACTTTATAAATGCATTGTGTCTGTTCTTTTAGACATGTACAGCCATGAAGCTGTGCTCCTCAAGACTCATTTCCGCTTTCCTCAATGCACTCTAGCAGATAACATAGACCAAGAGAAAAGAGAGGGAGGGAGGGGGGGAGGTGGAGGGAGAGGGGGAGAGGGAGAGAGGGAGGGAGGGAGGGAGGGAGGGAGGGAGGGGGAGGGAGAGGGAGAGAGAGAGAGAGAGAGAGAGAGAGAGAGAGAGAGAGAGAGAGAGATTAATCAGATTCCTACATAGACTGTAAAGGGCCAGCTTAGCAGCAGGAATCATTCTTAACCCTTAGAGGACAGTGAGAGTTGTTTTCATTTCGACGCTGGGGAGAACTGATCACACCAAGGCTAAGGAAATGAAAACAATCAGTCTGTCCTCCTTTCTTCTAAAGACATTAGAAAAACTAGTTAATGTGGACATTAGAAGAAAGAGGTTAACTGAGTTTTCTCTGCATTTAACCAACATGTATATTAACCAAGTAAATCATATGAACAGCACTTCACCAACTAAGTAAAACATATGAACAGCACTTCACCAACTTGTTGGGAACTTTCAGCAATATAACCTTCGAATCCATAGTTTAAGGTGCAGAAGAGCATGGTACTGAGGACAACCACACGCAGATGGATTGAAACTGTGCTGAGTAGAAAAAAGGAAGATACCACCTTGATGAATGAGAAAATGGTGATCACCAACAGAAGGTGTCCACAGATCCTAATTGGTGAATGAACTCACTGACGAGCTAAATACTAGAGGCTACTTTTGCTAATGATATTAGTCATGGTAACACTGGGCAAATTTGTAGTACTGTTAGAAGAATGGCACAAGGTGCACAGACTATTGTACAAAACTAGTGCAGAAAACAGGACCTACGGGTCAGTCCCAAGAACACTATTGCAGTACCATTTGCAAGGAAGTACATCCAGTACATGTACTGGAATCTCAAGCTGCTCGATGAAACTTTCCCAGCACAGGGGATAGTCCAGTATCTACTGGATATGAAACTATCATGGACCCCTCACATAAAGAACATATGTTTCAAGGCAATAGGTACTGTGATGGGCACTAGAAGGGCCTGCAACAAAAACTGGGGTCCCTCCCCAGGAGTTTGTACTGATTATACACCACCTTATAAGACCTATGACAATGTATGGAGATACAGATAGTGGAATAAAGTATAACAGAAGGTGGCTGCTACAGAGCTTGGCAAGGTACAGAGATTGGCATGCTTAGCCATAACAGGCCCACTGCTGGGATGGAAACCATGCTGGACATGCTGCCCCCCCCCCCCCCCCCCCCCCCCCCCCACTGCACATCTGAGTTACAATGGATGCAGTGGCATATAGGTTAAAAACTGGACACAACTGAATATGTTTAAGATATCCAGAATCTCTCACCAACATAATGAGTGTGGTAAATATAGGAATGGTCAGGAAAATGTTGGCTGAGCACACAATAACTTCCAGTTGCTTCAATAAACCTTTCAATGCAACAACTGGAGGAATGAAGCAGAGAAAGAACAAACCACGACACTGTTCAGGAGAGACAGTCCCATTTACTGATGGTTCGAAAATATAGGAAGGTGTTGAGTCCAGGGCATACAGAGTTCAGCCTAGGCTAGAGACAGCAGTCTCTCTCTGTAAGCTCACCACTGTATTCCCAATGGAAATATCTGCTATCAGAGTGTGTGCAGAGGAAAATTTGCATAGGTATTACAAGAATTGTAGCATCTACATTTATTCAGACAGACAAGCATCTCTGAAATCTCTATCAGTAACTGCAAAAAGATCAGAGATCATAGCAGAATTCCACGACGGCCATACGAGACTGGTGGAAAGCAACAGGGTAAATATGCTGTGCGTCCTCGGTCACTCAGGAATTAATGCCAACAGACAAACTGACTGGTTGCCCAGGACAGGCGTGACAATCTCATTCACTGGACCAGAACCTATCCTAATAATCACCAAGGAGATAGTAAAATGAAAACTAAGTAGCTGGATCAGGAGGCAGCAAGTAGAATATTGCACAATGCTGCAAATGCAAAAATATGGCAAGCTAATGATACCAAAGCCATGTTTCAAGACAAGTTTTGTAATCTCAGACTTTACCAGGAGACAGATTAAACTCATGGTGGGACTAATGACTAGCCTTGACAACTTATAAAAACACCTACATGCGATGGGTATTGAGAAATAAGCCCTAAACGTAGACTATGTGGTCAGAGGGATGAAATATCACCACACCAAATCCTCCAATGCAAAGTGCTGCCATTCAAAAGCCACACAACATTTGGGTCATTAAGTCTGGAGGAAATCATCTCTAGTAAGGCAGTAGAGTAAAGGGTCTCCTGTAACTTAGGGTACTGGTTGACTTTAGCAGAATCACAGGGAGCGAAACTACACAATCAACTCAGTTTGGGTGCAGGCAACATTGAGCTAAGACCACTGTTGTTTTTGTCTCCCTTCACTAATCAAATCAACTCTTTTCTACCCTCATCCTCATTACAAATGGGCCCATCTCACCTAGGGGTCCGAGTGACTGGCTCTTCCTTTTGAACCTTCACCTGTGCAAAAAAGGAGCAATTAATAGTTCCAAAAGCTCAGATAGTGTCATGTACTTTTACTTTTATATGTGTCTAGTTGTATTATTTAATACCTTGGTGGGAGGGTGCATGGGACATGTCTTACACCGGGGGCGATTACAAGGGTAGGAGCCACAGGGTAGGGAAGGTGGTTTGGGGATTTCATAAGGATGAACCAAGAGATTACGAAAGTTAGGTGGACGGCGGATAGACACTCTTGTTGGAGTGGGGAGGATTTCATAAAGGATGGATCTCATTTCAGGGCAGGATTTGAGGAAGTCGTATCCCTGCTGGAGAGCCACATTCAGAGTCTGATCCAGTCCTGGAAAGTATCCTGTCACAAGTGGGGCACTTTTGGGGTTCTTCTGTGGGAGGTTCTGGGTTTGAGGGGATGAGGAAGTGGCTCTAGTTATTCGCTTCTGTACCAGTTCAGGAGGGTAGTAGCGGGATGCGAAAGCTGTTTTCAGGTTATTGGTGAAATGGTTCAGGGATTCAGGACTGGAGCAGATTCATTTGCCACGAAGACCTAAGCTGTAGGGAAGGGACCATTTGATATGGAATGGGTGGCAGCTGTCAAAATGGAGGTACTGTTGCCTGTTGGTGGGTTTGATGTGGACGGATGTGTGAAGCTGGCCATTGGACAGATGGAGGAAAGTAGCATGGGATTTGGAGTAGGACCAGGTGGATCTGAACCAAAGCAGTTGAGGTTGGAGAGGAAATGCTGGAGTTCTTCTTCACTGTGAGTCCAGATCATGAAGATGTCATCAATAAATATGTACCAAACTTTGGGTTGGCAGGCTTGGGTAACCAAGAAGGCTTCCTGTAAGTGACCCATAAATAGGTTAGCGTACGAGGGGGCCATCCTGGTACCCATGGCTGTTCCCTTTAATTGTTGGTATGTCTGGTCTTCAAAAGTGAAGAAGTTGTGGGTTAGGATGAACTGGCTAAGGTAATGAGGAAATAGGTTTTAGGTAGGGTAGCAGGTGATCGGTGTGAAAGGAAGTGTTCCATCGCAGCGAGGCCCTGGACGTGCGGGATATTTGTGTAGAAGGAAGTGGCATCAATGGTTACAAGGATGGTTCCCGGGGGTAACAGATTGGGTAAGGATTCCAGGCGTTTGAGAAAGTGGTTGGTGTCTTTGATGAAGGATGGGAGACTGCATGTAATGGGTTGAAGGTGTTGATCTACATAGGCGAGATACGTTCTGTGGGGGCTTGGTAACCAGCTACAACGGGCGGCCGCGATGATTGGGTTTGTGAATTTCAGGAAGTAGGTAGAAGGTAGGGCTGCGGGGTGTCGGTGGGGTCAGGAGGTTGATGGTGTCAGGTGAAAGGTTTTGTAGGGGGCCTAAGGTTCTGAGGATTCCTTGAAGCTCCGCCTGGACATCAGGAATGGGATTATCAACATACCAACACTTTCGTTTGATTAAGTTACAGCATCTTTGTTTTTAGATATATATAAAACAAAGATGGTGTGACTTACCGAACGGGAAAGCGCTGGTAGATAGACACAATAAAAAACACAAAAACACACACAGAAAATTTCAAGCTTTCGCAACCAACGGTTGCTCCATCAGGAAAGAGGGAAGGAGAGGGAAAGACGAAAGGATGTGGATTTTAAGGGTGAGGGTAAGGAGTCACTCCAATCCCGGAAGCGAAAAGACTTACCGTATTTACTCGAATCTAAGCCGCACTCGAATCTAAACTGCACCCGAAAAATCAAGGAAAAAAAAATAAATTTCCCGAATCTAAGCTGCACCTGAAATTTGAGACTCGAAATTCAAGGGGAGAGAAAAGTTTTAGGCCACACCTCCAAATCGAAACAAAGTTGGTCCATTGTAATATGAGACACAATTTAGCTCGAATGAATGATACAGCTACAGTAGTTTGGTTCGAGTCGTAAACTTAGCAGTTAAGCTTTACCAGGTAGCCATTGTTATGCGTCAGGCGCTCCGTCCGTATTTATACTGGTACCCTTCCTTTTTCACATGCTTCATCTGATTTGAATCGATTGCTTATTTTTCTTTGATCTGATAAGTGCCGTTCTCTTTATTATAGGTGTTAACGTCACTCTAAGCTGAAAATGCATTATTGTACTGTGTCATGCATTCTTTGTCGCATTCTGATAATGTGTGTTTACGACATGTCGCCGCTCGCGGCATGGCTTGCTTTTGTGCACGCTACTGCCGATTACAATAAAAAAAGAGAGGAATTGTCTCATTAGCGAAACAATGGCAAGAGACTGCTATTTGTTGTTACTTACGCTGCTGCTTTCTTTGATAATGATCAACAAGAACCAAATAATAGACTGTGTATGATTGAAGATGTTCTGAACGAGAGTTTACCTAAAATTTTTCTCTGTTTGAAAATCTTTGCAGACACCTCTTTTGTACATTACATTCTGCACAGAAATTAGTCATCTTAGATTTAATAATCTAGTCAATTGCCGTGCTTCATTTCTGACTGTATCACTATTAGGCATAAGAATAATACGTATATAAACATGGCATGATATGTATATTCTTCCGCATTTGCCATTGTGTCACACTAGTTTCGTAGTTTATTAGGCAGACAGGATTTAAATGAGATAGCAGCAAATACGAAAGAATACATGGCAAAATCCAGAATGAGATTTTCACTCTGCAGCAGAGTGTGCGCTGATATGAAACTTCTTGCCAGATTAAAACTGTGTGCCCGACCGAGACTCGAACTCGGGACCTTTGCCTTTCGCGGGCAAGTGCTCTACCAACTGAGCTACCGAAGCACGACTCACGCCCGGTACTCACAGCTTTACTTCTGCCAGTATCTCGTCTTCTACCTTCCAAACTTTACAGAAGCTCTCCTGCGAACCTTGCAGAACTAGCACTCCTGAAAGAAAGGATATTGCGGAGGCATGGCTTAGCCACAGCCTGGGGGAGGTTTCCAGAATGAGATTTTCACTCTGCAGCGGAGTGTGCGCTGATATGAAACTTCCTGGCAGATTAAAACTGTGTGCCCGACCGAGACTCGAACTCGGGACCTTTGCCTTTCGCGGGCAAGTGCTCT
Source organism: Schistocerca cancellata (assembly GCF_023864275.1). NCBI lineage: Eukaryota > Metazoa > Arthropoda > Insecta > Orthoptera > Acrididae > Schistocerca > Schistocerca cancellata. Next base: position 612,787,399 of record NC_064633.1, on the reverse strand, counting down.
ACCAACTGAGCTACCGAAGCACGACTCACGCCCGGTACTTACAGCTTTACTTCTGTAAAGCTGGATACTGGCAGAAGTAAAGCTGTGAGTACCGGGCAACCAGAAACATTACCAACACATTCAACAACTCCGACACGAGAGGAAATCACAAACATAATCAAAAATCTCAAAAACAGGAAAGCATGTGGAGAAGACACAATTACAGCAGAAATACTCAAGCTTGGGGGAGAAACATCAGTAGAAGCACTACACAAAGAACTTGAACAAGTATGGGAAACCAAGAAAATCCCAAGTCACTGGAAAACTACCCTAATTCACCCTTTGTTTAAAAAAAGTGACAAAAGGGATGTTAACAACTATCGTGGAATATCGCTTCTCCCAGTCCCATACAAAATTCTATCAAAAGCCCTGCTCAATCGAGTATCACCAATTATAGAGGGAAAACTTGGAGAATATCAAGCTGGCTTCAGACCAGGAAGATCCTGCGCCGAACAAATTTTTAACCTCAAAACAACAATGAACTATTTATCTACAAGGAGCAAGAAATATTTCATAACATTCATTGATTTCAAAAAGGCTTATGACTCAATCGATAGGGACACACTCATCAAAACACTTCGAGAATATGAAATAGATGAAACAACAATCACCATAATCAAAGAAACATTAACAAATACAACATCAAAAGTAAAATTTCAAGGAGAAATTTCACGGCATTTCGAGGTCAAAACCGGCGTCAGACAAGGAGATGCGCTGTCCCCGGTACTCAACTGTGTTCTGGATAAAGTCATAGCGGAATGGAGAAAACTCACGCAAAAACATGGAGTTGAGAAAGTCCAAATTGGAGGGAAGTGCTACAAAGCCATTGAAACCAACTGTTTTGCCTTCGCTGACGATCCCGCCTGTTTAGCTTACACACAAAAAGACACAATAAAATAAATAGAATTACTTAAAGAAACTGCTGAAAAAGCAGGCTTGCAAATTTCATTTGAAAAGACAGAAATCATTACAAATATCAAAAATCCACCAAAGAAAATAACTACGAAATACGGGAAAATACAGGTATCTAAACATTTTAAATATCTTGGTGAACTAATTCAGCCTGTGGCAAAAGGTCATCCAGCCTGCTGGGCTAGAATACAAAAACTAGAGACAGCAACTCACTACTGCAGACAAATGTACTCAAAAAAATGTATATCCAAAAACATTAAACTCAGACACTACCAGACTGTCATTAGACCGCAGATACTATATGCATCAGAAACACTGGCAAATTTTACATACGCAGAACAGATAGAAAATCGTGAAAGAAGAATTGTGAAGACAATTTTTGGACACAGGAAAATAACAGATGATCAAGGCAAGCCTGTATACAGACTAAAAAGCAAGAAAGAAGTGTATACGAAGTGCAGCAAAATTACAGACGAAATTAGAAAAAGAAGAAGCTCCTTTTATGCTCCGATCATGAGGATGAACCCGAATAGGCTTACAAAACAAATATTTTCGTACATCACAAATCTAAAAAATAAAAATTTATGGTTTATCAACACAGAAAGAGATCTAAAAGAAATGGACACAGATCAGGAAACAATATTTAACAGAAACCTTTGTACAAAAAAACTGAATTCATTCACGGGTTTCGGTGTGAAAATTAAGAAGACTTGTGGAACTAAATTGTCTGAAGAGAGAAAAGCCGCCTTCAGCGCAAGAATGAAAGAAGTGTGGACTGAGAGAAAGAAGACTTCCCAGAAGCGCAAGAAATAACTGTTTTCACGGTCTTTAACAGCCAAATTTAAGTATCCTGTCACAAGTGGGGCACTTTTGTGGTTCTTCTGTGGGAGGTTCTGGGTTTGAGGAGATGAAGAAGTGGCTCTGGTTATTTGCTTCTGTACCAGGTCGGGAGGGTAGTTGCGGGATGCGAAAGCTGTTGTCAGGTTGTTGGTGTAATGCTGCAGGGATTCCGGACTGGAGCAGATTCGTTTGCCACGAAGACCCAGGCTGTAGGGAAGGGACCGTTTGATGTGGAATAGGTGGCAGCTGTCGTAATGGAGGTACTGTTGCTTGTTGGTGGGTTTGATGTGGACGGATGTGTGAAGCTGGCCATTGGACAGGTGAAGGTCAACATCAAGGAAAGTGGCATGGGATTTGGAGTAGGACCAGGTGAATCTGATGGAACCAAAGGAGTTGAGGTTGGAGAGGAAATTCTGGAGTTCTTCTTCACTGTGAGTCCAGATCATGAAGATGTCATCAATAAATATGTACCAAACTTTGGGTTGGCAGGCCTGGGTAACCCAGAAGGCTTCCTCTAAGCAACCCATGAATAGGTTGGCGTACGAAGGGGCCATCCTGGTACCCATGGCTGTTCCCTTTAATTGTTGGTATGTCTGGTCTTCAAAAGTGAAGAAGTTGTGGGTCAGGATGAAGCTGGCTAAGGTAATGAGGAAAGAGGTTTTAGGTAGGGTGGCAGGTGATCGGCGTGAAAGGAAGTGCTCCATCGCAGCGAGGCCCTGGACGTGCGGGATATTTGTGTATAAGGAAGTGGCATCAATGGTTACAAGGATGGTTTCTGGGGTAACGGATTGGGTAAGGCTTCCAGGTGTTTGAGAAAGTGGTTGGTGTCTTTGATGAAGGATGGGAGACTGCATGTAATGGGTTGAAGGTGTTGATCTACGTAGGCAGAGATACGTTCTGTGGGGGCTTGGTAACCAGCTACAATGGGGCGGCCGCGATGATTGGGTTTGTGAATTTTAGGAAGAAGGTAGAAGGTAGGGGTGCGGGGTGTTGGTGGGGTCAGGAGGTTGATGGAGTCAGGTGAAAGGTTTTGTAGGGGGCCTAAGGTTCTGAGGATTCCTTGAAGCTCTGCCTGGACATCAGGAATGGGATTACCTTGGCAAACTTTGTATGTGGTGTTGTCTGAAAGCTGACGCAGTCCCTCAGCCACATACTCCCGACAATCACGCCGGAAGAATGACGATGGACCGGACAGCCTTCAGATCACGGATAGTCTGGGCTTCAGCAGTGGTGATGTTGGGAGTAGGATTAAGGTTTTTTAAGAAGGATTGAGAGGCAAGGCTGGAAGTCAGAAATTCCTGGAAGGTTTGGAGAGGGTGATTTTGAGGAAGAGGAGGTGGGTCCCGCTGTGACGGATATATATATATATATAGTGCTGGCAGGTCGACAGACACACAAACATACACACAAAATTCTAGCATTCGCAACCAACGGTTGCTTCGTCAGGAAAGAGGGAACGAGAGGGAAAAATGAAAGGATGTGGGTTTTAAGGGAGAGGGTAAGGAGTCATTCCAGTCCCGGGAGCGGAAAGACTTACCTTAGGGGGAAAAAAGGACGGGTATACACTCGCACACACACACATATCCATCCACACATATACAGACACAAGCAGACATATTTAAATATCCATCAATTTAAATATCCATCAATGGATCTGAGTTGTGTACAAAGTTTCCATTGTAATGTTATTTATACAATTGGACTTCAAAATGTAAGTTACACATCTTATCCCCCACCTAGATCATTGTGCTACAAGAGTGGCACAGTGTCGGAAGACAGAACTTATTCTGGATTTCCTGCAGACACAGTTCCGTTGTGGTACAGATAACAGATCATCACAGTGTGGGAGTGAAATGGTGTGGTAATTGGAAACATTCTCCAAAGTTGAAGTATGTGAGGCAGGATGATTCTTGTGGCCAAAACATCTAAACTACATGCATATTCACCGTGAAATTCTGGTGATGTATAGGTCAAATGTAATGTCACATCCAGCTGGAGTGAAATGTGCCAACAATTTGACCAAAGCTGCATAGACGTGAATGATGCTGATTGGGAAGAAAGGCCATTGACATCAACCTACAGACAACAAAGTTCATACAATCGAGGAACTAATTCGCAGCAATTTCAAATTTTCTGATGATGAGGACATTTGCACAGTGGTCCTTGAATGGCTCTGTGACCAAGAGTGGATTTCTGTCAAGAAATTACATGAATGGTGGAATGTTCTAACCACCGTATACAGCGACTTGGCGACTGTGTTCTAAAAATAGTATCATGTATCGGTGTCTCTTTGAAGTGTAGTGTAGCATTCAATAAAATTTATTTGGCCTGCCATAATAATGCATAACTTACTTTCTAAAGTCCTCTTATATACAGCTCTGTACTTTATTTATGTTTTGCGACATCCTTTAACTTAAACAAAAAGAAAGAGAAAAATTACAGCATCATGTGATGATAGTAAAAAAAGGTTTAATAAAACAGAGAATAAGCAATCATCAACAACAAAATGATACACAATAGCTGTACTGGCAACAGAAACAGTGCTTGTGGAAGTTCATAGTGTTACTTCATCAGTTCGGAGGTATTGACTAATTGCTGTAAGATTATATAGTTCATAGTTAATTGAGATACTAACCTGGTGAATGTCAGGAACTGAACTTTTGTTGTAGAACCAAATATCAACAAGGAGAAGAAATCTGGATACAAACTGATGGACAATATCAGTTGAAGATGGTCCTCCAGAAGGAATACAGTTTGCTTGTGCTTCCAACCATTTTGAGTTGCGATCAAATATTCGACGCAAGTTTCCATCAGCACCATCAAATGGCTGTTCACTTGTTATGCTTAAACCAGAGAAGACACACAAATTATTATACCTTACACACATCTACACTCATGTTCAGAAATAAAAAGAACACCTTGAATGAATAGAGACAGGACGTTCATATTCACAGAACATGGACATTAGTATGTTCTGCAGAAATGATTAGCATTTTGGTCACCTCGGTTCAGCACGTGTCCTGGCGCCTAGAAGGCACAGGGTCAGCCATGGGCCCTGATAACTTGTCCCATGCATGATGGCATCAACACATGTAAGGCACAAATGGTGTTCTGTTGTATAGCCATCCATGCTGCATTCACTTGGTGCCAAAGTTTATCTGTGGTGGTTGGTACCAGGTCAAAACTCTGAACCCGTCATTCCACCATATCCCACACATTTTTGACTAGCGACAAGTCTGGTGATCTGGCAGGCCAGAGCAAAAATCTGACATCCTGTGACACCAAGAAGGCATGTGTTTGTGCAGTAACATGTGATCGTGCATTGTCTTGATGAAAAATGGCTCCAGGATGTTGTGCAGGAAGGGTGTGGCTGTGGGTCACAGGATGTCATTCACGTAGGTCACACTGGTCACAGTGTCCTGGATATGCACCAACTACGATTTGAGATTATACCCAGTAGCACCCCACTCCATAAGGCCTTGAACTGACACTGTGTATCTCGTGTGAGAGCAGTCGCTGTGATGCCGCTCCCCCTGCCTGTGGCAAACCAAAATCCGGCCATCATTTTCAAACAAACAGAAACTACATTTGTCCAAAAACACTATCTGATGTCATTCCTGTCCCCAGAGACATTCTATAACTGCTGTCTAGCATGTTTCTGAACATTCATCAAAGGTAGGTGAAGATGTGGACATAACCCATGCTGTAAAAAAGGCGACAGACTGTCATTCCTGATCATGTACAATGTTCTACACTATTCCACTGTTGTGCCAGGGCTGAGGAGGGCGCACATCTGTCCTGCAATGCCATTTAGATGAGGTGTCAATCTTTCTGGGGGTCACACTGGGCGATGCGACATGACCCATCTCGTCATTGTTCTACAGCTTTCTGGTCATTCAGAACACAACCACTGCACTGCTGTAACATTTCGTCTCACGAGCAGCAATTTTCAGGTTGAATGCTCACATTCTTTCATGCCAATAATGCGCACTCTTTCAAACTCACTGATTTCACTGAATGATTCGTACATATGTCTGAATCACATCCTGCACGTCTGCTCAAGTCACAGTGATCCATTACTTTCGGTTTATAGTGACAACGAGAACCGCAGGCACATTTTACCAGTAGTTGGTGTTCCACCCCAATATCGACATTGACTTTGAACCCGCGAGCCAACACGGTTCAAATGCTAATTATTTCTGCAGAGCATACTAATGTACTTCTCCTGTGAATATGAACATTCTATCTCTAGTCATTCAAGGTGTTGTGTTTTTTTTCTGAACGTAAGTTTAGTTAGACATTTCATATAACAAATAATACATAAAATACACAAATCAAAAATGGAATACTAAATGTTAATGGTCACCTCACACTGAGAAAAAGAATAGGAAAGACAGAGATGTAGAATTTTCAGTCCATCAATGAAAGCTGCTGGACTAAATCTTCCAGTAGAGTGCCAATATTTTACACCATACAGCCCTACCAATATTAAATTAACTTTGGAAATAAGGTAATGGTCAATAATTAGTTGAATTCTGCAAAAAATGACATCACATTATGAGTTTTAAAGACTGTTCTTCAATCACTTTTAATAGTAAATTTATAAATGAAATGAAGCTAAAGGTATATACCCAAGGGTAAAATATTCCATCCTGGATGCACAAATATTATTTACTCCACTTTAAGTTTATCCACTGATATCTGACAGACATAAAATTATCTTCTACTTCCAGAGAACAAGAAAGAGAAAAGTGGAAACAAAAAAAAGGAGCATGAAAGAATCACTAGCATAATTTGACTACTTCATAAATTTACAGAGCCTACTTGTTAATTGCAAAACTTTTCTTGAATGCTACCAAATAAGGTGCAGACTGAAATGGGAAAAGAAGCTGTGCTGAGGGAACAAGCTCCACCTACATCAAGCTATGATGATATTGTAAATGAGTTTTGTGCTTTATACCAAAAGCCAATACGAACAAAAAAAATGGTACAAGGAAGTAAAAAATACTTAAAAGTTACATGCATGTGTCTTATTATGATGACTATTTTCAAAAATGGTACTTACTGCTACAAATACCCTATCAGATCTCAAAGCAAACTACTTAATGGCCACTACAATTACACACACACACACACACACACACACACACACACACACACACACACACAAAGCCGCCACCACCACCGCCACCACCACCACCACCACCACCAGCGATGACGACTACAACCACCACCATAAAAACTCAAAGTCTTCAAACATCCACTGATTTCAAAACTAACCAGCCCAATGGGCACGAAAAGTTCATGAAATGGTACAAATTATGCCTCTAGCACCAGGGCATTATACTGAGCAACACCACGGCAGAGGTTGCATTCTACCAAGAATAGGCACCTGATGAGTGCTATGCTGGGTCTGCATCTATGAAGCAGTTACCAAAGTTTTATTCAACATAAATCAGAAACACAGACTCAGAGCAAACACGAAAGAAATGCTTCTAAAGTTTTGAGTCTCGTATGGAGGAAAATGGACAAACAATGAAGTTGACAAATGAGATCTCAAATGAGTTGGTATTGAAGACAACAAAAAAAGGAAAATCAAATCTGCTTCTGATCTGCAATCTAACCGTATGCAGTATATCTAGAGCAGGATACATCTGCTGCAAACAGGAAACATGACGATACTCCACACTATGGGTGAATTAGAATGCATTACTGGATGACTGACGAATTTAGGATAAAGAGAGCAGATGCTGAAGAAGAAAATCAAGTGTGACCAAGCTTTTGTCCAAAAGTTTGCGAGTTTTCAAATTGGTTGTGTGTGTGTCTATGGCTCAATATCTTTACTGTACAGAGTGGATGAGCACTGTTCTTTAGAAAACTGGCACCATGATACTGTTACATGAGATGTAGCACCTGAGGTCATAGGATGTTTGTGGTGTACCACTGTGCCCCAATCACTACCAGCCATGACCTGAGGACGTACCCGATGGTTCTCCACACTTTGATGCTGCAAGTATCACCAATGTGCCTCTTCAAAATATTGGACGAATGGATAACCTCTCCTTAGGTTGCCACAATACTGACTGGGGGTAGAGGAGAGCCACCATGTCTTGCCATTCACCAGCTATCCGTGCTTTCTAGGCACAGAATCACTAAAAAACACAGCTGTTTGTTTTGTAGTATTACTGGCAGCCTATGCGTGGAATGGTAATTTCCTAGTCCAGCAGCTGCTAGTCTCCAACCAATGGTTCAGGATGACAGAATACTTCAGGGGGTCCATTACTTCAGATGGTAGGCACAGACATGAAGGTGGTTGGTGCTCATTAGCATATATCTTCCCTTGTGGTGGTCGATCTGATCGACTGGAACCCTGACAACGAATATGCCTACCTTCACATTCTCAAGGCAGTCCAAAACCGAGCCACTGCTGCATCTGAGTGCCCCACAAATCTGGATACTGCAAAATTCAACCAACTGTCCAAATGAAGACGCACAATGACATGCCCTTTATACTCTGCCAGGTCCTGCTAATGCTGCCTCACACAAGTATGTGGCACCTTAGAATCATTCAACATTACCGAGCCTGATAACAACTCTCAACAGGAACTATACTAATGTACTCTGGTGACAATTCTATCCCTCACAGAGAGCTGCAATTATAATAATTTGCAAAACTGCCAATGGTATGTACATGTATATAGTTACAGTGACATCTGATCATGTCTTGTGGTTGTTTTACTTTTTGTCAGGCAGTGTATGATTGCACACTATGAATTAATCTGTCTGAACTGCCATTAAAATGGTTGCTAATAAATTAAAAAGAGAAAGATACAAATAATGTCATCACTTTTCCAGATTTCTAAGTTTCATTTTGTTTATTGTATTCCCTCACCAAATGTACATACATGGTTCCATCAGTGTGGAAAAAAAAAAAACACCAGGTTGGTTGGTTGATTTAAAAGGGGGGGGGGGGGGAGGAGGAGGGACTATCCTATCAGGTCATCGGTCCCTCATTCCAATTAAAATAATTCCACAAGGAAGGGAGTAAAATAATTGAGACATACAAAACACAGCTGGAAGGAAGGAGAAAACTGCAAGAATGACAGAAGGGCAACAAACACTAAAATGGACAAAATCTGACAAGAAAACCACAGAGATGCGCAAGAAACATGTAGAAGAGATCAAAACAAGAGAGCAGATTACCATGGCTGGCTGACCATGAAAATAAAAAGGAGAAGCTGGCCACTCTGCAACACATTAAAACTTCCTTCCTAAACACACTAGGGTGGAGGACACAGAGGGACAAATGACATATGCTAAAACGTAGATCAAATGATAAAACCCACCCTCACAAATAAAACGTAAAACTAAAGTTGCTGTTGAGGCATTGTCACCCAACACCGAAGGTAGGGTGCTGGGAAAGTTAAAAATCCGCCACAGAGTGGCTAAAAGTGGGCAGTCCAGCAAGAGGTGGACTACCGTCATTTGTGAGCCACAGTGACACCAAGGTGGGTTCTCACAACGGAGGAGGTAACCATGCGTTAGCCATGTATGGCCAATGCGGAGTCGGCAGAGGACAACTGTTTCCCTGCAAGAGGACCTCATGGAAGACTTTCACACATTAGTACTCTCCGTAATGACACACAGTTTGTTGTGCATACTGTTATGCCAGTCCGTCTTCCAAAGCCGAAAAACCCTGCGGTGTAAGACAGAACTCAGGTCAGCTTCAGAGATACCTATCTCCAGAAGCGGTTTCCGTGTCGCCTGTTTGGCCAGCCAGACAGCAAGTTCGTTGCCAGGGATTCCGATGTGTCATGGGGTCCACACAAACACCACAGAACGGCAGGACTGTTCCAGGGCATAGGTGGACTCCTGAATGGACACTACCAAAGGATGGTGAGGGTAGCACTGACAGACAGCTTGTAGGCTGCTCAAGGAGTCAGTACACATGAGAAATGACTCGCCAGGACATGAACAGATGTGCTCAAGAGCACAAGATATGGCTGCCAGCTCTGCAGTGAAAACACTGCAGCCATCTGGCAAGGAGTGCTGTTCAATATGTCCTCCATGAACATACACAAAGCCTACGTAACCTTCAGCCATCGAGCCGGCGGTGTAAACCACTTCATGACCCTGGTTCAAGTTGAAAATCGAGAGGAAGTGATAGCGGAGAGCCACAGGGTTAATGGAGTCCTTAGGGCCATGCGAAAGATCCAGAAGAATCTGCGGCCTAGGTGTACACCGTGGAGGTGTATGTGAATGGACCTCGAGGAGCGGTGGTAACAGGAAGGACTCCAGTTCAGACAGAAAGGGACTGGACCCGAACCGCAATTGGAAGCCCTGTCCTGGGCTGCTGATGAGGGGGGTGAAGCGTCATGGTTGGGAAAAGGAGACGGATGTGGAGGAGAACTATGAATATGTGCAATGTAACGCAAGCAGTTGTGCACGCCTAACCTTCAATGGAGAGACTCCGGCCTCCACCAGGACACTGGTCACCAGGCTCGTTCTAAAAGCTCCTGGCATACGCCACAGTGGTGTAGCGGGTCGAGTAAACACAACGCTGAGGGCACCGTCGAACCGTAAACCGGACTCCTATAGTCAAGGCGGGATCGAACAAGGGCTCTGTAGAGCTGCAGCAGCGTAGAGTGATCTGCAACCCAGTTGGTGTTGCTCAGGCAGCGGAGGGCATTGAGGTGCTGCCAGCACTTCCTCTTAAGCTGACGAAAGTGAGGAAGCCAAGGCAATCGGGCATCAAAAACCAGTCCTAAGAATCGATATGTCTCCTACTGTGAGTGGATCCATCATTAAGGTAAAGTTCCGATTCTGGATGAATTGTGCAATGCTGACAGAAATGCGTGACACACGTCTTCACGGCTTAAAACTGGAAGCCGTGGGCAAGAGCCGATGACTGCGCCTTGTGAATGGCTCCCTGTAGGTGCCACTCAGCAACACCAGTACTGGAGGAGCAGTACGAAATACAGGAGTCATCTGCATACAGAGAAGGCGAGGCTGACTGCCCTACAGCTGCTGCTAGACTGTTAATAGCCACTAAAAATAGAGAGACACTCAATACGGAGCACTGCGGAATGCCGTTCTCCTGAATACGGGGTAAACTATGAGAGGCACTGACTCGGACACGGAAAGTATGGAGTGACAGGAAATTCTGGATAAAAATCGGGAGCGGGCTCCGGAGACCCCACTCGTACAATGGATATGATGTCACCAGGTCGTGTCATATGCTTTACGTAACTCAGAAAAGACAGCAACCAGATGTTGGCATCTGGAAAAGGCTGTTCAGATGGCAGACACTAGGGCCACAAGATTATCAGTCTAGTATGACCCTGGCGGAAGCTGCCCTGACACGGAGCCAGTGGGCGACGTGACTCCAGGACCCGACCCAACCGCTGACACACCATACGTTCCAGCAGCTTACAAAGAAAGTTGGTGAGGTTGACGGGCCGTTAGCCTCCCCGCCATTGCGATGTAAAGACTCCATCGCACCAGATCCAGTTAAAGATGACGAGGAGATATCACTTATAGGCAGACGAGAGATGTTTTATCATCTGACTGTGGATCCGATCTGGCCCAGAAGCTGTGTCGGGGCAATGTGCAAGGGCGCTGAGGAGCTCCCACTCTGTAAAATGAAGCATTATAGGTTTCACTGTGGCGTGTAGTGAACAGAGGACTTTCCTTCCCATCCACCGTTTGAGGGTGTGAAAAGCTGGGAGGTGGTTCTTCAATGCAGAGGCTCGAGCATAGTGCCCAGCACAGTGTTCGACAATCGCGTTTGCATCAGTAGATAACACGCCACTGATGTTAATGCCAGGGACACCTCTTGGGGGTCCGGTACCCAAAAAGACGTCTGATCTTCGTCCAGACTTGGGAATGTGACTGCACCCAATGGTCAACACGTACCTCTCCCAACACTCCTGTTCCCGTCGTTTTATAAGCTGGGAACCACGGGCACGGAGCCGCTTAAAGGCTATTAGGTGTTCTGGGGAAGGGTGCCGCTTATGTCGCTTTAGAGCTCACTGACGCTCTTTAATTGCCCCAGCAACTTCCGGCGACCACCGAGGGACTGTCTTTCGCCGGGGGCACACTAAAGAACGAGGGAGCGCGTTTTCTGCCGCAGAAGCGATCATTGTAGTGACCTGCTCGATGACAATATCAATGGCACCGTGTGGGGGAGATTAAGCGGTGACAGCAGAGGTGACGGCTTCCCAGTCTACCTCGTTTAAAGCACATCTGGGTAGGTCTCAGTGAGCATGACGCCGGGGGAGTGACAGGAGGACGGGGAAGTGGTCACTACCACACAGGTCGTCATGTGCTCTCCAGTGGATAGATCGGAAACACCAGGACTGCAAACCGAGAGATCAATGGCCGAATATGGGCCGTGTGCCACACTGAAATGTGTGGGGGCACCCGTATTTAAGAGGCAGAGGTCAAGCAAGGGATGACGTACTACGCTTCATGGCGCATCATCCGCCCTGATTCCACAAACTCCGACCAAGGGCCCTCCCCATGGGTGCCACCCAACCGCAGCAAAGGCCACCTGGCAGGACGGTCATTGCTGGGAGTCCCGATGCCACAAGGTAACGGGCATCTACTCCTTACGCGAGAAGTTAATGGCACGGGCAACAGCAGAGCAATCCCTGTGTGGTCAGGAGGCTACAACAACAGGGTACATGGCAGCCCCACGACAACGGACTGGTTACCGTGCTAGATATCAGGTGCAAAAATGAGCTAAGAAGTCCATTATCATTGACAGCGCAGAAAGCGATACTGAAAGAGGATGGAAGAAAACGCACCCAGGAGGGTGACCTTGCCCAACAGCTGGAGAACGAGCAGAAAAGCAGACCCACGTCGACGAAGGATGCGAGAGGTATCAGCGCATGATGGACACAATGCACCATGTAAGGCGCCCTTCCCCAATTGGCTCGCTCTTCGGGAAAATTTTGAAAAATGGACGTCAAACTCTACAGGGGACCATCACATAAAAGCAAAAATGTGTGAGACTCCTTTTAGTCGCCTCCTACGACAGGCAGGAATACCTCGGGCCTATTCTAACCCCCGGACCCACAGGGGGACATCATATTGGTTCAGTTCTTATGTGTGTATACTCACCTACGCATGTAGTGGTAAGCAGCATCAACACAATAGTTCCTGGTGCCTGCCACAGTTCCTAGTTGATTGTGAGGCATTCCATTTCCAGGTAGTACCATTAAAGCCTAAACAATTAAAACTTATCTTATAATTGAGTTAATTGAAATATATGAAAGAACCATCATAAACACACAAAACAAAATGGGAAAATCTGTGCAATGTTGAAGTAGGGAACTGAACCTTCAAAATGAGATCGTATAATAATTTCCAGGTAGTACATTAAAGCCTAAACAATTAAAACTTATCTTATAATTGAGTTAATTGAAATATATGAAAGAACCATCATAAACACACAAAACAAAATGGGAAAATCTGTGCAATGTTGAAGTAGGGAACTGAACCTTCAAAATGAGATCGTATAATATCTAAGTGTAAGTGCGAGAGACATTTAGATAATGTATTGTAACAGAGAGCAACTTCAACTGCTACACAGATTATTACTTCCATCTCCTCACTGGTTGGTTTGATATTTAAAGGTGGTTGAGTGACTTTTCCTGTCTTGCTCTATTTAAATTTTTTCACTGTGCCATTTTGAATTTCCTGTCCATCTTTATTCCATGTCTGTTTCTATACATATACTCTGCAAGCCACTGTTTAGTACACCATTGAGAGCACATTATACTGATCGATTTTCTTTCCTATTCCATTCGCATACTGAGCAAGGAAAAAACGACTATCTCCATGGTTCCGTATGTACACTAATCTCTCGTATTTTATCACCGTGATCCGTACATGAGAGCTAAGAAGGTGGAAGCATAATGGTCGCACAGTGTTCATCAAGCACAGGTTCTTCACATTTGCCCAACAGGATTTCACTCAAGATATTCACCAGTAATCTTGTAACTTGATACTATCAGGTTCTTTCTCCTCATCACAGGCAGTAACTTACATTTAAATCACATTTAAAGGCACTTTCCATTCACTACAGCAATTGAAAATTTTCCCCATGTCTTTCTACAATTTCTTACGATCATAGAAACAGTTTACTGTACAAACAGCAATGTCACGGAACAGCCTTATAGGGCTGCTGATCCTATCTGCTTAATTGTTTACGTAAATTGCAAACATTAGAAGCACTATTATGCTTCTTTGGGGCACATCTGCAGTAACATGTGGGGCTACCACCCCCTTCGGCAGGCAGTGAAAGCCATTGATACCACTGCACTGGCTGGTCACCATTACAACTCATCCATTTTTCCACATCAGTTGCAGAGGGACTCGGCCACAAGTGAGAGGTATCACTGCAAATCTGCCGCACAGACACTCCCTAGTGCCATCTGTGCCGGACTTCACTAGAGCCATCTATTTATATGGCTGCTGCTAGACACTAAATCCCTTTAGTCTTCAGTTGCAGTACTGTGCCGAAACTATTCTCTATGTATGGAACCACATGCTGTTAGGGGATGGGATGGCTGCCTAGACAGGTGGGCACAGTGCATCACTTGCAATAGAGATGGACATCTCACTTCCGTACGTTGACCCCCCTAGATCCAGTACTCGCCTCAACATGACCAAATGGATATTAATGTAATCCTCTCAAATTTTTGAAATGTAATGGTGGCATCAAAGAAAATGTTCATTACATTACACTTGCAATGTGCAACAGAGACATTCAACAACCAATAGATAATGAAGCATCAGTTTTCTTCTTGAACTTTCCTACATACCTCAAGCTAGGCGCACTGTCGTTCGAACCAACTGCTCACTGCCCAGTGGCATAACAAGCAGAAAATTACAATGAACGATCAATTTACTACTGAGGTGGCTTACAAGAATGTTGTACAGCACTTCATCTTCCTGGAGGTACTCAGCACAAACACGGAACATCTTTTCGGCTTAGACGCCTTTTCGCTTCTGGGTTTGTCATTGATGATTCAGTGAACCTTATCTCTGACCAAATATCTTCTAAGGGGATCCAACCTGAAGGAGCTACAATCTTACTTTGGCAAAATTACTTACTGCAGTAAATTCATTCCTGATGCTGCAAAGACTGCTTAACCTATGGACAATCTTCAAAAGGAAGGCATCTCATTTTCTTGGCTGGGAGATTGCAAACAGGATTTCCAGACCCGCAAACATGCCTCACACTCTGCACTTTGCTTCACCACTTTCCATCAGGGAAAGCAGTTGGTGGTGGCTCCCTACACATCTGAATGAGGCTTTGGCACTGTCTTAATGCACTGTAACACTGATGGCTCTGAACAGCCAAAATACTCGACACTGCCCAGAAGAAGTAGCCCCACATTGAAAACAAAGTTCTCATGGCCATTTTTGAAATTAACAACGTTTGACATTGTTCTCTACAGAGCCAAGTTAGATTTAATCACTGATCACTAGCTTTTGATATCACTCTTCAGCCCAGCGATTAAGCTGCTCAATCGAATGGCCCACCATCTCCAGTGACGGGCTCTTTCTGTCAGCAGATACATTTCCAAAATGCTACTCAGCATGCAAACGTTGATGCCCTTTTGTGCCTACTCATGGGCTCCTATCTGGCATACAATCGATGTGAGATCCTTTGTTTCCACCTACACGATGACGTCCAGCAAGCCATGGACCATTTTTCCATCACCAGAGCCCAAATCAGAGGTGTCATGGGCAAGGACACAATATTTCAGTACATACATCATTACATCATGGAGGGATGGTCAAATTGGATGCCCGGTTGGAACTCTAATCCCTACAGCACTATTTTCAACTCCATCGCAGGCTAATTCTTGTGGATGGTGTCACTGTGTTACAAACAGACCAGAACTCTCCATGGGTGGTTCTATCAGAACCTCTTCGATCGGATATCCTGTGTCTCCTGCACCACAGAAACTATGTCTTTTGTACCAATATGTTCGCCAGGTGCTATGTCTACTGCCCAGAATTGACAGGCAAATCAAGCACCTCGTAAGAAACTGTCATAAATGTGCAATGCAGCAAGCTGCACCCAACCAGTCTTTCTCACCCTCACTGGTGCCCTTGCAGTTTTAGGACGAAATTCATCTCAATTTCAATGGCCCCCTTCTGGACACCACCTGTTGACAGTTCTCGACGACTACTCCATGTTTCCCTACACTGTTAATTGCCATTCCACCAGTGTGGAGACAACTATAAAGGCACTCGCCAGATTTTTGCCATCGCCTGTGGTGATGTGACCAACCATCTCCGTCACCTGTCACGTTTCTAGACGCTCCACACAACAACGACATCCAACTTCCCTCTACTTCCCTGGCTCCCTTTTTTCCCCTCTCCACCTCTAGAGCTTTCCTTTCTCCCTTCGTCATACTCCAGCATGCCATACGCAGCTGAGCACTCATCGCTCTCCTTTTCTAGGCCATCCATTGAGGACCACACAACAGAGAAGCCACAGCAGGAAGCGCCACCGGATCTTCCCAAGCAGCACCTCCACCTGGGATGCTTTCATCTTCTTGGGCCAATGGTGGAAATTGAATGCCCTACTCTACTTTGCCATGACCCAGGTGCCATCACCATGCTTGTTTCCTCCAGCTGTACACCCCTGCGGGGGCTGACATGGGATTGGTCAAGCCTGCCAGCCCCTTCGATTCTTCCACGGACGTCATTCTTGTCCGACAAGCCCTTCTGCATCCTGCAGGGCGTAGGGCCAAATAACACAATGTTGCTCTATGCCCCTGTACATGGAAAGGACTGTAGGGGAAACCATAATCTCCTGTCTCTTCATGACTTTTTTTTACATTATCCAATTGTTGGCTCTGAACACTATGGGACTTAACATCTATGGTCATCAGCCCCTAGAACTTAGAACTACTTAAACCTAACTAACCTAAGGACAGCACACAACACCCAGTCATCACGAGGCAGAGAAAATCCCTGACCCCGCCGGGATATCCAAGTGTTGTTATGAATTTCCTGTAGACTACAACTGCCCTTCTTCATGTTCTTCCTGAAGCCATTTCACTTTAATTAGCTTCC
Organism: Schistocerca cancellata; assembly: GCF_023864275.1. Taxonomy (NCBI): domain Eukaryota; kingdom Metazoa; phylum Arthropoda; class Insecta; order Orthoptera; family Acrididae; genus Schistocerca; species Schistocerca cancellata. Next base: position 612,770,506 of record NC_064633.1, on the reverse strand, counting down.
TTCAGTAACTGATTTCATTTCTAAGTGAGTTATACTGCTGTATTCTTTTGCTTTCTTGAACATTTTTGTATTTCCTTCTTTTGTTGATAAATCGAAGTTTTCTTCTGTTATCCACAGTTTCTTTGCAGTTGCCTTTCTTAGAGCTACCGCTGTCAGTCTATCTTCCGTGATTACCCTTTTTAGCAAAGTTCTTTCCTCATCAACTGAACTACAGTACAACCCCGTTTTTATGTCCTCGCATTTTACATTAGCAGACTTTTTACGTTCATTTTGGTTGGTGCCAACAGAAACCCTATTCTCTCAATGCAATGCTTTTCCATCAGTAACAATTCTGTGTTACAATGTTTCCTGCATTTTAAGTCTTCTCTGACTGCATCATGACCTTTAACATTGATTTTTATGCAGATTTCTAAAAATCATATTCCTGCTCAATGTCAGCCTTGGAACAAAGCAGAAAATCCAAAGTTATTGATCGTGTAACATAGCACTAGCACAATTAGAAAGATTTTCATTTCAGCATGTTGGGGTACGGTCACCTGTGCTATAGGTTTGCAGTGTTTGGAAGGGTGGGGAAGTATGCTGAGTCACTGTCTTAACAATGATCACGAGCTGATGATAATGACTCTAGCAACAACCTTCCTTCTGCTCATTGCATCGTACTCCAACAATTTTAATTTCATTTTACAGTAGTTTATGGAAATAAAGACTGCTTTTGAAGAGGGCCACCTCTATAATGGGCTTTCATGAATCATTTGTTACTTCCATGTGAAATATAGTAATCTGTACTAGGTGTGCAGTCTTGGCTTGATACGACCTGATGTCAGGCATTAAACATTCCCCCTCAAGATGCTCCGCAACATAATTAAGATTTCTGCACTCATTCTCAGGCAAGAGATCCCTTGGCCAAGCGATCTCCTTGTTGGCAGCAAGCTGTAGATTTCATGCCTATTTTTCTCTGTTTACAAAGACTGCCAGCTTCAATGTTTTAACCAATACTGTGTTTCAAGTTTTATTTTCCATAATTTCATAATGATTATGAATAATTAGTCTCATATTAAAGCATGTATATCTTTTTAATGTGTTTTCATGAAAGACTTTTGCTTCTGTGTTTTATTTACACAGTTGGATATGCTCAGAATGACGAGGCTAACCCACGTGGACATTTGCATGTGTCAGCACTTGGCCATTGCCTTTGTGACTGATGCTTTGTATACTGTGGAGAGACAACTATAGCTAACAGCTGTTAGAAAGACACACATACAATAAATTATTTAAGATTTTTCTAATTAGGAAAATTTAAATTGTTTATTTTCATATTTTGAACAATGTAAAGAAAATGACAGTAAGAGTAATTTATTTATTTCAGCTTTCCTGTGTTTTACACTTTCCTGCATTTTACACTTTTTTGGATCAGTACTCTGAAAAGTGTAAAAAGTGGGTTTAACTGTATCACTTGTAGTTTTCGTTATCACTTTATCTTCAGCCTCAGACAACTTTCTAACACTATCATCACAGAATCCAGTATCTGATTTTGAAATCTCTCTCACCGTGATGTAATACAGTTATAAGCAGTCCTGAGACAGTTGCCATATTTGCAAGAGATGTGCTTATGTGATTTTTATTTTGGAAGAAGGACTTTGTTCAAAAGCTTATTTTCCTAGTAGTCCTTTTTCATTGTGACTATCTGTGACTCAATGTCCCTTTTATGTGCTGAGTAGCAATGTAACCTTTCCGTATTGTTGTTATTCCATTATTCCATCCAATACTAAATTGTATTACATAAATCATACAGAAGTGGACACAGTAAGTTAAATTTAGCAACATCTGTTAGATATTTAATATACAACTGAACAATTATAAATAACCTTCACAAATAAATCTGTGTAAACACTGAGTTGGCATTGGAAAGGTATGACACAGTCAGCACAGACAAACTGAGAAGGGAGTTGCTTGTTAGATGTGTTATAAGAAAGAAGTGTTTCGCAATTTCACCATGTACCAAAGTACTGTCCAATGCTAACACCCATTTCTAAACTTTTAATGCATATAAAACGTAAGTGGAGCCAAAGGCAGCACTGAAACTGACTCCATTTTCTCAATTTGCTTCAATTAGTTTCACAAAATTCATTATGTCAAATTTATTCACAGCTGCTACTTTGAACCTGGAGATACAAACTATACAGTTTTGACTTCTACTAGATTGTCAGGAACAAAGCTAAGCATATTGTGCACCCTAGTTTTCTTAGGCACATAAGAATCTGTGATGTTTAACTCACATCAGGCATTCTACAAAGATTCCGGGGGGAGAAGTTGCAAACCCATGTGCGTGAGCCACCCCCCCCCCCCCTCCACACACACACACACACACACACACACACACACACACACACACACACACACACAACGCATCCAAATGACAATGTCGCTGAAATGACTCGTTTGTCATTGGTTAGTGTGGTATCACTGGTACAGTCACTCACTAGGGTACAGACAAATCTGTGCACGTTGGGTGCCTAGATTGTTGACAAGAGAAATGGAAACAATGAGGAAGAATGAGTGCAAGGGTCTCATGAAGACCTTTACTGAAGAATGGAAACAGTGCTTCAATGACGTGATTACCCAGGATGAAACATGGTTGTTTTTGTCCGAACCTGAGAGCAAAACCCTATCCACGGAATGGCGTCATCCGGGTTCCCCTCGGAAGAAAAAACCAAGACTTTCACGAACAGCAGGCCGTTCGCTGATATGAAACTTCCTGTTAAGTTTGGAAGGTAGGAGATGAGGTACTGGCAGAAGTAAAGCTGTGAGGACGGGGCGTGAGTCATGCTTGGGTAGCTCAGTTGGTAGAGCACTTGCTCGCGAAAGGCAAAGGCCCCGAGTTCGTGTCTCAGTCCGGCACACAGTTTTAATCTGCCAGGAAGTTTCAATGCATAAATGTTTACAGAGAGTTGCACACAGGCACAATGAAAAGATGCTACATGTTAGCTCTCGGCCACAGCCTTGGTCAGAAACACACACACACACACACACACACACACACACACACACACACACACACACATACAAGCAAGCAAGCACGCCTCATGCACACTTGACTGCCATCTCCAGCAGTTAATTGTGTCTGTCTGTGTCTTAACACGTCATCTTTATCGTGAGTAGCAATCTATCTTTTCCTTATATTATTGATATTCCAACCTGAAATTTCTTGTTTGGTTTTGTTTACAAACAGTGTTTCTTACACAAGATAAATGGACAACTGCTTAAAACAGCAATTAGTTTGGTGAAATGTATTCTGTTTTAAATTTTCTGTGCATATTTATGCAAAGAAATATAACATTCTCTTCAATTTTCAGGCTCCTCTGGAAGCCAATTTTGACAGTAGTTCATAACCTCGCAACCGTAAACTTCAAAATATCTTTGTGCAATAATATATTCTGAAAGCTCCGAAATACATCTGCTACATATTAAAACACGCATTTGCTCACAGGTATCATTAAAAACAAAAGAAAATCTGGGTGCAAGAGTAGAACCTACTTCCAGTTAAATGTCTAATTACTAGCTGACCCTCATCAGATACTGTTGCATGTCTGAAATTTTATTTTGTCACAATGTTTCGTAATTTTAATTTCGTTTCCATTTCACACTGACACTACATACTACATCATTTAAAATTTTAAGAAGTCTGTATGTTTTTGATAGGAGAGTTATTTTTCCGCTAAAGGAACTCCAAGGTAATAATGCAACACCTTTTTTTATTTTTTCTCCTCAGCCAAAAACAATGCTATGAATGTGAAATGTTCTTTATGTATTATTTGAAATCTCGTGAGTGAGTGCGCAAAGTTTCCATCACTTCCGAAAATAGAGTAGCTGCAGGACAGTTTCAAAGTGGTGTCTATAGGTGATCGCAGTTATAAACAATGTGCCATCATTGAATTTCTCACTGCAGAGAAAGGAACTGTGGGAAATATTGACAAATGCTTGCGCAAACTGAATGGAGCATCTGCTGTGGACAGAAGTACAATTAGTCATTGGGCATGGAGGGTGAGGTCATCAGAAGGCACTTTGGTGGAGTTCCACAATTTGCGGTGATTGGTGAGACCTACCTCGGCAGACTTCCACTTGTTTGGGCCATTAAAAGTGCCATTCGTGGAAGACATTTTAAGGACAATGAGGAGATGATTCACACAGTCAAGCAGGACAAGAATTGATACCAACAGGGCATACACGCCCTTGTTTCACGCTGGAGGAAGGCCCAGAACGGGACAGAGATTATATGGAAAAATAGGGCGCGTACATAAAACACCATTCTTTTGCGTGTGTAATTCTCATTATGTTCAATAAAGAACTGCTGAAGGAAAAAAGTGCAGTGCATTACTTTCTGGGCAACCCTCATATATTGGTGTCCAAACATATTTACAGTGTACAGCACACCCTCTTTCCAAATCTCCCCTCTTGTTAGAATTTTATTACTAATTTCTCTCCCACACCATCGCGCTGTGTCTCCTCTGACCTAGAGGCCTTCCCTACTTTACACCCAAAAGTTCTGTTTCCTAAACCCCATGCCTCTGTTTTGTCACAGGAATCCAATTTGTTTGGAAGATGATGTATGTGAACAGAGCAATCAGCTTCACGTGAGAACTTTTACTTGAATCTTAAATTTGATAAATAATATGATTTAAAAAAATATTTCTATTAGTTATACCTGCAGATAATATCTTGATGGAAGTTCCAAATGCAAATGCCAAGGCTCCAGCTCAGTACTGTACCTACTCAGATCTCCCAAGTACACGAGACAACGATGTGCTGCCTGTCTCGCCCACTCTTTCGCTTCTGCTGTAATTTCAGGAGGTGGTGACATTGTACCTGGAGCAAAAATAAAACTATGCTGACTATGCAGAGTCTCTTGTTCCAAACACACACACACACACACACACACACACACACATTATGTGGGTAAAATGATTAAAAAAATCTTTCAACGGAATAGCCAAGAAGAGTTAGTCTTCTGCATTTTAATATCTACAATCAAATCACATTGTGCATGGTTTGTGCAAAAGCACAATCTGGTATCAAATCATACACAGTTTTAAGATGAAAACCTGTTACATCACTAAAATAATAATTGCTCTAATATATAAAGCAGCTGAACGTGTCTTACATATACTCTGAAGAATAGGCCTATGAGGATCCTGTATCCTGCTACCAGAAGTCAATATATTTGCTATTTTTTGGGACGTATGTCGTAAGTTTATCGATTAGCTTCATCAAAGATGAAATACAATGTTACTGCAGCTACTGCTGTTTTAGTCAAGTCCAGAATTTTAGAGTAACTGTTGCCCCTTGACAATGCATTCTGATAAGAGTAACTGTTGTTGTTTGGGGGCACACACTTGGGTGTGGTAGACTAGCAGTTCAGTAAAGATTGTGTGTGCATTTGTGTGTGTGTGTGTGTGTGTGTGTGTGTGTGTGTGTGTGTGTACCAGCATCTTACATGCTCATTAAGTATGTTTTTGGTATAATTATACACACTGTGCTCTAACAGTCAGTGTGAAGCAATTACTATTACATTGTGGCATGTGGGATGTTATTAAAGTGAAATCTATTTAAAAATGTTTGAAATGAGGAATGATTTTGTCAATAAACTGTACAGTCAATAATATTTGTTTTCAATCAATCCCATCACTGAATTCTCCCTAAAAGTTAGCAGAGGGGGAGGGGGGCCCTTAGCTCCTAGGAGTGGAGGGAGGAGGGAAGTGCGGCATCATTACAATTGCACGTCTACAGGTCGTGTTATATACAGGGTGAGTCACCTAACATTACCGCTGGATATATTTCGTAAACCACATCAAATACTGACGAATCGATTCCACAGACCGAACTTTAGCAGAGGGGCTAGTGTAATTGGTTAATATAAACCATAAAAAAATGCACAGAAGTATGTTTTTTAACACAAACCTACGTTTTTTTAAATGGAACCCCGTGAGTTTTGTTAGCACATCTGAACATATAAACAAATACGTAATCAGTGCCGTTTGTTGCATTGTAAAATGTTAATTACATCCGGAGGTATTGTAACCTAAAGTTGACGCTTGAGTACCACTCCTCCGCTGTTCGATCGTGTGTATCGGAGAGCACCGAATTACGTTGGGATCCAAAGGGAACGGTGATGGATCTTAGGTACAGAAGAGACTGGAACATCACATTACGTCCACATGCTAACACCTAATTAACATTTTACTATGCAACAAACGGCACTGATTACATATTTGTTTATATGTTCAGATGTGCTAACAAAACTAACGGGGTTCCATTTAAAAAAACGTAGGTTTGTGTTAAAAAACATACTTCCGTGTATTTTTTTATGGTTTGCATTAACCAATTACACTAGCCCCTCTCCTCACGTTCGGTCTGTGGAATCGATTCGTCAGTATTTGATATGGTTTATGAAATATATCCAGCGGTAACGTTAGGTGACTCACCCTGTATATGGAGACCTGTGACATTGCGTCCTGTAACAATCTTCAGACCTGAAACTTCATTGCCAGCATCAACATATGAATTTAGAATTTTCAGTGGTATCTCATTTTTCCAAACAACTTTGGATAGGAAAAAAAATACAGATTAATTGTTACTTTGATTATAAATTGCCTGTGCAGTATACGCATTTGAATAACGATGGCGAGTCTAATCGGAAATGGTGATGTGATTAACAGAGATGACAGTGTTAATCAGGAAAGTGTTGAATGGAAGTAGTTAATGAAGCAGGGTTAGTTAACGTAATTCAAAGTGAAGACACAACTGAAAATGAAGGTTCAAATTTGAATGTCGACAATGAGTCGCAAGAGGCAGTGACAGCTGTGTTGATGATGTACAAAGGGAGGACGTGTTAATGCAATTTTAACAAAAAATATCGATACAAGTTTGTTCAAAAAACTAGATGATGATAATCATGATTTGAACAAAAAACTTGATGAGCATAGTCAAAAACTGAATCCAGATTAAAACAAAAAACTCAATGATCACAGTCAAAAATCGAAAATAGAATGGATCAAAAGGTAGTAGAGATATTCAAAATGAAATTTACAATAGAATGCAGTGAATCACTCGACATGAGACCATCCAAATTCATGCGCAAGATTAAGACAAATTGTCAAAAGAGAGAAGCACATGCAACTAAAATAGTGGCTCAGATAAACTGTCAACAAGAAACCATAAACAAGCTTTACTGGACAGTGCAGTAATGAATAATGTGGTAGTTCATATTAAAAATACATGTGAACAAAATAAAAAGTCAGTTATTAAAGCAGTGTCAGGTATGCAAGCACAGAACTCCAATGTGGAATCAAAAGTACACGAACTGGGAGAACTAATAAAGAACATAAAAATTTGTAACAAGCTTGCTGATACGAACTTAATCTGACAGATAATACAAACACTCGTACAAGAAAATCGTGGCACGAGTTGTTGCACAAATGTTATTGTCGATTGTTTGTTTGGTCAAGGGCAGTTTAAGGAGTTTGACCCACACAAAAATTACAAACAGTTCAATTCATGAAACATTTTATAGCTACTTTTGCACAAATTGAGAATGAGTCAGTTAGATGTAAAACACGAGTACAGGAAGCCATGCATCTGATTGACATACTAAATTTGCAGACTTCAAAAATAGGTTTCTCTGCAAGTATCGGTTGTGAGAGAAACAACAGTGCTTCAAAGAGAAATTATTTTCAATGCACAACTGCCATCGTAACAAAGGGTCAATGCATAATGTTTTTCAAAAATGCTGGGAATGAATTAGTATCTGGATGGACCTATCAGTAATGATGATCTGATTATAATTTTGATGAAGCATTTGCTGTGGAATTCAACCTTCAGTTCCTGGAAACATTTCTAGATTTCTCAAACGCTGACGATAGTATACAAAGACCGAGTACATGTTTCATCCTGAGGGAGCTTCGCATACCAAGGAAGCGAATTAACTAGGTGAAGATGTGTTCGGCCAAGACAAAAGCCAAGGTGCAACACCAGGGAGAGCTATCCAAGGAATTCAACACCAGAACAAGTGTGAGACAAGATGATACCATTGCAACGTTGCTTTTCATTTCCATCCCGGAGAAAGTAATTTCGGTAATCAAAAGAGAACGCAGGGGGGTGAAGCTAAATGGAAGAACACAGTTATTGGGATATGCAGAAGAAACTGTGGAGTCAAAGGAAAGATGGCAGAAATCATAGATGACTTAGTAAGGAATGCCAATGAGACAGGACTGAGGATTAGTATGGAGAATACTGAAATGGTATAAGTATCAAGAGAAGACCCTAATAATGCCCCACACAAGCTGGAATATGGAACATAGTCAGAGTCAAAAATTTTAAATACCTTGGCACCCGGTTCAAAAGGCACAATAACTTGAAACAAGAAATTAATCAATGTATTGTTAATGCATCTAAAACTTATTACAATCTGAAGCAGATAATGTCATCAAAAAATCTATCAGTTAAGACCAAACTTAAAGCCTATAATGCAGTGATAGTGCTGGTATTTTTATATGGAGCAGAAACCTTATGCACCATGAAAAAGAAGATGAAGAGAACATGTTGGTCTTTGAATGGAAAATCATAAGAAATATGTTTCAATCAATCTACAAAGAGAAAACACCTGGAGGCATAGAAAGAACCCCGAACCTGTTTGATCAAACGAAAAAATTTAACATCGTGCAGAAAATGAAAGCGCAGAGCATAAACCTGGCTGTGCACATTGGCAGGAAGCCAGAGACACGCTGGGCCAAAGCTGTGCTTATGTGAAAATCTGATGGAACATGTTCAATTGGAAGACCAAGGAAGCAATGTAAGCATGAACTGAAGAAGCATCTTCAGTGACTGGGTGTCCACGAGAAGGGGATCCAAAGTGAAAAAATCTTCGTCTACTGGAGGAACAATGTAAAGCCAGCACACAGTCTTCAGGGTCCATGATTGCCGATATGTATGTATCTTTTTATTAGCAATCGAAAATAAGAAGACAGTTAGTTTCGTGAATGTTCAATGATTTTGACAAGCTCTTATGAGTTGCTGATTGTTTGAAAGAGACTGACAATGAAGGAATATCCAGTGAATCAGATCAAGGCACAACATGTTGCAATTAACATTTTCAGTGATGCAATGCAACATGGCAAGATAATTGTGGGTGCCCATTGTGGAGTCAACAAAAGACACACCGACAAAACGAGCAAACACAGGTAAATTAAATTTACTTTTGGTTGAGACCTGCTCTAGAAACATATGAACAATTTAATGGGTCATCTCTGCAAATTTACATGACTAAATGAGATATATTAAAGCTGAACTACTAACAGAAGATGTACAAACTACAGAAGATGTATTTATTTCAATGACTGAACTTAGTAGTCCCAGATTCCTAAAGTGATTTTACATCTATATACTCTGCAACCCTTCATATGGTGCGTGGTGTAGGGTACCAAGTGCCACTATTAGTCATTTTCCTTCCTGTAGCACTCACAAATAGAGCAAGGAAAAAATTACTATCTACACTCCTGGAAATTGAAATAAGAACACCGTGAATTCATTGTCCCAGGAAGGGGAAACTTTATTGACACATTCCTGGGGTCAGATACATCACATGATCACACTGACAGAACCACAGGCACATAGACACAGGCAACAGAGCATGCACAATGTCGGCACTAGTACAGTGTATATCCACCTTTCGCAGCAATGCAGGCTGCTATTCTCCCATGGAGACGATCGTAGAGATGCCGGATGTAGTCCTGTGGAACGGCTTGCCATGCCATTTCCACCTGGCGCCTCAGTTGGACCAGCGTTCGTGCTGGACGTGCAGACCGCGTGAGACGACGCTTCATCCAGTCCCAAACATGCTCAATGGGGGACAGATCCGGAGATCTTGCTGGCCAGGGTAGTTGACTTACACCTTCTAGAGCACGTTGGGTGGCACGGGATACATGCGGACGTGCATTGTCCTGTTGGAACAGCAAGTTCCCTTGCCGGTCTAGGAATGGTAGAACGATGGGTTCGATGACGGTTTGGATGTACCGTGCACTATTCAGTGTCCCCTCGACGATCACCAGTGGTGTACGGCCAGTGTAGGAGATCGCTCCCCACACCATGATGCCGGGTGTTGGCCCTGTGTGCCTCGGTCGTATGCAGTCCTGATTGTGGCGCCCACCTGCACGGCGTCAAACACGCATACGACCATCACTGGCACCAAGGCAGAAGCGACTCTCATCGCTGAAGATGACACGTCTCCATTCGTCCCTCCATTCACGCCTGTCGCGACACCACTGGAGGCGGGCTGCACGATGTTGGGGCGTGAGCGGAAGACGGCCTAACGGTGTGCGGGACCGTAGCCCAGCTTCATGGAGACGGTTGCGAATGGTCCTCGCCGATACCCCAGGAGCAACAGCGTCCCTAATTTGCTGGGAAGTGGCGGTGCGGTCCCCTACGGCACTGCGTAGGATCCTACGGTCTTGGCGTACATCCGTGCGTCGCTGCGGTCCGGTCCCAGGTCGACGGGCACGTGCACCTTCCGCCGACCACTGGCGACAACATCGATGTACTGTGGAGACCTCACGCCCCACGTGTTGAGCAATTCGGCGATACGTCCACCCGGCCTCCCGCATGCCCACTATACGCCCTCGCTCAAAGTCCGTCAACTGCACATACGGTTCACGTCCACGCTGTCGCGGCATGCTACCAGTGTTAAAGACTGCGATGGAGCTCCGTATGCCATGGCAAACTGGCTGACACTGACGGCGGCGGTGCACAAATGCTGCGCAGCTAGCGCCATTCGACGGCCAACACCGCGGTTACTGGTGTGTCCACTTAGCCGTGCGTGTGATCGTTGCTTGTACAGCCCTCTCGCAGTGTCCGGAGCAAGTATGGTGGGTCTGACACACCGGTGTCAATGTGTTCTTTTTTCCATTTCCAGGAGTGTATATGCCTCCATATGAGCCCTAATTTCTCATATCTTCTCTTCACGGTCCTTACGCAAAATGTATGTTGGCGGCGGCCATAGAATCATTTAAAGTCAGCTTCAAATGCTGGTTCTCTAAATTCATGATCCTTATATTTGATTGCCTCTAGCAGCAAAGCCATGGTTTCACAAGTTTCTTTCATGTCTACTGTGTAAGCAAAAGGTAAAGATGGAAATGCATTGCCATTATTCAGTAGTACTGCTTTCAAGCTGGTTTTACTGGAGTCAATAAATAGTCGCCACTCCTGTGGATTATGTTGTACGCCTAGCTGCATTATCAGACAATTGACGTCTCTACATACAAACATTGAATTCTGCATATTGAAATACTGAACGAAGGAAGCACCTCTTGATCTGAAACAGGAAATTTTTGTCCCTGGAGCCAGAAGGTTCCATTGTTGCAGTCTCGACCCCAAGAGTTCAGCTTGCTGTTTTGAAAGTTTTAGATGGCTAACCAAATCGTTCAATTCCTTTTGATTAAAGAGCTGAGGCAAAGTGTCATAATATTGAAGACAGTACTCTTCTATATGTTCAATACTTTCTGATTCACTTGACATGGTATCTGGTTCTGTGACTTTCAAGTTACAGACAGGAACAGGCAACCCCTTATCATGGGGCACAAGCAAATGCACTGACAATACATTCGGATACTTTATTTGATGTCTAGTTTTGCTTGAATGTCCCAGAATATTCGTAAGAGAGAAGTAACAGTCTGAATAATGGTCATTAGGCCCACACCACACCATTGGAACAGCAAATGGCATGGTTCGGTATTTTCCTTTCAACCACTTGGTTAAGTTTGCAGTACAGGTTATGCAGGCAATATGAGGTGCAAAATTTTTATCTTGATCACCAAAAGGACAATCAAAATACAATTTATATGCCTTCTTAACCAAATCAGTGATTGGTTTTCTTTGGGTTTTTGCTAAGTTTGCAGTACAGGTTATGCAGGCAATATGAGGTGCAAAATTTTTATCTTGATCACCAACAGGACAATCAAAATACAATTTATATGTCTTCTTAACCAAATCAGTGATTGGTTTTCTTTGGGCTTTTGCAGTGAATTTCCCACATACATAACAAAAGTTGTTGGGGTGGTTTAGACAGCAACGAGATTTAGTTTAGACAGCAACGAGATTTACTAGTTGCCATTTTTCTTAGTGTGAATTCTAAACAGAAAAATTTGCACTATCTTTCACAGGAAACACACTAAACATTTACTGACAATTTATAGATCTTCTAGCTCTCCTATGCAAATAAAAAACAAACAATTGAACATCAAAACAGAAGAACAGCAAAACGCAAAATACTGAATACGAAAAATAAAAAGCCTTTAAAAACTCAAAAATGATACACGCTAGAACATTTTGAAAGGTATATTCAGATTCTACACACCAAAATAATAATAGTTGATGTATCACATCCCAAATGCAAAATGGCTGTTGACTAGTGTAATTAAAAAAAAAAGACAACTACGTTGGACTTTGGATGCCTAATCTACTAATCACGTCACTCAGCCTCAGCGAGATCTATCTTAATAATTTGGACATGACAAATAGTTATTGGAAGTTGGAACTGGAGGCAAGAAATTGAAAGTTAATGCATTCTTGCACAACAGATGATGCTACAACTTCAAGCAGATTCCATTCGGTTTAAACATTTCATTAGCAGCATTTGTTTGACCTTTGGACGTGACTCTTGAGGAGAAGCTTTTGCAGAATGTAACAGTGTTTGTCAATGATATTTTGACTGCATCCATGTCATGGCAGGAGCACAAAAATACACTAAATAAAGATTTGACAACATTTAAATCGGCTGCAGTGACACTCAACCTGATAAATTTTAAATTTGCATGAAGATGCAATTCATGAAACATGCCATCTTGTCTGCAGGACTGAGCCTGATCTGAAGAAAATAGGAGCAATTCAAAATTTTTCGCTACCAACCTGTGAAAACCAACTTCAATCATATTTCAGTTTTTGTGGATACTACAAGCATTTTCTTAAAAGTGTATGGCTTTTTACTGCTTGCTTTAGGAAGAATTCAGTTTGCACTTGGGAACTGACCAAGAAAAAGCATTTGATGATGTCAAGAAGCAATTCTCAGAAGCTCCACTACTGTACCAGCAGACCTTAATATATCATTCTATCTTGAGAGAGACACTACAGTATCTGGACTTGGGAGCCACTTTATATCAACTACTCAGTGAAAATGATCAGGAACAACGTCATATGATCACGTTTGCAAGTCAAGTTTTGTCAGTGTGGGAAAGGAAATATTGTTAGACAGAGCACGAAGCACTTGCTATTTTTTAAGGCTTTGACTAGTTCTGCTATTTTATGGTTGGGCAGCCCAGCATTGCTCAGACAAATCATAGGGCATTATCCCTTCTCCTTCAGTGCAAATTAATACATATATGACTTGCTAGATGAGTCATCACCCTCCAGGGATTCAGCTGTGATATCAAGTAAATTCCTGATGGAATAAATGTGGTGCCTGATGATTTGTCACATCTTTTGCAATATTTAAAAGATGTTTGTACTGAGATCCCATGTGTCAGAGAAGAGAGATCAAGGTTAATTTTATAAGAGGTATGTATGGAGAGTCAAAAATTCATACTTTTCTATGTAATATCAAAGCAGAGCAAGAAGCAGATGAGATATTAAAAATGATCAAAACAATGTATCAATACAAAACAGAAACTAAAATTCAAAAATATTACTTAATTTATGGCGACATCTTTTATTGTAGCACGGACTTAAAACTAGGAATTGTGGAGACTTTGCAAGCCAAAACACAATATTGACAATATGATTAAATAGCATCCCACTTAGGTAACGAATGGACATCAATTACTTCCAATATGATGGACATAGACGAATTATGGTGAAAGTTTAAAGGGATTGTAAATGATGCTCTAGAGAAATATGTGTGAAGCAAATGTATTAATGGTGAGGAATCAGACACTTTTGAATTCTCAGTTCAAAAAAGAGCACCCGAATGACGGAAGGCAAAAGCTAGCAGAAATTAGTGTGCCTTTAAAAAGATACTGTGCAAAGCATACCTACAGAAGACAGCAAAGGAACAGTTGAAGTTTTATATTTCATGTTTAAGAGTGTTAGGATCCTCACCACGTCAGATTAAAAAACGACATCAAAGCAATTCAATGGCAGGCTGGCAGGTTCGACCAACACGCAAGTATAACAGAGGTGCTTCGTGAACTCAAGTGGAAATCCGTAGAGGGAAGACAATGTTCTTTTCGTGGACAACTATTTAGAAAGCTTAGAGAATCGGCATTTGAAGCCAATTGCAGAACAATTCTACTGCCGCAAACATATATTTTGCATAGGAATCACATAGAAAAGATAACAGAAATTAGGGCTTGTAAAGAAGCATATACAGCCGTTTTCCCTCACTTATTCTGGAGTGAAGCAGGAAAGAAAATTACTAATAGCACTACAAGGTACCTTGCACCAAACACCACATGGCAGTTTGTGGAGTATGTATGTGGATGTAGAAATATACCCTTATCGGTTTTGGGCGTTTTGGTCCGGAGGAATGCTTACAACAAATTGAGAAACAAGTGATCTTTGATAACATGTCTTGGCAAGTACAAAAAATTATAAAATAATGTGACTTGTGTCAGGATACCTAGGTGTCTACAATCTAAAGACCATTCAGCCAAACTATTCGATAATGGACTGCAATTTCATTCTAAAGTTTGTAGCTCATTGACTGATGAAGAAAAGATCCATTACAATGCTGTGTGTACATATCACCCAGCAATAAATAACAGTTATCATGATCCAACTCCTAAAACATTTTTGTAAAGTATATATCAATTACCCCAATCCATAAGGTGATATAGTGCTAATTCTGAATGCCAGCATATACACTGCCCAGCCCTGCAGTGTAATGCAGACAGACAGTACTTGGCCTAACTACCTTGATTTGTGTTTGAAAATCTTCCCTATAGGAATGTTAGATATGTCATATCTCTCACAATGTGATTTCCACACGGCAGGATCATTTAAGAAGGTGCTGGGATGCAAGTGGTTTGAATATGATTAGCAGTGTACAAGTTTCCCATTCAATGACTGCGTACACATTCCAGCAACCCATATTACGCAGGACTCACCAAACTTCCCATCCATACTACAATTGACTACGAAATAGCAAAAACTATGTGGAATAGTGGGAGACTTCCTGTTTTGTAATTGTTGTTCCAATACATAACAATTTATAACAACCAGTTCTTTTCTCATTCCTCACATCTGACTAAAAAACTGAAGAGATGAAAAGTACACACACACACCGATGAGACATGCGTACAATTTAACTCTGAAATGATGAGCAGTGCAGCAGGTATAAATTCTGAGACAGTTTGTAAACTACTGCACGGCAGAAATCATACTGATGAGGGAACAAAAAGTGTGATTTCTTTCCTTAAGTATATCTTTGCCACTTTTGTACTGTTCCATGATAAAGTTTCCTTCTGGGTGCTTGCTCTATCATCTAAGTAATCCATATTTTAGGAAGAACACAACTTTTATTTAAAGCAATATGTTTTTAATCCTTTCATGCATAGTGTAGCTATCAGCCACAGACTGCATATCTTCGATGTATCCTATACTGAGCAACATTTTGTAACACATTCGTTATGTAGTTAAGTATATACACACTACTGCAGCTGCTAAGCTGCTAGTAGGTCTTCATAGCGATCGTAAATGGCAGGATGAACAGAACCAGTTCGACAATCAGCTGTGTGGATGTACTGCCGTGCATGTGTTTTGGCGGAAGGTAGACACTTTTTTTCGTGTTTGTGCACCGATTTGTGGGTTTGAAAATTAATTTCTTATTTTGAAAATGTAAGTAGATCCCCCCCCCCCCCCCCATGAACCACAGACCCTGCCATTGGTGGGGAGGCTTGCGTGCCTCAGTGATGCAGATAGCCGTACTGTAGGTGCAACTACAACGGAGGGGTATTTGTTGAGAGGCCAGACAAACGTATGGTTCCTAAAGAGGGGCAGCAGCCTTTTCAGTAGTTGCAGGGGCAACAGTCTGGATGATTGACTGATCTGGATTTGTAACACTAACCAAAACGGCCTTGCTGTGCTGGTACTGCAAACGGCTGAAAGCAAGGGCAAGGGGGAAACTACGGCCGTAACTTTTCCCGAGGGTATGCAGCTTTACTGTATGGATAAATGACAATGGCATCCTCTTGGGTAAAATATTCCGGAGGTAAAATAGTCCCCCATTCGGATCTCCAGGAGGGGACTACTCAGGAGGACACCGTTATCAGGAGAAAGAAAACTGGCGTTCTACGGATCGAAACGTGGAATGTCAGATCCCTTAATCGGGCAGGTAGGTTAGAAAGTTTAAAAATGGAAATGGATAGGTTAAAGTTAGATATAGTGGGAATTACCGTATTTACTCGAATCTAAGCCACACCTGAAAAATGAGACTTGAAATCAAGGAAAAAAAATTTTCCCGAATCTAAGCCGCACCTGAAATTTGAGACTCGAAATTCAAGGGGAAAGTAAGTTTTAGGCCGCACCTCCAAATCGAAACAAAGTTGGTCCATTGTAATATGAGACACAATTTAGGTCGAATGAATACAGCTACAGTAGTTTGGTTAGAGTCATAAGCTTAGCAGTTAAGCTTTTACCAGGTAGCCATTGCTATGCGTCAGGCGGTCCGTCCGTATTTATACAGGTACCCTTCTTTTTTCACGTGCTTCATCTGGTTTGAATTGATTGCTTATTTTTCTTTGATCTGATAAGATGTTTACGTCACTCTAAGCTGAAAATGCATTACTGTACTGTGTCATGCATTGTTTGTCGCATTCTGATAATGAGTGTTTACAGGCTGTCGCCGCTCGCGGCATGGCTTGCTTTTGTGCACGCTACCGCCGCTTACAATTTAAAAAGAGAGGAATCGTCTCATTAGCGAAACAATCGCAAGAGACTGGTATTTGTTGTTACTTACACTGCTGCTTTCTTTGATAATGATCAACAAGAACCAAATAATAGAATGCGTATGATAGATGATGTTCTGAATGAGAGTTTAGCAAAAATTTTTCTCCGTTTGAAAATCTTTGCATACGCCTCTTTAGTACATTACATTCTGCACAGAAATAAGAGTCATCCTAGATTTAAAAGTCTAGTCAATTGCCGTGCTTCATTTCTGACTGTATCACTATTAGGCATAAGAATAATACGAATATAAACATGACATGATATGTATATTCTTCTGCGTTTGCTGTTGTCTCACTCTAGTTTTCGTAGTTTATTAGGCAGACAGGATTTAAATGAGGTAGCAGCAAACACGAAAGAATACATGGCAAAATGTTTATATTCCTATTATAGGGAAGAGAATACTGCATGTGATTCACAATTCTTAAAAGTTCATATTAGCAACCATCTCTTCTCATAGGTAGGAAAAAAATTCAGAACGTAGAGTTGGCCATATTGACAAACATCCCAAACAATCTTGCCAGTCAGATTCTTGTAGTACATTGAAATGCGTCTACATTCGAAGATTAACAATATGGAATTTGCATTTACTTCGTTGGATAATGTATGAAAATGCAGTGGTCGAAAAAAGCTCATCTTCCACCTTTTTTTTTTTTTTAATTTATTTACTGACGCAGAGGTTTTGGCACCAGTATATTATCTTTGTGCCTGCAAAGCATGCCTGTGTAGCACTACATATATTCGACGGCAGAAGTTAGTTGTGGCGGCACCTACCAGCATTTTTCAGAACTTCCGCTTACTTTGCACTCGATTCTAAGCCGCAGGTGGTTTTTTGGATTACAAAAACCGGAAAAAAAGTGCAGCTTAGATTCGAGTAAATACGGTAGTGAAGTTCGGTGGCAGGAGGAACAAGACTTCTGGTCAGGTGAATACAGGGTTATAAATACAAAATCAAATAGGGGTAATGCAGGAGTAGGTTTAATAATGAATAGGAAAATAGGAATGCGGGTAAGATACTACAAACAGAATAGTGAACGCATTATTGTAGCCAAGATAGATACGAATCCCACACCTACCACAGTAGTACAAGTTTATATGCCAACTAGCTCTGCAGATGACGAAGAAATTGAAGAAATGTATGATGAAATAAAAGAAATTATTCAGATAGTGAAGGGAGACGAAAATTTAATAGTGAAGGGTGACTAGAATTCGGTAGTAGGAAAAGGAAGAGACGGAAACATAGTAGGTGAATATGGGTTGGGAGTAAGAAATGAAAGAGGAAGCCGCCTGGTGGAATTTTGCACAGGGCACAACTTAATCAAAGCTAACACTTCGTTCAAGAATCATAAAAGAATGTTGTATACATGGAAGAAGCCTGGAGATACTGACAGGTTTCAGATAGATTATATAATGGTAAGACAGAGATTTAGGAACCAGGTTTTAAATTGTAAGACATTTCCAGGGGCAGATGTGGATTCTGACCACAATCTATTGGTTATGAATTGTAGATTAAAACCGAAGAAACTGCAAAAAGGTGGGAATTTAAGGAGATGGCACCTGGATAAACTGACTAAACCAGAGGTTGTACAGAGTTTCAGGGACCAATTTACAAGAATGGGGGAAATAAATACAGTAGAAGAAGAATGGGTAGCTTTAAGGGATGAAGTAGCGAAGGCAGCAGAGGATCAAGTAGGTAAAAAGACGAGGGCTAGTAGAAATCCGTGGGTGACAGAAGAAATATTGAACTCAATAGATGAAAGGAGAAACTACAAAAATGCAGTAAGTGAAGCAGGCAAAAAGGAATACAAATGTCTCAAATATGAGATCGACAGGAAGTGCAAAATGGCTAAGCAGGGATGGCTAGGGGATAAATGTAAGGATGTAGAGGCTTATCTCACTAGGGGTAATATAGATACTGCCTACAGGAAAATTAAAGAGACCTTTGGAGAAAAGAGAACCACTTGTATGAATATCAAGAGCTCAGATGGAAACCCAGTTCTAAGCAAAGAAGGGAAAGCAGAAAGGTGGAAGGAGTATATAGAGGGTCTATACAAGGGCGATGTACTTGAGGGCAATGTTATAGAAATGGAAGAGGATGTAGATGAAGATGAAATGGGAGATATGATATTGTGAGAAGAATTTGATAGAGCACTGAAAGACCTGAGTCGAAACAAGGCCCCGGGAGTAGACAACATTCCATTAGAACTACTGAAGGCCTTGGGAGAGTCAGTCCTGACAAAACTCTACCATCTGGTGAGCAAAACATATGAGACAGGCGAAATAGCCTCAGACTTCAAGAAGAATGCAATAATTCCAATCCCAAAGAAAGCAGGTGTTGACTGATGTGAAAATTACCGAACTATCAGTTTAATAAGTCACGGCTGCAAAATACTAATGCGAATTCTTTAGAGACGAATGGAAAAACTGGTAGAAGCCGACCTCGGGGAAGATCAATTTGGATTCTGTAGAAATATCGGAACACGTGAGGCAGTACTGACTCTACGACTTATTTTAGAAGCTAGATTAAGAAAATGCAAACCTACATTTCTAGCATTAGTAGACTTAGAGAAAGCATTTGACAATGTTGACTGGAATACTCTCTTTCAAATTCTGAAGGTGGCGGGGGTAAAATACAGGGAGCAAAAGGCTATTTACAATTTGGAAAGGGAGTGAGACAGGGTTGTAGCCTCTCTCCAATGTTGTTCAATCTGTATATTGAGCAAGCAGTAAAGGAAACAAAAGAAAAATTCGGAGTAGGTATTAAAATCCATGGAGAAGAAATAAAAACTTTAAGGTTTGCCGATGACATTGTAATTCTGTCAGAGACAGCAAAGGACTTGGAGGAGCAGTTGAAACGGAATGGACAGAGTTTTGAAAGGAGGATATAAGTTGAATCTCAACAAAAGCAAAATGAGGATAATGGAATGTAGTCGAGTGAAGTCGGGTGATGCTGAGGGAATTAGATTAGGAAATGATACACTTAAAGTAGTAAAGGAGTTTTGCTATTTGGGGAGCAAAATAACTGATGAATTGTCAGGAAGTCGTTTCTGAAAGTATTTGTATGGAGTGTAGCAATGTATGGAAGTGAAACATGGACGATAAATACACTCCTGGAAATGGAAAAAAGAACACATTGACACCGGTGTGTCAGACCCACCATACTTGCTCCGGACACTGCGAGAGGGCTGTACAAGCAATGATCACGCGCACGGCACAGCGGACACACCAGGAACCGCGGTGTTGGCCGTTGAATGGCGCTAGCTGCGCAGCATGTGTGCACCGCCACCGTCAGTGTCAGCCAGTTTGCCGTGGCATACGGAGCTCCATCGCAGTCTTTAACACTGGTAGCATGCCGCGACAGCGTGGACATGAACCGTATGTGCAGTTGACGGACTTTGAGCGAGGGCGTATAGTGGGCATGCGGGAGGCTGGGTGGACGTACCGCCGAATTGCTCAACACGTGGGGCGTGAGGTCTCCACAGTACATCGATGTTGTCGCCCGTGGTCGGCGGAAGGTGCACGTGCCCGTCGACCTGGAACCGGACCGCAGCGACGCACGGATGCACGCCAAGACCGTAGGATCCTACGCAGTGCCGTAGGGGACCGCACCACCACTTCCCAGCAAATTAGGGACACTGTTGCTCCTGGGGTATCGGCGAGGACCATTCGCAACCGTCTCCATGAAGCTGGGCTACGGTCCCGCACACCGTTAGGCCATCTTCCGCTCACGCCCCAACATCGTGCAGCCCACCTCCAGTGGTGTCGCGACAGGCGTGAATGGAGGGACAAATGGAGACGTGTCGTCTTCAGCGATGAGAGTCGCTTCTGCCTTGGTGCCAGTGATGGTCGTATGCGTGTTTGACGCCGTGCAGGTGAGCGCCACAATCAGGACTGCATACGACCGAGGCACACAGGGCCAACACCCGGCATCATGGTGTGGGGAGCGATCTCCTACACTGGCCGTACACCACTGGTGATCGTCGAGGGGACACTGAATAGTGCACGGTACATCCAAACCGTCATCGAACCCATCGTTCTACCATTCCTAGACCGGCAAGGGAACTTGCTGTTCAAACAGGACAATGCACGTCCGCATGTATCCCGTGCCACCCAACGTGCTCTAGAAGGTGTAAGTCAACTACCCTGGCCAGCAAGATCTCCGGATCTGTCCCCCATTGAGCACGTTTGGGACTGGATGAAGCGTCGTCTCACACGGTCTGCACGTCCAGCACGAACGCTGGTCCGACTGAGGCACCAGGTGGAAATGGCATGGCAAGCCGTTCCACAGGACTACATCCGGCATCTCTACGATCGTCTCCATGGGAGAATAGCAGCCTGCATTGCTGCGAAAGGTGGATATACACTGTACTAGTGCCGACATTGTGCATGCTCTGTTGCCTGTGTCTATGTGCCTGTGGTTCTGTCAGTGTGATCATGTGATGTATCTGACCGCAGGAATGTGTCAATAAAGTTTCCCCTTCCTGGGACAATGAATTCACGGTGTTCTTATTTCAATTTCCAGGAGTGTAGTTTGGACAAAAAGAGAATAGAAGCTTTCGAAATGGGGTGCTACAGAAGAATGCTGAAGATTAGATGGGTAGATCACATAACTAATGAGGAGGTATTGAATAGAATTGGGGAGAAGAGGAGCTTGTGGCACAACTTGACTAGAAGAAGGGATCGGTTGGTACGACATGTTCTGAGGCATCAAGGGATCACCAATTTAGTATTGGAGAGCAGCGTGAAAGGTAAAATTCATAGAGGGAGACCAAGAGATGAATACACTAAGTAGATTCAGAAGGATGTAGGCTGCAGTACGCATTGGGAAATGAAGAAGCTTGCATAGGAGAGAGTAGCATGGAGAGCTGCAACAAACCAGTCTCAGGACTGAAGATCACAACAACAACAACAACAACAACAACAACAACAAGTAGATATGGTGTAGGCAGTTAATTCGAGTGTCTTTACAATAGATTTGAAATTAGGTCTGTTTCTGTGTTTGTAGCGATTGTCAACAATAATGCTTTGTTAATTTAATTAAAAAAAATTTTTAATATTTTTTTCGTAACATAGGCACTATAAATTAGACATGGCGATTTTTACAGCATGAAATAAAAAATCATGCACTTAAGGGTTAAAAGGTTGGTACACATGCACTATAGATAACCTACCTTGCAGATGTAATGTGTTGTCCAATATTGCTGGAAAATCAACTATGCTCCGAAGATCCATGTCATAATCTACTTGCAAACGGAAGAGTACATGTAGATAGTATCCAGTAGCAGAACTCAAATGCATCAGAATTTTCGCTCTATCAGATGGGCTCCATTTTTCCTTAGCAAAAAGAACATCTCAATTAGATTAATCAGTTTTTCCTACTAATGAGTATACATTATATTTATCAGAAATTATGTATACACTGTATGAAATAATGTATAACAGTGGAAAGCCCAGGTTGGAATATCAACAATGAAGAAAAGGATGGATCTTTACTTACCATAAAGACACTTTGAGTTGCAGACAGTCACAAAAATAAGACTGTTACAAGTTAGCTTGCAGCCAAAGCCTTCTTCAGAAAAGAAAGGAAAACACACACAAATGAACACAAGCTGTCACACCTCATGCACACATGACCACTATCGCTGGCCACTCTAGCCAGACTCACATTCACACAAGCATGCATCCATCACGCTCACATGTCTGCTTTCTCTGACTGCCCTAATCAGGCTCTGGAGTCTCACTAGAATGGCTGGAGATAGCAACCAAATATGTGTGAGGTGTTCCTGCTTGGGTTTGGCTAGAGGAGACTGGAGATAGTGGTTATGTGTACAGAACTGGAATCGTGGCATTGCCACGTGACACTGGTCAAGCGGCCAAGGGTAACAGTGAGTTGCTGTAAACCATGACAGACAACAACAGAGATAATAAGAGAACATGATAGAACGACACGTCTAGAGTGGAAACCAAATGGTGAGCCTTCGAACGACACGTCTGGAGTGGAAACCAAATGGTGAGCCTTCGACGTTGCAATATCAAGAACCAAACATTGTTGCATATAATGAACAAATGAGATCGCAGTTGGAACACAACTGAGGTCCAGGCCCCTTGCCCTGTGAAGTTTACAGCACGTGCGTGAGTGTCGATAGACTGGCGCATGGGATGTGACCTGCACCTAGCACTGAGGCAACGACGTTTTGGAAGTGATCTGGTGTGGTGGCACAGTTAAGTGTCCCGAACCGTGCTCTGGCACAGGAGCCTGCCAGCTGGGAGAAGGAAAGCGGGACGACGAGCAATTCATTAGGGAACAGCGGTATGAGAGACAACTGCAGAGAGGATCTGCAGCGAATTGACGCATGGTGCAGGGAATGGCAATTGAATTTCAATGTAGACAAGTGTAATGTGCTGCGAATACAAAGAAAGATAGATCCTTTATCATTTAGCTACAAAATAGCAGGTCAGCAACTGGAAGCAGTTAATACCATAAATTATCTGTGAGTACGCATTAGGAGTGATTTAAAATGGAATGATCATATAATGTTGATCGTCGGTAAAGCAGATGCCAGACTGAGATTCATTGGAAGAATCCTAAGGAAATGCAATCCGAAAACAAAGGAAGTAGGTTACAGTACGCTTGTTTGCCCACTGCTTGAATACTGCTCAGCAGTGTGGGATCCGTACCAGATAGGGTTGATAGAAGATATAGAGAAGATCCAACGGAGAGCAGCGCGCTTCGTTACAGGATCATTTAGCAATCGCGAAAGCATTACAGAGATGATAGATAAACTCCAGTGGAAGACTCTGCAGGAGAGACGCTCAGTAGCTCAGTACGGGCTTTTGTCAAAGTTTCGAGAACATACCTTCACCGAAGAGTCAAGCAGTATATTGCTCCCTCCTACGTATATCTCGCGAAGAGACCATGAGGATAAAATCAGAGAGATTAGAGCCCACACAGAGGCATACCGACAATCCTTCTTTCCACGAACAATACGAGACTGGAATAGAAGGGAGAACTGATAGAGGTACTCAAGGTACCCTCCGCCACACACCGTCATGTGGCTTGCGGAGTATGGATGTAGATGTAGATGTATTGAGGGAATGGATGGGGCTGTGAGGCCTCAATCTTCAAATATGCATACATGGGAACTGCCAACATAGGAACTGCCAATGATGCCCTGTATTGCAAATTGTATTTGCGTGATTGATGAGTTTGCAATGGTGGGCTCTCCAACTATGAGTGACCCACCAATGCTGGCACAGTCAGCAGGCAGGAACGGTGTTGGTTGGTGAGCCGACACTCCAAACCCCATGGAGTATCAACTGTAATAAGGTGCCATCCATGGGTGGCCACCACCATAGCTGGCACCCACAAAGGTTTTGCTCCGCTGAATTTGGAGGGTATCGTCAACTGTGTTGGATCATGGGTTTTGAGGGCTGTCGTGCCAGGAGGAGGAGGAGGAGGAGGAGGAGGAGAGTATGTGGTTGTCACCTACTGAGGAGCTCTGGCAGTTATGGACATGGGTGGTCCTGTACACCTACAGATACTGCGCATGCTGCTGCTGTGGTGGATATGCTCACTGATTTCAACATTTGTTGTTTAAATGCACACACCATTTGCTCCAAATCGTCATTGGTGTAGGGGCGAAAAGGCGGGCTGAACAGGTGTTTAATGCCATTGGCATTGCAGAACTATTCAAAGGCTGTCGTCATGAATTGGGGTACACTGTCAGACACAAGGGTGTGGGGAAGCCCTTTGATGGAAAGAATTTGGGCAAGTGCAACGAGTTTGATGGTCATAGTGATGGACGCCATGCTAATCACATAGGGGTTGTCAGATTAAGCATCCATGACAATGAGCCACATAGAGCCCAAAGAGGGACCAGCAAAGTCCAGCTGAATGCGGTCCCATGGGCAAAGGCGAGTGGGCAAGGGGGGGAAAGACAGGAGCAGCAGCTTGATGTCGGACACATACCAAATAACTGCACACCATAGCCTCCACGTCTTTGTTCAGTCATGGCCAGTAGGCATATCGGCTAACAAGGGCTCTCATCTGCGACATACCTCAGTGTCCACAATGGAGGAGTTCCAAGATATGAGGGTGTAAGGTAGTTGGGATGACATCGCGGTGCGTATTCCCCTCCAAAACCAGCAGGAGAACATCGGAGACACAAACAAATGGTGTGAAAGATGGGCGCAGGCACAGAGTTCTGGATTATCTGATTTGGAAAAAAAAGTGGGCCTCCCATGCAGCACGTAGTACACGAAAAACCGTGAGACAAGGTCACGGCACATTGACGTTCTACATTAGTGTGGATACTGGAAGAGCTCCCGTTGGTCAAATGTTGGGTCTGATCCTAAGACTACACGAGAGAGTTCATCCGTATTTGCATATTGCATAGTAGGTTTATACTTCATGGTGTAATTGTAAGAACTAAGGAAAACAGCCCAACTCTGGAGCCTCTGAGCTGTCCCCTCTGTAACCCAAGAAGAGCACAACCAACAGTTTGTGGTCAGTAATGAGGGTAAATTCAGTCTCAAAGAGATACATACGGAATTTCTTAACGGCAAAGATCACCCCTAAAGTCTCTTTCTCGATCTGTGAGTAATTTCTTTGGGTAGGCATTGTCTTCGATGTATAAATGATGGGTTGCTCAGTTACAGTGCGACTGCACTGCACTAATGCTGTAGGGAGAAGTGTCATCAGCCAGCACAAGGGACACGATGCAGTAAGGGGTGTAAGGCAGGGTGCTGAGCGTAACGTGTGCTTCAGCTGGATGAAAGAGTGCTCACAGACAGCCAACTGCCGAACGGAATGCTCTTTTTCTGCAACTCGTTGTGTGGGTTCATAAAATATGCTGCTTGATGGAGGAACATAGAATAATAATTCACCTTACCAAAAAAGCCTGCAGCCCCTGTAGGTTTTAGGAATATGAGAGTGAGTCAATAGCCAAAACAGTGCAGTCAGTGGGCTGAATCCCTTCTTTGTTGAGCAAGTGTCCGAGGTATTCCACTTGCTCCTGGAAACGAAACCTGACATTTGTATAGGTGGTATTTGAGCCCTGCATCACACAATGTAATAAAGAGGGTGCAGAGGTAGAGAAGGTGGTCTTGGCGCTTAGCACCCGTAATAATTGAGTCATTTAAATAATGCATACAAGCGGGAATGGAAATAGTTAACTGTTCGAGGTAACTCTGTAAGACTGTCAAAGTGGGAGAGATCCCAAAGGGCAAATGCTCATGTTTGTACAAGCCAAAGTCAGTACTGATGACCATAATGTGGGATCTGCAAATAAGCATTGGTCAGGTCAATCTTAGAAAAATATTCACTGGTGACACAGGCGTTGATTGTTGACCCAAAATCTCCAGAGAGCCGGAGGCAGCCATTTGGCTTCTCAACCGCTACCTGTGGTGTAGCCCAGGCATTAGTTTTGACAAGTTCAATTACCCCAGCTTCATGAAGGCGATTGAGTTCAAGCTCAACTGCTGTCCATAGAAAGACCAGAAGCAGATGTGCCAAACAGAAACAGGACACTGCATCTGTATGTACATAAATATGCAACTCGAAATTGGTACTGCATCCCAGACCAGGTTTGACAGATTCAAAAGAGGCACAAAGATAAAGTTCCTGGAAGGGACCCACACGCAAGATGACCTGAACTTCGTCCATGACAAAAAAACCAAACAAGAGAAGGCATTTAGGCCAGAAATGTTGCAGTTGTATACGCAGACAAGAAAAAAAAGTCTACAGTTTTTGCGGATGTACCGGTCAAAAATACACATTTTCTCTGGTGAAAATATACTTTTTCCTGGGTCAAAATAAGCCACACACCTAATGAAAGCACATATTTTATCTGTTAAGTGACAATATACTTCCCCTTGGAACAGCGAAACTTAGCAATCCTTTGACTGGTGACTGTTTTATGAGCTGGTATAGAACTTCCCAACACTATGGAAACAAAACACAGAAAAAAAGTGCGCATTTTGAAAAGATCTTTAGATCCAAACAAGCCCTAAGGCGTTCATTTGCTGCTTGTAAAATTTTGAAAGAATGTGCCATTTTAAAAATATCATCCAAAAAAGGATCGTCCAGCTTGGGTATGCAGTTTGTACTTCCCTATCGGGAGCCAACTGGATCACCACACCACGAATAAAGGAATCCACATATGAGGTTTTGCAAGATGCAATTGAAATCACATGAACTCGGTCCTTGCAAATCAGTCTCCCACAAGTGGTATGACTGACCTGGTTGCTTGTGGTATTTATGGAACTTAAGGCACACTGCGACCACACAGAATCATTGTGAATAACAGTTTGACAGCAATGAGCACATCTCCTTGAACATGAGGGCAATCGGATTTGAGATGGGAGCCAGCTTCTTTAGTAACAGAAAGTCTTTGGGGAAGCCTGAGAAATGAATAGTGACCACTGGAGAGAGCAACATCAGAAACCCAAAAAGTGGCAAAGTGCTGTTTCAGCCATTGCAAATACATGTCCTAACATTCCCTGGTGTCGTTAAACAGCACAAACAGGGGTGGGCAGGACTCCACCTGGGAAACGACCACACAATGAACAGGCTGTGAATCCTGCACCTGCAAGCATTGTGATAAAAGGTGATTTTCCTGATGTAGTACGTCGGTTTGCTGTTGGAACTGCTGCTGCAATTACTGCTGCACGAGAAGCTGTTGCTGTTACTGTTACTGTTTCACAAGTTGCATGAATTTTGTATTCATAAGATGCCATTAACATTTTATCTTTTCGCCAATAATAGTAACCAAAATTGCGGCACTTGCAGGAGACGCTGGCCGAGCAGCCGAGGGTGTCAACGGTGTCACCGAAAATCACAAAATATAACAATGGCGATGGATGAACAAGACAACATGACAAAACAACAAGTATGAAACCAAATCATGAGTCTTAGACATACCAATAGCAAGAATCAAACAATGCTGTGTATAATGAATAAATGAGAGTGCAGTTGGAACACAACTGAGGTCCTCGACCCCATGCTGTGAGCATGGCCATGGGCATCAATGGGCTGACACGTGGCGCGTGGCCCATGCCCAGCGATGAGGTGATGACAACAATGCTCATAAACATTAAGAGTGCTGCCTAGCAGTTGTCATTTAGGTTCATGCTTTCTGGTCGGCTTTCTAATTAATCAGGCCAGAATACCAGAATGTGTGCATGAGGTGTGCCTACTTGTGTGGATTGTGGGTGCTTTCCTTTCTTTTCTGAAGAAGGTTTTGGCTGAAAGCTAAGTGTGTAACAGTCTTTTCACTGTGCCTGTATGCAACTGAACATGTCATCTTTACAGTGAGTAGCAATCTAGCCTTCTAACCTTTTTGTAATGATTAAGTGTACATAGTACATATTTTACACACACACACACACACACACACACACACACACACAGAGAGAGAGAGAGAGAGAGAGAGAGAGAGATACCGTATTTACTCGAATCTAAGCCGCACTTTTTTTCCAGTTTTTGTAATCCAAAAAACCGCCTGCGGCTTAGAATCGAGTGCAAAGCAAGCAGAAGTTCTGAAAAATGTTGGTAGGTGCCACCACAACTAACTTCTGCCGTCGAATATATGTAGCGCTACACAGACATGCTTTGTAGGCACAAAGATAAATACTGGCACCAAAACCTCTGCGTCAGTAAATAAATTTAAAAAAAAAAGGTGGAAGACGAGCTTTTTTTTTCCTCCGCCCCGAGTTCCGACCACTGCATTTTCATACATTATCCAACAAAGTAAATACAAATTCCGTATTGTTCATCTTCGAATGTAGTAGAATTTCAATGTACTACGAAAATCCGACTGGCAAGACTGTTTGGGATGTTTGTCAATATGACCAACTCTACGTTCTGAATTTTTTCCTACCTGTGAGAAGAGATGGTTGCTAATAGTAACCTGATGAAATGTGAATTACAAGCAGTATTCTCTTCACCATTCACCATAAGAATAATACGAATATAAACATTTTGCCATGTGTTCTTCCGTGTTTGTTGCTATCTCATTTAAATCCTGTCTGCCTAATAAACTACGAAACTAGAGCGAGACAACAGCAAACGCGGAAGAATACACTTATCGTGTCATGTTTATATTCGTATTATTCTTAGCCTAATAGTGATACAGTCAGAAATGAACCACGGCAACTGACTAGATTTTTAAATCTAAGACGACTCTAATTTCTGTGCAGAATTTGATGTAGTAAAGAAGCGGCTGCAAAGACTTTCAAACGGAGAAAAATTTGCGCCTAACTCTCGTTCAGAACATGTTCTATCATACGCAGCCTATTATTTGGTTCTTGTTGATCATTCTCAAAGAAAGCAACAGTGTAAGTAACAACAAATAGCAATCTCTTGACATTGCTTCGCTGATGAGACGATTCGCCTCTTTTTAGTTGTAAGCGGCGGTAGCGCGCACAAAAGCAAGCGATGCCGCGAACGGCGACAGGCCGTAAACACGCACTATCAGAATGCGACAAACAAAGCATGACACAGTACAGTGATGCATTTTCAGCTTAGAGTGACGTAAACACCTATAACAGAGAAAACGGCACTTATCAGATCAAACAAAATAAGCAATCGATTCAAACCAGATGAAGCACGTGAAAAAGGAAGGGTACCCGTGTAAATACGGACGAAGCGCCTGACGCATAGCAATGGCTACCTGGTAAAGCTTACAACTTGAACCAAACTACTGTAGCTGTATCGTCATTCATTCGACCTAAATTGTGTCTCATATTACAATGGACCAACTTTGTTTCGATTTGGAGGTGCGGTCTAAAACTTTTCTCTCCCCTTGAATTTCGAGTCTCAAATTTCAGGTGCGGCTTAAGATTCGGGAAATCTTTTTTTCCTTTGTTTCGAGTCTCATTTTTCAGGTGCGGCTTAGATTCGAGTGCGGCTTAGATTCGGGTAAATATGGTATATATATATATGTGGGGGAGGGGGGGGGGAGGCAGCGAATAACATTGGATTTCTAAAAGAATTCACATTTTTTCGGGATAATTTAAAAGATGTGACCAAAATATAAGACATATAATCATGAAATATATACAGAGAGAAGGTAGCTTCTTGTTGCTGAATACATGGTGTATAATAAAATGCACAGGAACAACTATTCAAAGAGACAAAGCACAGTAGAAATGCCTGACATGGCATACTGGATTTAATTGGCAAATGGAGAACATACAAAAATGTAGCATCACTGAGGAGGCCTAGGCGTGAGTATTCGAGGGATGTCCAGCATGTCCCAAATGTCCCAACAGGTCTACTGCTGTGGTCAACCTGTGGTCGAGTGGGAAGTGATTTCAAGATGTGGCAAGCAGAGAAAGACTTTCTGGGAAGGTGATCAAAAGGTCTCTTTGGTTTACCTGACAATCAACTTTCTGGCAATATCTGTATATGGTAGCTATCCTTTCCAAACTGCACTCATTTTCTCTGTTCTAGAGGGCTCATCCTGTCTTGCAAGGTCCGAGGATTGACAAAGGTAGTATTAGTGGGGAATGGGAGATCCAGCGTTAGGTGCATGATAAGAGCCCCTTAGGGATAAGGTTGCCAAAGACAGGAAGAAATCCAATGTGCACTCTTATGCTACCAAAGATTTATAGGAGTCCTTCTGGTTGCCACAAAGAGCACAGGGCACAGCCAACTGCATGTCTTGGCTCATGTCACAATGTCACTTCAGGACAGAAAAATTTCCGTCTGGCTTCCAAAGGCTATCTGAAGTGATAAAGACCATCATCTTGTTTGTAGATAATGGTGGAACTCACAATGTACACAGGGAAAAGGTAGACCGGGAAAACGTCAGTACTATAGTTGCAAATTATCGCAGCTGTGTTGAGAAAGAACCAGAATGGTAGACCTAGAAAATAGTAGTATTATAGCTGTAAACTATCATAAATTAGTTGGGAAAGAACCAGAACTCCAAGCACTACCAGAAATCACTGAAGCTTAAATCAAAGATAAGTTAAGCTGATGAACTTAATGATGTACATAAAAGATACACTAAATTCAGTTGGTGGTGGTGGTGGTGCTGTTGTACGTAGTTTCTCTTGTAGTGGAACTGAAGTACACAGCTGTTGTGAGTCAATATGTGTAGAAGCTGTACTCAACAACCAAAATAAATTGCATGATAATTGTTTTCTTCTACCAAGTCCAGACTTACATGATATGGTGCCTGAAAGATTCAAGGAAAATTTTAGTCTCATTTTAAATATGAGCTCATTTTGAATATGTGCTCAACTCACACAATCTCCCATCAATTTGTAGACAAAGAAAGTTTGAAATCAGTTGTTGGCTGAAATATCATTCAAAATTGTACAAAATGAGGTTTCAGAAATTTTATTTGGGCAATTAGTTTCAGTGTAAATGGTTGTGATAATATACAAAACCTCTTAGCAATAAACAATCTGGAGGAAATAAAAAGTGTCACTATGGACACAAGGATTTGCGACCACAAGGTGTAAATCCATCAAAAATGAACACACTATTATGAAAAGGGTAGACTGCTATTCACCATATAGAGGAGAGGTTGAGTCGCAGACAAGCACAATAAAAATGTGAATTTTTGACCAAAAGCCCTTCTTCTTCTGAAGCAGACACTGAGGCTAGAGACGGTAGTTTTGTGTGTGTGTGTGTGTGTGTGTGTGTGTGTGTGTGTGTGTGTGTAAGTTGTGCTTGCATGAATGTGCACACCTTGTCTACTTCAGAAGAAGGCCTTTCAGCCAAAAGTTCACATTTTAGCATGTATTTGTTGTACCTGTCTGCAACTCAATCTTTTCATAATATTGTCATTATTCCATCCTGGATTTTCCATCATTTAAAAATAAACATGAAATTTATCAACTTAAAAAAAAAGCAGATAAAAATCCACATAATGACTTCTTGACACACAATTTCCACTTTTTTCATACTAACTATATAAGTATCATCAAATATGGCTGATAAAAAAAATAATAAATTAAAAAAAAACAGTGCTAAAGCAACTGACTGTATTATATAAAGTAAACTAATAATATAGGGAACAGACTACCAAGGGAAACAAAGCATGTCAGGACAGTGTTACAGCAGCAAAGAAAAAAGCATGCTAGATTCAAAAGAAAAAGCACAAAATCTTCAGGATTGGTGCCAGTTTACAGATGCTATAAAGTTTGTGTGGACTTCAATGTGTGATGCTTTTAATAGTTTCCAAATCTCAAGATCTGGCAGAAAACCTAAAAAAGTTCTGGTCATGTATAAAGTATACCTGTGGTAAGAAACAATAAAAACCTCCATTGCAAGATATCAATGGTAACATCACTAAAGAAGAGTTATTCCAAAATTCTTTCACCGTGGAAGATGCAGTAAATACTCCAGAATTAATCATGAGCACCTGCAAACATGATTAATTTGGAAGTAGATACCCTCCGTGTAGGCAAACAATTAAGTCATTTAATTCAAGCAGGACTTCTGGTCCGATTGCACACCAATTAGATTCCTTTCAGAGTATGCTGATGAAATAGCTCCATTTATAGATGTTTATACAACTGCTTGATCAACACAAGATCTGTACCTAAAAACTGGAAAATGCACAAGCCACACCAACACCCAAGAAAGGTAAGAGAAGAAATCCCCTGCATTACAGACCCACATAATTCACATTGATCTGTAGTACAATTTTGGCACATTTACTGTATTCTGACACTTTGGAACATGCAACAGACTTTTTCTGTATGTCGAAGGCTATTTTATTTCAAACTTACCAATTTCGAATGATTGTCACACATCTTCTGATCTGATGAGCAATATAAATAAATTACAACTGTGTTTCAATCGTGTGTTTACAATATTACAGAGCTAATTTTTTTCTATCTAATTATAATATAAAAGTTGTATAACTTACTGTATCTTGTAGTTACAGGGGAACTAATCTTAATGGAACTACCGGTTTCACTGTCATATACTACAGTTTCACTTACATTCCAGTATAAATATCATTGAGGCAGCTTTTGGGGTGCAAACATGACCTTTGTACAGCAGGAGAACTAATGGCGATACTACACAGAGCTCCAAAATGTTTTTATTTGAAATTGCCAGAGGAACTTGAAGTTTATGCTCGTGAGGTTTACACCCACCAGCTAAAACTCTGGGACACCTGCTGAATGAACAAAGTGACTTTGCACAAAGTAATTATTGTATAACAGTGTTTTTAGCATAAATCTAACAATAAATAGGGACTCTACGGACTTTTTTTTTTTTTAAAAAGGGGGGGGGGGGGGACCTAATGAACTTTTGAGGGGTCAACAGAGAAATGAAAGACAAGAAATCAATAAATTTCTTTTTAATGGACAATCCTACCAAATGAGCCAGATGAGAGATTATATAAAAAAGAAAGAACAACAAAAATTTGCAAATACAGTACACTCTTCATTGTACTTTAATTCTTTATTGATAATGTGTTGTTCATCTTTCTGAGGCATCTACAGAATAATATATACACATAGCGTAGTCTTAGGGTTTGAATATTTTGACTTCATAGTTTCATTTATACACATCAGCACACGTAACTATTGTTCTGAAGATGACCAAAAAGGGTGAAACATGTTGGCAGTATATAAATAAATAGCAATCAAGGCTGTTTTTAATTTGAAAACCATTATCACAGCTGCTGGCTTCAGCCAGTGTTGAGTGGGAGAATATCTACACAACAAAAGTATTAGACCATTTGCAATTAGGTAATGTAAGAAAGTAACTTTTTTAAATAGTCACTTTGATGGAGTACAACTTCCATCTCATTTACTATTTTATTTAATTTTTTATCATTTTTATATATTGTAATACTAGAACTGTAAATCAAATAGAAACTCAAATTATAAATCAAACTTAAATAGTCTTAGTATCACCATCATATTTAAATATAAGAGATTTGGGCAATTACAAAGATACAGTTACTCTTTCTTATTGCAGGATGATGTTTTCCTTGTTTTTCGTTTAATGTCTTCCGAAATGGATCTGATTTTTAGGCTTCTCCACTTCTAATTCTTTTAACTCCAGCTACCGTACCTTGGGCTAGAGAGATTTCTTTATAATCTTTACATTTAATTCCTTCTTCAATGCACTTAGTGGCTTCTTCAAGCACTTGATTAGCAGCTTTTCCTTGGATTTCCTTTTCCTTATTTTTCTGCAATAAAGTTTTTGACAATTCTTTCATATCAGCAGCAGCTTTAACCTTCAGCTTTTCTGTACTTTTTCTGAATGCTCAACATCTTTTCTTGCTTTTTTTCCCTTCTAAGTAGCTTTTGTATGCATTTCTAGCCAACAGTAACAGGATGCAAGTGAGCCTGATGGTTGTACAATTTCATACCAGAAAAATGTTGAACCTCAAATTTAAACCTTGTTTACTCATGTTTACCTGATCACTCGTTAAAACATGTCCACAAAGAGAAAATCCTCTTTCTACTGAAGCACTTACCATAAGACAAACAAAACTGCTTTTACAACTTTTGTTACAGTGGGATATTTTACAAAGTTTACGTTCTAATTTGGAGCTTATTTGTAAGAATGAATATCAAATTAAATTAAACATGTTGAGCACTTCAATTATGTACAAACAGTCTAGTAAATTCTCCCTAACAGAACTAGGATGACAGGGGTCACTAAGTCTTAATGAGACTGTACAGTACACATAAAAATTGGACTCGTTGACTGACTCTCAGCCATATTCTGAAATTTTACTAACTTTTTTCCCCATGAAAATGCATATCCTATCTGTTTCGTTGATCTCACTTGTAACCACCATTTGACAATTACTACACAATGTAATTGTACTATGGTGTTATTACACCCACAGAAGCTTTCGCTGCAATGAGACTAGCCCAAATGACACCAACTTTGAATAGTTAAAATTTATGATTTGGTTTGTTAACTTAAATGCACTTTCATTAACTGCATGAACAGTGATGATTCTGTAAATAGGTGAATATTAAAATTTGTTTTTAGTGCATTTACTAAGTCCTATGAACACCAACTTAACAACTGCCATTTGTTGTTACAGCACTACTGCTCTCCAGTATAACACTGTTGAGTGCAAGTGATTCATCACTTTAGTCCAAGTCTTGTGATACATCACAGCTTATCTTACCGATTCGATTTTCGGTATGATGTGGGTTGACAAAAAGAACAGTTTTAAAAGTTCAAAGATCCCTGCTCTTAAGGGTTCTCATACAGTGTAAGAATTCCTGGAAAAAATTATGTTTTTAAACCTGCAGTATCTCACATTGTCTGTGAGCTACAAGTTCAAAATTATTGTTAACTTAATTTTCAATTATTTTCCTGGCATTACACCACTAAACTTGGGGAAAAGTACTTGCATAACATGTCATATGCAAATCTCATCTTTACTCCTAATCATTAAAAAATATCTTATGACACAATGCTAATCCAAAATTAATTACTATACCAATTAATCCCTTTGAGTGTGATTATCATAATATTTCATAGCCATAGCTAACAACCTACTTTTCCAGCAGCTTTCCGAAGTGCTGTAATTTTTTTGCTAATATAATGGTTGTGGCACAACTGGCACATACAGTAGCCGAGAATGACGCAGTACTGCAGCATTGAATGTTTCTGATCACAACCGAAATCAGTAGCACATTTCTCAGTGGCTAGCCACACGTTCTGTCTCTGATGGATATTTGACGGTAAAAAAAAAAAAAAAATGGAGAGTATGTCACACAAAAGTAGCTGGCACTGCACAGCAGCACTGTCTCCTCGTATGTTTCCTTGCCCCACGACCATCAATGTCCTCCTACCATTACTCCCTGTGGTTCCCTCAAAAGGGGATTTACTTTATGTGCAGGAGCTGAAAGAAACCAAAATGCCGAAAAAAAAAATGAGTTAAGGCCAGTTGTAACATGAAAGATGCCTCAATTAAGCTTCACTGGGGTTATTAAAATTAAAAGAAAAGGACTTTCGGGATCAAATTTTTAAAAAGTACCTTTTTCGTACTTTAGGAAAAAGGGAACTTCAGGGACCAATGGGATGTCTGCTAAATACTCCGTTGTGAAATTTTTGAAGCCATGTCCTGGCTTTTATCAGCTCACGTTATTGGGGTAGTATGAAAAGCTCTGCCATATGCCCGCTGTGGCAGTCCGCCATCCGCTAACAGCGTTGAAATTGACACAATAGGGGAAACTGCAACATGACACTACATTCAGGCTGGCACTTACGCAGCTACTTCTACAATGGTCAACTTGAAAGAAAAGAGAACACAGATTTTTAATTTTAATTTTTCCCTTTAATAAAACGTGCTTGTAAATCCTCATTAATGTTTTCTGTATAATTCTTTGGAATGTTTTATATGTTATTATTTCAGTATTACATTTTAAACCCATAATTACCTGTAAAAGGCACTCTTTTAACACTACAGGCATTCTACACCAACAAAGACAGCACACAATTAAGTATTTCATATATGACAGTGCAACTGATAACTTCCCTTAAGATTGGCTATTCTCTAACTACAAGATAAGGTACTATCATGAAAAGGATAGTTGCTACTCACCATACACTGAAGATATTGGGTCGCAGATAGGCACAACAAAGAGACTGTCACAATATAAGCTTTCGGCCAACCAGGCCTTTGTCAAAAATAAATCACACACACACACACACACACACACACACACACACACACACACACACGAGCGCGCGCACGCTCGTGCGACTGCGGTCTCTGGCAGGGCTTCAGCTGCCAGAGACAGCAGTCGTGTGTGAGAGGTGTGTTTGTGCGCATGTGTGTGTGTGTGTGTGTGTGTGTTTTGACAAAGGGCAAAGTACTTGTTGACCGAAAGCTTGTAATGTGACAGCCTTTGTTGTGCTTATCTGTGACTCAGCATCTCTGCTATATGGTGAGTAGCAACTACCCTTTTCATGATATCGATATACACCTTCCTGGATTTTCCATTGTAAGATATGGCATACAGAAACGCATGATATCACAGTGATGTTTACTAATAAAATTCTCTCTAGCTTCCTGCTGCGCCAATTAGTTTAAAATCCACAAGTTTTCGGAAGAGAACTTCTTGGCCACTGTCAAGTGGCAATTTTCTTCTTCTGGTTGCTGCTGCCTTTGTGATGTCACTGGAGCTCGCTCCAGCACAATACATGTCAACTTTTTCACTGCGCATCCAGATGACAGTCACCACTTGACAATGGCCAAGGAGTACTTGATCGAAAGCTCAAGAATTTTAAACCATTTGATGCAGGTGGAAGTTCAAAAAAATATTTATCGAGGTATGGCAGGTCACACAACTTTTGTATTGTAATCAGGTAGAAAAAAGCTTGAGCTTTGTAATATTGCAAACACAGAAATAGAACCCAATTGTAATTTATTTCTACTGTTCAACAGATCTGAAGGTGGGAGATATTGCCTAAAACTTGTCATTTTGAAATGAAAACAGCAATCTACAGACAAAACATGAGCCTGTTTTGTATAACATTGTGTCCAAGTACATTCAGTTTTGGTTGTGAAATGTCTCTAAGTACACAATCTATTAACACCCAATCAGCAAGGATTCAGAAAATATAATTCTTGTGAAACACAACTGGCTCTTTATTCATGCAAAGTAATGGGTGTTATCACCAGGGAGGTCTCACGTCGATTCCGTACATCTAGACTTCTAAAAGGGTTTAGGTACTGTTCCTTACATGTAGCTTATAATCAATTTGCACACCTATGGAATATCATCTCAGCTGTGCAACTGGATTCATGATTTACTGCCAGTAAGGTCATAGTGGCTATTACGTGACGAGAATTCATCTATACTCCATTCATCATAAGAATAAACCTGATCTAAACAAACACAAATGCGATGATTGGTCAGAAGCTGTAGCACAAGTAGACTGGTGTTGTAATGCTCTTGAAAGTAGGCTCTACTTATGTATTAGATATATTATTACTAAGTTACATTCAATGAAACTTAAATAATTTCAAATGTGTTAACAGCTATCAATGTTTTTCTTAATCATGCTTTGGCTACATAGTTTTTATGTCAAATATCATGTACAGTCACAACCTCTGCAGTGTTGTGCTCCGATTGTCGCACTGTTAATGTGGAGTATGAAAATGGTCGAGGCTGCTTCCTGCTCTGTAGCAGAACATGGTTAAAATGTGCTGAGAAGTAGGTTGTTCTTAACATTTCTCATAATATTACAGAGATAATTGGCTTTGAAGTTTTCGAAGGATTTTATTATATACAATTTTGACACAAATACAAATGGGATGCATAGTGGAATTGGTAGCATAACAAATTGGTAACCAAGGGAAGTTCACGGTTCACTGGGTCAAGCCTCACCTGTGTCAAAGTTTTTTCTCGTACAATTTGAAATACCTACACCTCGTAACTGTAAAATTCATCATCATTTTTTATGAATAATGCATGTCTTCTTGTTTTTAATTACATATTGCACGCGCCATTCCTGTTTTCATTTCAAATATAAATTCTCAATTATTGATATTTATGAAAGACAGGCAAAAATGAAAAGCCATTATTTTGCACCACAGATGTAGGTATGCGTCGAAGAAACATGAAAACAATCATTTTCACAGCATAGATCACACCATACAAATGCTGCATTTTTACATTTGCCACTGTAGCATTACAATATGAACCTAACAGAACTGACCTGGAGCCCAGTTAAGGGATTTGGCCCAAGAAATAACAAGACCGTTAAGCTGCCAGACATACTGGGACTAACGCACACAGCTTTTCCATGTGTCACTGCCATACACTGGCAGGATATAGAACAGCACGTCATAAAAGAGGAGGAGAAAATGCAGTGCCTGGGTGGTTTTATAGAGTCTGTTGTTGATCGATTCATTATCAACGTAGCAGATGACAGTTCCAGAACTGAAATGTATTTCTCAGATTTGGATAAGAAAAGAGCTAAGAGATTACCAGGCAGCTGACTGTAATTAATACCTTCAGTGGCTTCAGTATTCAACAGTACGGTGAAATCCATGCAGTATGCTTTTATATCACACATAGCTTGTTCCGAAAAATTACCCTGTGTTTAAGTTAGGAATTTTCATCACTCTTATTTGTAATTAGTATACGTCAGATGAGAATGAGAGCATTTTATGCTTTACATCCAGTCATCTAAGGAGCGTGCAGTAGTGCTGGAATTTTGCCGAATATTATTTCATTCTCTTTAAAAATTAAATGACATTTAAAGCTACATTGTTTCTTTGCTGTCTCTTTTTACACCTGAACTGCAAATGCTCACATCATTGCTGGACCGCTGGTTAGCCAGTGCTGTCCAAGTTTAATGCGCCAGTAAAGCTGTTGTCCCGCACATTACTGCTCAGCCTATGTGTGTAACACAGCATAAAATGTATCC
The DNA here is from genome assembly GCF_023864275.1 of Schistocerca cancellata. Taxonomy (NCBI): domain Eukaryota; kingdom Metazoa; phylum Arthropoda; class Insecta; order Orthoptera; family Acrididae; genus Schistocerca; species Schistocerca cancellata. Next base: position 612,731,139 of record NC_064633.1, on the reverse strand, counting down.
TTATAATTGTACCTGACTGTACTGGTCACAGCTTGGCTTCTGCTACACATGAAACGAAATCCAATGAGATTCAAGCAAATGTGGAAGAATACATGGTGTAATGTTTACATCAGGCTAATTCTTGTGATGGACAGATTATAGTGCAAAAATTATACCTGGTTCATCAAGGAAGCAATATGGACCCTCTGCTGTTCTTAATTTTTGTAAACAATTTAGGATACAATCACAGCAGTCCTCTGAGATTGTTTGCAGATGATGCTGCATTTACTGCATAGTAAAGTCATTAGAAGATCAAAATGAACTGCAAAATGTAGACAAGATATCTGCATGATGTGAAACAGCTAAATGACCCCGTACAACAAACAGTGTGAGATCTTTCACATAACTAGTGAAATCTGTTAAAATACAAGTACACATCAAATCACACAAGACTGGTTGTCAAAAAATTTCGAACACCTTAAATGAGTACCATCGCACAGAAAATGTGGGGAAGGCGAATCAAAGAAGTGTTTTATTGGCAGAGCACTAAAAAGGTGCAAGAAATCTAATAAAGAGACTGCCTTCTGTAAGCTTGTTGATTCTGTTCTGGTGTACTGCTGTGAGGTATAGTATCCTTACCAGATAAGATTTTTGGAGGATATTGAAGAAGTTCAAAGAAGGGCAGCTTGTTTTGTACTACCACAAAATAAGGAAAGGAGTACTCTATCCCAGCTGTTCATAGACACACATACCCTGTGCAGACGAGTATTGTCCTGTTGCATTAGAGTAACGACATGAGGATGCTCGATGTCTGATGTGCCACAGTATTGCCACTACCAGCTATGACCTGAGGTCACACCTGATGGTTCCCCACACTGTGACACAAGGAGTAAAACCACTGAGCCCCTCTAAAATATTGGAAGAATAAGGCATCTCCCCAGGCTGCTGCTACACTCGCTGATGATGGTCATCAGACAGAAGTGCAGAGGTGTTATTCACTGCTGAACACTATGTGATGCCAGTTATCAGCAGTCTACATTTCTCAGTGACACAACCACTCTAAATGCAGCCACTTGTGTTTTGGTGTTAACAGCAGCCGCCATATGGGATGGTAATTCCAAAATTTCTGGCTGCTGCCAGTCTCTGACCAAAGGTGTGTGATAAGACAGAATGTTGCAGGGACTACATTACTTGTTCTCGGATGGCAAGCATTGATATTAAGGGGTTACGATGTACTTGGTGCACAATACAGTGTTCCCACCTTGTGGTGGTTAGATACGGTCAATTGGAACCACGACAAATAGTATACCCACCCTCATGTTTCTATGCAGTCACATATCGAGCCACTGCCACATCCAAACATCCCACAAATCTGCACTGCACAACTCTACCAGCCAGCTAAATGAAGACCCACAATGAGGCCCCTTTCAAACTCTGCCAGGTGCTGGTAATGCTGTCTATCACGAGTATGTAGCATCACTGTGTTCTTCATAGTGATCAATCAATGCCTGACACTGTTAACGACCTTTATGTACCCTACAAAGCTTGGTAACAACATTGATCACAAACAACACTAACACACACTGTTGGCTGTTCTACCTGACACAGAAAATTGCAACTCTAATCACTTACGTAACTGCCGTTGGTATGTATGGGTACAAAGTTACATTTACATCCAATGTAGTCTTCTTGAGGCTTCACTTTTTTTTATGGGCAGTGCACATTAAAAAGTATTGGAAAGAAGCATCAGCTAGCCTAGCTCCTGTACTTTCCTTAACTGGTACTACCAACCTTATGACAACTATTTTGCCCAAATAAAACTTCACGTCACCCTTCCCACATAATAGGAACGCTGAAGATAATTTCCAGCTGTGTATCCTTATTTGAGCCACTGAATGATTCTTGGAAATTAATTAAGCCTTCATGAGTTGGGAAACATACAAAATACTTCTGCAACTCATTCTCAAGATGCACTTGAGTAACTGGGTTCCCCATCAGGTCGGAGTAATGGAAGATATTGAAGTAATTCAGAAGTATGCTGCTAAATTTGTTACCAGTTGGATCGACTGGAACAAAAGTGTTAAGGAATTGGAATCATTGGAAAGAAGAAGACAAACTTTTTGGAAAACACTACTGAACAGGTTTTAGGGAACCAATATGTATGACAGAGTGCAAAACACCTCCCATATCTCAAATGACTGTATAAAACAATGCCAATCAGCAGTGATACAGAGGCACACAGGCAATTAATTTTGCTTCACTCCATCTCTGAGTGGAACAGGAAAAGGAAGCTACCTACCATAAAGATAATATGCTAAGTTGCAGATGGGCACAGACATTCTGGGCCAAGCTGCCGGAGTAGGCAGTCATATGTGTGTCAGGTGTGCTTGCTTGCGTAAATAACTGGTGTGTGCTTCTCTTTTTACGATGAAGGTTGAGACCGAAAGCTTATGTGTAAGTGTCTTTTAATTGTGCCTGCCTGCAACTCAGCATGTTATCTTTATGGTAAGTAGCAATCTATCTTTTCCTACACTGTCGATAACAAACACATTAACACAAAAATTACAGAACGGATAAACGATGATGGTCGAAGACATACCTTTGGCGTTAATTTTTTGGCAGAAGTGATGACCTCATAAAAGCCTTTTCTCCATAATAATTCTTCTGTCTTGCGACCATATTGCAAAGGCTGCGCAAATATTATTCTCTCACACAATTCCTTCAGCCTGCTTTGCTTCAGCAGTAGGCTTGATGTAAACAAATCACCCACCTCCTCTGCTAAGCTGCGTCCATCATCCAGCTGCCTTGCTACCTCCGTAACGGTCCTGCAGTAAAAGAGGTTAACATTAAGCATAGAAAAGCAGCAACACCACTTATTTCTCATTATTCTACAGCTCCCATATTAAAACCAAATTGGACCTACACACAAATTTCAGTATGGACAAGTACATTAGCAAACCTTCAGGTATCATGTACTTATAATCTAGCCTGATGAATCTGTTACGTCTCTGAAGAGCAGAAAAAATGCTGACATGGCAGAGATAAGGTAAAATAATGCATATGAGGACGGAAGTTATTTATAGAAAGGAGAAGAAAAAGAAATAAATACATATTTTCACTTAGAAGAGACTATTATGAATGTGACACTTTACAGTCCAAAGATAGTGCAGGCAACAGACAAAGCCTCAAAATCAGGAGCTTGCTGAATATCAAATAATCTAATGTATTCATTGGTAAAAGAAGAGGGTGCATTTGAGGTGACAGGAGAACCTGTTACCATGCATTCTGAATTACTGAAATGTTTTAAGATGTTAGCAGAGTAGTGGAGGCGGCGGCGGCGGCGGCGGCGGCGGTGGTGGTTGTTATAGTAGTACTAGTTGTTGTTGTTGTGTCTTCATTCTGAAGACTGGTTTGATGCAGCTCTCCACTAGTCCATCCAGCGTAAGTCTCTCTGTCTCCGACAAGAAGATGCCCCCACTGGTGGGCTCAACTTTTTGAAACAACCAAGTACATGGTGATGCAGGTTAAGACCCCAGGTATCGCATCCTGCTGCCATTCACCCTGGTGGGTCCTTGTTTGTGAGTAAGTGATGAAAAAAATTCCGAATTTTGTGTGACGCTCAATATTGTTAAAAAAGATGTATTACACCGACAGGTTGTGTGGTATAATTGATAGCTTCACATTCATGATGTTCGGGGTTCGAATATCATCAAGTGCATAATTTTTTTATTTTTAAATCTTCATTGAAATTACTCTGATCATTATTTTTATTCAAGTAATGATCATTATTTTATTCAATTAATTTGTTTAAACGTAATATTTTATTTCTGTTCCTTTGTCACACAATTTAATCATGTATGAACATTTTCATTTGCTTCATTTTTTCTTTGTATCATTCTTTTTCCCATTCCAAGTCGAAAACAATATAAACAGAACATGAAGAAGTTCCTTTTTCAATTTTCTCAATTGTGCTCCTTGAAAAGAATGTCGCCTTCCCTTCAGTGATTCCCACTTCTAGTTCACAAAGCATCTTAATAATACTTGTGTGTTGTTTGAACCTACTGATAACAAATGTAGTAGCCTGCTTCTGAATTGCTTTGGTGTCTCCCTTTTACCTGACTTGGTGCAGATCCCAAACACACTTAACGGTCCTCAACAACGGGTCACACTAGGGTCCTATATTGGATGTCCTTTACAGGTGAACCTCACTTTCCTAAAATTCTCCTGATAATTCTAAACGACCATGTGCCTTAGCTACTACAATCCTTACATGCTTGTTCCATTTCACTTTGCTCTTAGGCCTAGATATTTAATCGACATGACTGTGTAAGGCATCACAGTACCCACGCTGTATTCGAACATTATGGGTTTGTTTTTTCTACTCTTTTGTGTTGGCTTACATTTTTCTACATTTAGAGCTAGATTGCACTCACCACACTGACTAGAAATTTTGTCTAAGTCATCTTGTATCCTACTATGGCCTCTCAATTTTGACACCTTTCCGTACACAACAGCATCCGCAGCAAGCAACTCCAGCTTGTTGCCCTCCCTGCCTGCCAGATAATTTGTGTGTACAGAAAATAACAGGAGTTTTATCACACTTCCCTGGGGCACTCTTGACGATACATCTGTCCCTGCCGAACACTCACCCTCAAGGAAGTCTTGGAGCCACTCATGTATTTCGGAATCTAGTCTGTACACTTGTATCTTCATTAACAGTTGGCAGTGTAGTACTGTGTCAAATGCTTTACTGAAATGTGGGATATGGAATCTGCCTGTTGCACTTCATTCATAGTTCACAGGATATCATGCGAGTGATGCTTTCTAAAACTGTGCTGATTTGTGGACAGAAGCTCTCAAGGAAAGTTATTGTATTCAAACAGATAATATGTTCAAGGATTCTTTCACCATTCTTATATAAAGGAATCACTTGGAGCTTTTTCCAGTCAGTTGGCACTTTGCGCTCAGCAATGGATTCACAATAAATGTGAGCTAAGTAAGTGGACAATGCTGTACAGTTCTCTTCGTAAAACTGGACTGGCATGCCAACAAAATATGGAGCCTTATTTGCTTTCAACTCTTTCAGTCGTTTCCATACGCTGGGAATGCTTATTAATATATCCTCCATACAGGACTCTGTGGGATGGTCAAACGACGTTATATTTGTACAATTACTACGCTTAGCGATTTTACGTATGACCACAATTTTCTTGAGTTTTTAGCAAGATCTTTTGCTAATGTATGATGGTGGTAGTTATTGTGAGCTTCACTATCAAACTGAAATTTGACCTAAACAGAGACAATATTATTGTCAACTGCAATGAACACACCCCCTCCTATGACGTCTAATCTGTCTTTTCGATATATGTTCTACGAATCACTGAATACCTCAAGAGCCTTCTACTTTTGGTTTCAGTCAGCTCTCAGTCCCGAGAATAATCTGAGTCCGAGAAGTTTCCTGGAGCACAGAAAATTTGGGAACTTTGTTACGAATACAATTTACTGATAATTTTTTTTTACACTTGAAGTGTCTTTACTCTGAATGTAAGTTGTCTGGTGAGTGTTCATCAGAGGAACTCACTCTACTACCTAGCCTTTTTTTTAAAAAAAAAAAAAAAAAAAAAAAAACACGTGCAATTCACAAGTACTCTGCTACCTGAGTAGCTGTTTCTTTCTGTAGTGCACCCCTGACCTATCAGGTCAAGGGGAGTCCTACAATTCCCCACCCAATAAAGCAGATCCAGAAATCTGAAATCTGCAGCCAAGAGCATCACAGAGTCAACTAAGCCTTCAGTTGAGCCCTGCACTCAGCTCCAAACCAAGGGCCATGACTGACTCTGGAAACAAAGCTGCAAACTGCGAGCTCTACTAGCAACCCAGGTGTGAGGTCTGCAGCCTTCACCACCTCTACCAGCTGCCTGGATGAACTGAGGCTGGCTTTATAACCCAAGCCATAGGTGTCATTGGTCCGACATGAGCCACGACTTGCAGACAACTGCATCCTGCATGCTCGATAACAGCAGGCAAGACCTCCTCCACATCTCGGATGAGGGGTTCCAGCAGACATAAAGAGTGCACACTGATATTCTGGCGCTGAATGCCATGCGCCCAAGGCACTCCATAACACACCTAACATTGAAGTTCCCAATAACTAGTAAACCCCTCTCCCCTTGCGCCTGCTCGAACCCTGCTGAAGGGGTGACCCCCTGTCCACTCAAACGGCAAATGGGCGAGGCCACATGACCAGCCTCTACATTGTCCGTACGCCTCAAGCGAGGCAGATGTGTTATCATCCACCACTCAACCCCTGTGAGGGCAGGTCCACCACATCGGATACAATAGGAGGTGCTTCACCAGCAGAGCCTGTGAGGGAAAAAAGCTTCTCTGGTGAAGCCCAAAGTGAGAAAAGAACGATATACCCAATAACAAATCCTCACTATGATCATGATGCCCAGTTAGTGTACAGCATAGTGCTTACAATATTGATACTCTTCAGTGGAAACAAGAGAATAATTAATAATTACAGAACAAATGTTTTTAAGAACAGTTTACAATAGATGGCCTACGATAAAACTTATAATGAATTCCAAGTACAATTTAGAGCAAGAATAAAATAATGTGTAACCTTTCACTATTCCCCGTTTAGTTTTTTTTGTGTAAGTCAGAGTTTTTGTGCTTTTTTTATTTTTTAAGACAAATGTACAGGATCCTAAACACACTTGTTGTACACTTTTTTGTTAAATTTCACTTTTAGTAACAGTTATTTGACTTCATCACTTTCTCAATAAACGATAGGCTTTTCTATAACGTATACTGGCGTCTAATCTAATTTTACTATACAGTGAGTGACTAGGCATATCTAAGGCTTGTGCTACCATCTAGCGAGATTTATGTCAATCGAATTGGGATAAAAGTCTGTATCAGTATGCTACCACCTGGTGGCACTGATGTAAACGTGTAATTGAGTGTTAAGGACTAGCTGTGCATGCCAAGAGCTACGCACATTGTTCATCAAATCAGTACGTATCTGACCCCTAAGGCAGTTATGTCACGCCAGTTGCACATGCACAAAAACTCATTACAATGTGCACAACTGAAGATGTGCTCATGACCCTGATATCAAGTTGCGCAGAGTCTGGTGGAGTAGCAATGTAGTATAGTGTGGTAGATTTAGTGCTGTGTATTTCAGATTAGCAAGATGTATGAGACAGGCGAAATACCCTCAGACTTCAAGAAGAATATAATAATTCCAATCCCAAAGAAAGCAGGTGTTGACAGATGTGAAAATTACCGAACTATCAGTTTAATAAGTCATAGCTGCAAAATACTAACGCGAATTCTTTACAGACGAATGGAAAAACTGGTAGAAGCCGACCTTGGGGAAGATCAATTTGGATTCTGTAGAAATATCGGAACACGTGAGGCAGTACTGACCCTACGACTTATTTTAGAAACTAGATTAAGAAAAGGCAAACCTACATTTCTAGCATTTGTAGACTTAGAGAAAGCTTTTGACAATGTTGACTGGAATACTCTCTTTCAAATTCTGAAGGTGGCAGGGGTAAAATACAGGGAGCGAAAGGCTATTTACAATTTGTACAGAAACCAGATGGCAGTTATAAGAGTCGAGGGGCATGAAAGGGAAGCAGTGGTTGGGAAGGGAGTGAGACAGGGGTGTAGCCTATCCCCAATGTTATTCAATCTGTATATTGAGCAAGCAATAAAGGAAACGAAAGAAAAGTTCGGAGTAGGTATTAAAATCCATGGAGAATAAATAAAAACTTTGAGGTTCGCCGATGACATTGTAATTCTGTCGGAGACAGCAAAGGACTTGGAAGAGCAGCTGAATGGAATGGACAGTGTCTTGAAAGGAGGGTATAAGATGAACATCAACAAAAGCAAAACGAGGATAATGGAATGTAGTCAAATTAAGTCGGGTGATGCTGAGGGAATTAGATTAGGAAATGAGACACTTAAAGTAGTAAAGGAGTTTTGCTATTTGGGGAGCAAAATAACTGACGATGGTCGAAGTAGAGAGGATATAAAATGTAGACTGGTGATGGCAAGGAAAGCGTTTCTGAAGAAGAAAAATTTGTTAACATCAAGTGTAGATTTAAATGTCAGGAAGTCGTTTCTGAAAGTATTTGTATGGAGTGTAGCCATGTATGGAAGTGAAATGTGGACGATAAATAGTTTAGACAAGAAGAGAATAGAAGCTTTCGAAATGTGGTGCTACAGAAGAATGCTGAAGATTAGATGGGTAGATCACATAACTAATGAGGAGGTATTGAATATATTTGGGGAGAAGAGGAGCTTGTGGCACAACTTGACTAGAAGAAGGGATCGGTTGGTAGGACATGTTCTGAGACATCGAGGGATCACCAATTTAGTATTGGAGGGCAGCGTGGAGGGTAAAAATCGTAGAGGGAGACCAAGAGAAGAATACACTATGCAGATTCAGAAGGATGTAGGCTGCAGTAGGTACTGGGAGATGAAGAAGCTTGCACAGGATAGAGTAGCATGGAGAGCTGCACCAAACCAGTCTCAGGACTGAAGACTGCAACAACAACAACAATTTCAGATTACTGCATCTATGTTACATTTAACAGTATTCACAGAAAAATAACCAATAAATCCGCAATGTGTCAAAAGTTAGGGTGCGCACATGTTCTTACATAGCAACCACCACTGAGACTGCCCCATCATTTGCAACTGATAATGGAAGAGTATATTAACCAGCAACAGGTCTTGAAGGGCCAACTGTACCGACTGACCGCTGTGTCATCCTCAGCCCTTGACGTTGCTGGATGAAGATACAGAGGGGCATGTGGTCAGCAAACCACTCGCCCAACCGTTGTCAGTTTTTGTGATCGGGGAGCACCGGTCATTACACTGCCCAAAAAATCATCACACTGTACAAACAAACATAGATTCTGTTGTGATTATCACTACTTCAATAGCCGACCAATTACAGATGCTTATCCAGTACCGAATATCAAGGAAGCAATGGATAACTTGGGGCAGTATAAATACTTCTCTACAATACATGCAAATAGCAGCAACTGGATGTAATGCCAGAGGACCAAAGACTGCATTTACAGTTCCTTGAGGTCATCAACAGTAACGATGAATGCCGTTTGTTTAAAAAATGCACATCACATTTCGACAGTTGCTGAATGGATTGTTATGGGGTTTGAAGCTGTGACAATGCATGGTGTACCTTAAAGATATAATATTTTCAAAGGAAATGGAGGAACATGTGCAATGGTTAAAAGAAGTTTTTAAGATATTAAGTTCCAAATGACTCATTCTAAGCAATAAGAAGTTTCCTTTTGCTTTACAGGAAGTGAATACTTACAACGCATGATTAGCCAGGACGTTGCAATAACGGATCCCAGATTGACATACCTAGTGCAAAGTTTCATAGCACCGCAGACACATAAAGAATTACAGTCATTTTTAGGATTAGCTATAATTGCTACAGAAAATTTGTGATAGGATTTGTGGGTATTGAAGGAACACTAACACATCTGCTGAGAACGGGTATGAAGTACCAATGGGCAGCAAAATGTCAAGCCACATTTGAAAAACTGAAAGAGGCATTAACAACTAGACCTGTGTTGATCCTACCAGATTACAAAATGGAATTTATTTTATTGTGTGATGCTAACAACCACTTAATAGGTTGTGTTCAGAGTCAAGAAGAACAGGGCAAGAAGCATAAGTGGCTTATAGTTAACGGCAAACGAACAGGGCTGAGAAAAATCAGAATGGTTGTTTGGTTTAAAAGTCCCATCACACAGACTTATACAATGGATTTTAAAAGTCAGCAAGTTTGACTTTGAAGTGATCCATAAACCAGCTAAAAAAACATGGCAATGCAGATGCAACTTGCAGAAACACATGCATAATACAGGCACTGGATTGTAGATCTGCTGAGTGGCTGTACGCGCAACCTGCCAACACAGACTGCATGCTATTCACAACATGGCCACAGTTCGCTGTTCACAATGGGTTACGTAGGACAACTAGGCTTGAGCCGCACATAGTAGTGCCGACTGTGCTGCAGGAAGAGCTACTGGAGGAAGCATATCATCCAAATTTTGTCTGGGCGTGGAGGGTGTTGACAACAGACTGGAAGGTAGCTGGACGTTATTGGTGCAGGACACAGAAACAAGACATGGGTCAATATGTAAGAAATTGTGAACCATGTGTGCAACACGCAGGTTTAAGTCATCAGCAAGTGCCGCTTTGAGATGAGTGGCATGGATATTTTAGGACTTTTGGCCTGGCACTATCAGGATACCATTATGTTGTTGTTGCTGTCGTTGTCTTCAGTCCAGACACTGGTTTGATGCAGCTTTCCATGCTACTCTACCCTGCACAAGCTTCTTCATGTCCAAGTACCTACTGCAACCTACATCCCTCTGAATTTGCTTAGTATATTCACCTCTTGGTCTCCCTCCACACTGCTCTCCAATACTAAAATGGTAATCCCTTGATGCCTCAGAACATGTCCTACCAACCGATCCCTTCTTCTAGTCAAGTTGTGCCACAAATTTCTCTTCTCCCCAATTCTACTCAGTACCTCCACATTAGTTATGTGATCTACCCGTCTCATATTCAGCATTCTTCTGTAGCACCCCATTTCGAAAGCTTCTATTCTCTTCTTGTCTAAACTATTTATCGCCCATGTTTCACTTCCATACATGGCTAAACTCCATACAGATGCTTTCAAAAAAGACTTCCTGACACATAAATCTATACTTGATGTTAACAAATTTCACTCCTTCAGAAACGCTTTCCTTGCCATTACCACTCTATGTTTTATATCCGCTCTATTTCGACCATCATCAGTTATTTTGCTCCCTAAATAGCAAAACTCATTTACTACTTTAATCCAATTCTGTCAGCATCACCCGATTTAATTCGACTACATTCCATTATCCTCGTTTTATTTTATCAATGCTCATCTTATATCCTCCTTTCAAGACACTGTCCATTTTGTTCAACTGCTCTTCCAGATCTATTGCTGTCTCTGACAGAATTACAAAGTCATCGGCAAACCTCAAAGTTTTTATTTTTTCTCCATGGATTTTAATTCCTACTTCTAATTTCTCTTTTGTTTCCTTTACTGCTTGATCAGTATACAGACATCGGGGATAGGCTACAGCCCTGTCTCACTCCCTCCCCAACCACTGCTTCCCTTTCATGCCCCTCGACTCTTATAACTGCCATCTGGTTTCTTGACTCTTATAACTGCCATCTGGTTTCTTTACAAATCGTAAATAGCCTTTCACTCCCTGTATTTTACCCCCGACACCTTCAGAACTTGAAAGAGAGTATTTCAGTCAACATTGTCAAAAGCTTTCTCTAAGTCCTCAAATGCTAGAAACGTAGGTTTACCTTTCATTCATCTAAGGTAAGTCATAGGATCATTATTGCCTCGCATGTTCCAACATTTTGACAGAATCCAAACTGATCTTCCCCGAGGTCGGCTTCTACCAGTTTTTCCATTCATCTGTACAGAATTCGAGTCAGTATTTTGCAGCTGTGACTTATTAAATTGAGAGTTCGGTAATTTTCACATCAGTCAACACCTGCTTTCTTTAGGATTGGAATTATTATATTCTTCTTGAAGTCTGAGGGTATTTCGCCTGTCTAATACATTTTGCTCACCAGATGGTAGTTTCGTCAGGGCTGGCTCTCCCAAGGCTATCAGTAGTTCTAATGGAATGTTGTCTACTCCCGGGGCCTTGTTTCGACTTAGGTCTTTCAGTGCTCTGTCAAACTCTTCACCCAGTATCATATCTCCCATTTCATCTTCACCTACATCCCCTTCCATTTCTATAACATTGCCATCAAGTACATCACCCTTGTACAGACCTTCTATGTACTCCTTCCACCTTACTGCCTTCCCTTCTTTGCTTAGAACTGGTTTCCCATCTGAGCTCTTGATATTCCTACAAGTGGTTCTCTTTTCTCCAAAGGTCTCTTTTAATTTTCTTGTAGTCAGTAAATATATTACCCCTAATGATATATGCCTCTACATCCCTACATTTGTCCTCTAGCCATCCCTGCTTAGCCATTTTGCGCTTCCTGTTGATCTCATTTTTGAGACATTTGTATTTCTTTTTGCCCCCTTCATTTACTGCATTTTTATATTTTCTCCATTCATCAACTAAATTCAATATCTCTTCTGTTATCCAAGGATTTCTACTAGCCCTCATCTTTTTACCTACTTGATCCTCTGCCGCCTTCACCACTTCATCTCTCAAAGCTACCCATTCTTCTTCTACTGTACTCCTTTCCCCTGTTCTTGTCAATCATTCCCTAATGCTCCCTCTGAAACTCTCTGCAACCTCTGGTTCTTTCAGTTTATCCTGGTCCCATCTCCTTAAATTCCCACCTCTCTGCAGTTTCTTCAGTTTTAATCTACAGTTTATAACCAATAGATTGTGGTCAGAGTCCACATCTGCCCCTGGAAATGTCTTACAATTTAAAACCTGGTTATTAAAGCTCTGTCTTACCATTATATAATCTATCTGAAACCTTCCAGTGTCTCCAGGTCTCTTCCAAATATACAACCTTCTTTCATGATTCTTGAACCAAGTGTTAGCTATGATTAAGTTAAGTTCTGTGCAAAACCAGTCTCAGGACTGAAGACCACAACAACAACAACTGTGCAAAATTCTACCAGGCGACTTCCTCTTGCATTCTTTACCCCCATTCCATATTCCCCTAATACTTTTGCTTCTCTTCCTTTTCTACTATTGAATTCCAGTCCCCCATGACTATTAAATTTTCCTCTCCCTTCACTATCTGAATAATTTCTTATATCTCATAATACATTTCATCAATCTCTTCGTCATCTGCCGAGCTAGATGGCATATAAACTTGTACTACTGTGGTAGGCGTGGGCTTTGTGTCTGTCTTGGCTACAATAATGCATTCACTATGCTGTTCGTAGTAGTTTACCCACACTCCTATTTTGTTATTCATTGTTAAACCTACTCCTGCTTTTACCCCTATTTTATCTTGTATTTAAAACCCTGTATTCACCTGACCAGAAGTCTTATTCCTCCTGCCACCAAACTTCATCAATTCCCACTATAACTAACTTTAACCTATCCATTTCCCTTTTCAAATTTTCTAACCTACCTGTCCGATTAAGGCTAACCTAACCTAACCTATCTGTCCGATTAAGGCATCTGACACTCCATGCTCCGATCTGTAGAACCCCAGTTTTCTTTCTCCTGATTACGACATCCTCCTGAGTAGTTCCCGCCCAGAGATCCAAATGGGGGACTGTATTACCTCCCGAATATTTTACCCAAGAGGATGCCATCATCATTTAACCATACAGTAAAGCTGCATGCTCTCGGGAAAAATTATGGCTGTAGTTTCCCCTTGCTTTCAGCAGTTCGCAGTACCAGCACAGCAAGGCCATTTTGGTTAATGTTACAAGGCCAGATCAGTCAATCATCCATACTGTTTCCCCTGCAACTACCGAAAAGGCTGCTGCCCATCTTCAGGAACCACATGTTCGTCTGGCCTCTCAACAGATACCCCTCTGTTGTGGTTGCACCAATTGTACAGCTATCTGTATTGCTGAGGCATGCAAGTCTCCCCACCAACGCTGATGTCCATGGTTCATGGGGGGTCCACCAGTACGTTATGACAATTATGACTGAATGATTGAGGGGGTATGGGACTATACAGTGAAGTCATCAGTCCCACAAAGCCAAAGTTACACATGGAATCGAGAAGGTTCGCTAAAAGTGGAGAGGAGTCATACTATAAAAAGGGGAAGTTAAAACACACACTGTACAAGGTATAAAAGAGTATCCCAAATCTAAAAACTGGGGAAACAGAGGGATAAAAGAGCGGTGTTTGCTAGGGGGAGTGGTCGTGGGTCCCAGACCAGGAAAATCTGAAGAGAGGCCCCAACCACAACCACCCTGCCCGTGCTCCAGGAGTAAAGCAAAACCTTACATCTGAAAATAAAAACCACTTTCACGGCTGAAACCGATGGCCAGTTCTACCACCTGCAAATCATCTGCCAATACAAAATTTAAGGAATCTGAGAGACTATACTTTGTACGAAGGGCCAAAAGATGGGAACATTCCACCAATATATGGGATACCGTCAGTCTGGCTCCACAACCACATTTTAGGGGAGGTTCATTATGCAAGAGGAAACAATGAGTGAGCCTGATATGACCAATGCGTAGACGGCATAAGACAGTGGACTCCTTCCAAGAGGAACAGAGGGAAGAGCACCAAACCACAACAGACTCCTTGATTGTGTGGAGTTCATTACTGTGAGCAGTAGCGCACCAGATGTCATTCCACTTTTGGGCAAATAGAGCTTTGACATACATCTGCATATCCGCAGCTGGAATCATGAAAGAGAGTGGGTAATACAGATCTGCTTCTCTAGCCAAACAATCATCCAGTTCATTCCCTGGGATGCCCACATGACTTAGGATCCAGAGACAGACAACTGAGCAGGTGGCACTGCCAAGGGCAGAGAGGTGGTCATGGATAGCAGAGACCAAAGGGTGATGAGAGTAGCATCAGTCAATAGTCTGTAGGCTGCTAATTGAGTTGGTACATCTACATGGATACTCTGCAAATCACATTTAAGTGCCTGGCAGAGGGTTCATCATACCACTTTCACAATTCTCTATTGTTCCAATCTCGTATTGAGCACGGAAAGAACAAACACTTATATCTTTCCGTACAAGCTTTGATTTCCCTTATTTTATCATGGTGGTCATTTCTCCCTATGTAGATTGTTGTTAACAAAATATTTTCACATTCGGAAGAGAAAATTGGTGATTGGAATTTCGTGAGAAGCTTTCGCTGCCACTAAAAACGCCTTTGTTTCAATGATGTCCCCCCAAATCCTGCATCATTTCAGTACACTCTCCCCCCTATTTCATGATAATACAAAACTTGCTGCCCTGCTTTGAACCTTTTCAATGTACTCTGTCAATCCTATCTGGTAAGGATCCACACCGCACAGCACTATTCTAAAAGATGACGGACAAGCGTAGTGTAGGCAGTCTCCTTAGTTATCTGTTACATTTTCTAAGTGTCCTGCCAAAAACACGGAGTCTTTGGTTTATCTTCCCCACAACATTTACTACATTTTCCTTCCATTTTAAGTAGTTCGCAATTGTACTTCCTAGGTATTTAGTTGAATTTACGGCCTTTAGAGTTGACTGATTTATCATATAACCGAAGTTTAACTGGTTCCTTTTAACATTCACGTGGATGACCTTACACTTTTCGTTATTTAGGGACAATTGCCGATTTTCGCATCATACAGACATCTTTTCTAAATTGTTTTGCAATTTCTTTTGATCTTCTAATGAGTTTACTAGCTGATAAACAACAGCGTCATCTGCAAACAACATAAGAGAGCTGCTCAGATTGTCTCCCCAAATCGTTTATAAGGAACAGCAAAGGGCCTATAACACTACCCAGAGGAATGCCAGATATCACTTCTGTTTTACTCAATGACTTTCCGTCAGTTACTACAAACTGTGACCTCTCTGACAGGAAATCACGAATTCAGTCACATAACTGAGACAATATTCCATAAGCATGCAATTTCACTACAAGCTGCTTGTGTGGTACAGTGTCAAAAGGCACAAATTAAAACACTGTGGAGGGGGGCCTGAGAAACAAAATGGAGGGCTCTGTGAATGGCTAGGAGCTCTGCTGTAAATACATTACATGATCCTAGCAATAAATGGTGTTCTAAGCCAGTAGCAGACATGAAAGCGTGTCATTGCCTTAGAACCATCAGTTTAGAAGATGGTAGCACCCTGGAACTCTGCAAGGACAGCACATACAAGACAGGAAGCCATAAGGAGGACAGAGATCTTAGAACCCTGGAATAGGTCTGCCCTAATCCATGGTCTAGGCACTGTCCAAGGAGGAGTGTGGGAAGAAATACACGGGGCGCATTCCAGTGAGTGGAGAATGAGGTCCCGGCAGGGAGTAGTGAGTCACATTCCAACCAGAAATCTTACCTGTGGGTAGTCATCAGGAGGGAGACATCCCTCGTTTGCAAAAATGACAGGGTACACAGGAAAGTCTGGGAATTGGCAAATGGTGACTGTGTAAGAAACCAGGAATTGGACCCATCACATTTGTAGAGAGGGAATCCCAACTTATGCGAGGTGACTGTAAACAGGACTAGTGCGAAAGGCACCAACAGCCAGATGTACCTCACAATGGTGAACAGGGTCAAATATGGTCAGAGTGGAAGGAGCCGCTGAGCCATAAACCTGACAACCATAATCTAGTCTGGGCAAGACCAGAGCATGGTAAAGATGGAGACGTGTGGCAAAACGTGTGGGCCAGGAGGTGGACAGCATTAAGCTTCGGCATGCATGTAGTCTTTAGGTAGCGAATATGAGGCAGCCACGTAAGCTTTTTATAAAAAAGAAGGCTCAAGAAACATAACTGTGCTACAACATTGAGGAGCTGGTAGCCTAAATAAGGGTCTGGATTGAGGTGTAGTGTGTGTCGACGACAAAAATGCATAACCTGCATTTTGGAGGGAAAAAAACTGGAAGCCACGGGAGATAGCCCACGCAGAGGCCTGTCAGATGGCACCTTGGGTCTGGTGCTCAGCAGATACTACCGAGTGGCAGTTGCACCAGATGCCAAAATCATTGACGTACAACATCGGGGTAATCGCATGCCCAACAGAGGTTACTAGCCCACTGATGGCTATGAGGAAAAGTGTGACACTTAACGCAGAACCCCATTGGATACCGTTCTCCTGAATCCGAGGAGTGCTGAGTGGAGTGCCAACTCGAACCCGGAAGAGCCAGCGAGATAAAAACTCGCGAACAAAAAATCAGAAGGGGGCCACAGTAGCCCCAGTCATGGAGGGTAAGTAAAATGTGATGGCACCAAGCCGTGTCATATGCCCTACGAAGCCGTGTCATACACCCTACGTAGGTCAAAGAAGACTACACCAAGATGCCGGTGGTTAGTAAAAGCCTGTTGGAATGCTGTTTCCAATCTGAGTAAACGTTCAGTTGGAGATCATCCTCCAAAGAAGCCACAATGATACAAGGATAAACGGCCCCGAGAGCCGAGTACCCAACGTAATCTGATGCTAACCATCCTCTCAAGCAGTTTACAAAGTATGTTCATCAGGCTAAATGGGCAGTAGCTGTCAAGAGATTTTGGGTTCTTCTCAGCCTTAAGGACAGGGCTAACTATACTGTCTTGCCATTGTGATGGGAAAGCACCTGTGAGCCAAATGCGGTTGAAGACACTGAGGAGATGTTGCCTCTGGGTAATGTCCAAGTCTTGGATCACCTGGTGGTATCTTTGGTGTGACGTCATAAGCGAGTGACTGCGTGTGAGATCGCTCTCTAAGTTTTCATATATTTTTAGGTTTCAGATACATATTTTAACGTTTTTTGTGATACTATTTACTATATAAGTGACGTATTAGTGGTTTCTTCATTCACCTCTGCCTTTCTTGTGTTGTGACCTGATATCTGTGAGTGTTTCGTATCGAGCAACTTAACCTGTTGCCTGTGTTTACATTCCGCACTGACCAGTTGCAGCTGTAGCGGCACATCAAAAGCTAAGTACTAATTAATTGTTTGTGTATAGTGGTTTATTTAGGAACTTTAGTAGTCTTCAAATGGTGTTCTTGGTGTTTTCTGGTGAAATAATTTCAGAAGAACCTTTTGGGAACTGTTTACAGCTTCGTTACTGTGTCATTAGACGTTTGATTCTCTTTCTGCATTAGTCTTTTGTTATATTCACATTTGTTGTTTATAAATAATGTTAATAATAGAAGTTACTTCCCTTGTAGAGTAAGTTTGTGATTATTGTAGTCAGGTTTTTAACATCTTCTTATTGTAGTAGCGGAACTTAGAAAAAGTAAAATTTTACCACGAGTGAGAAGTGTGGGCTTTGCCGTAGGATCGTGAGTAGTGGATTGCGGTGTGAGACTTGTTCGAAGTATTTTCACTGGGGGGAATGCAGTGGGGAAGCCAGTGGGCATTCTGGTGAGATCCTCTCCTGGAACTGCAGGTTATGTAGCAAGAGTAAATTGATAGAGGAGCAGGAGCGTAAGATCTGTGCCCTTCAGGTGCAGTTGAAAAACGCACAGGAGGAGCTAGATAAGATGAGGAGGGAGAAGGGGGTTGGGGAGTGGGAGCTGGCTGTTGGCAAGAGATCTGCTAGGAGAAGAAGATTTTCAGACAGTTTTACTATTGGTGTTTACAATAGATATGACCAACTGTCAGAGTCTAGTGGAGAGGAATCTCTAGTAGCTGTAGATGTAGGAAGTATGCAGCAGACCTCAGTAGTTACTGTGCCTAGAACAGTTGCAAAGTCGAAGAGAAAGAAGAAGGTTCTGCTGTTAGGTAGTTCTCATGGCAGAGGTGTAGGCCAGCAGTTGCAGGAAGTGCTGGGGAGTGAGTACCAGGTCACCAGCATTGTGAAGCCTAATGCAGGGTTGGCTCAGGTGACTGTTAACATAGGGGGGTTATGTAGGGATTTTACTAAAGAGGATCAGGTAGTGATTGTGGGTGGGGCTGGTAATAGTATTGATAGGGATGGGGAGTATGACATAGATGGTGACCTGGAAAAGATAGCCACTCAGACTGGCAACACGAATGTGCATTTCGTGGAACTGTTTCAGCGTCACGATCGGCCTCATCTTAATACAGCCGTCAGGCGTAATAACATGAGACTTGGGGGTGCGCTGATGACAGAAAGCACGGGTCACATTTCAGTGGTGTCGGTGGAATCTATCAGCAGGACGGGTTTCACTAGACACGGCCTGCACCTCAACAGGTATGGGAAGGGGAGGGTGGCAAAGCTTATAGGTGACAGCAAAGGTGGGGTTGGTGGGATCACTCATGGGAAAATTCCTGCAGTAGTGGGTGTTAGAGCTGCACCTTTTTTAGACTGAAGTCAGCTGATAGGTATTCCTGCTTAAGGGAAGTCCCTCTAACAAGGGAATCACTTTTGACAAAGCTTAGGTATCCGAGTAATGAGGGAATTAGTATATTTCATCAAAATATACGAGGTATTAGAGATAAAGTTAGTGAACTGCTTATAGATGTTGACTCTGAAATTATTGGTATATCTGAACACTTCTTAAATAAGGAGATAATTCAGAGGCTTCCTTTACCAGGATACAGGTTGGCTGGCTGCTTTTCGAGGAGCTCTTTGCGGTGTGGGGGAGTAGCCATGCATGGGAAAAACGGCATCGCATTTGAGTCAATTGATGTTTCAAAGTACTGCACTGAAAAGGTGTTTGAATGTTATGCAGGTGTGGTTAAATTTAACGGAGCTAAACTTGTAACTGTTGTTATTTATAGATCTCCAGACTCCGATTTCACAACATTTTTGCTAAAGCTAGAGGAGGTTCTTGGTTCACTTTATAGGAAATACAAAAAGTTAGTTATATGTGGTGACTTCAATATTAATTGTATAAGAGATTGTGCAAGGAAGAGGATGCTGGTAGACCTCTTTAATTCATATAATCTTATGAAAACCGTATTCTCTCCAACGAGAGTGCAAGGGAACAGTAAAACAACCATAGATAACATTTTTGTTCATTCCTCATTACAAGAAGGGCATTCTGTTAGCAAAAAGGTGAATGGCCTTTCAGATCATGATGCGCAAATTTTAACTTTAAAAGATTTTTATGCTGCAACACGTGTTAAATATAGTCATCAGCTGTTCAGGAAAGCTGATCCAGTTGCTGTAGAGACCTTTGTAAACCTTATACAGCAACAAGAGTGGCAAGATGTTTATAGCACTGATACAGTGGACGATAAATACAATGCTTTTCTCAAGACTTTTCTCATGCTCTTTGAAAGTTGCTTTCCGTTAGAACGTTTAAAACAGGGTACTAGCAAAAACAGGCAGCCTGGGTGGCTGACTAGAGGGATAAGAATATCTTGTAGAACAAAGTGGCAATTATATCAAAACGTTAGAAACAGTCAAAATCTAAATGCAGCAGCCCATTACAAACAGTATTGTAAGGTGCTTAAAAATGTTATGAGGAAGGCAAAAAGTATGTGGTATGCAGATAGAATAGCTAAGTCTCAGGATAAAATTAAAACCATATGGTCAGTCGTAAAGGAAGTTGCTGGTCTGCAGAGGCAGGTCGAGGATATAGAATCAGTGCGTA
This sequence comes from Schistocerca cancellata, assembly GCF_023864275.1. Lineage (NCBI taxonomy): Eukaryota > Metazoa > Arthropoda > Insecta > Orthoptera > Acrididae > Schistocerca > Schistocerca cancellata. The sequence goes on along the minus strand of NC_064633.1, from coordinate 612,710,963 downwards.
GTGGGAATGTCCGTGTTACTGATAAGTCGCATATATGTACAGTATTTAATAATCACTTTCTGAATATAGCAGGTGAACTAAATAGAAACCTAGTCCCAACAGGGAATCATATAGCGCTCTTACAAAAAAGTGTTCCGAGACTGTTACCTGAAATGCTCCTCCATGATACTGACAAGAGGGAGATTGAGTTAATAATTAAATCACTAAAGACCAAGAACTCTCATGGATATGACGGGGTATCTAGCAGAATACTGAAGTATTGTTCTATGTATGTTAGCCCAGTTCTCAGCCATATCTGTAACTTTTCCTTTATGAGTGGTCGGTTTCCTGACCGATTAAAGTACTCGGTAGTGAAGCCACTTTATAAAAAGGGAGACATTCATAATGTTGACAATTTTAGACCTATTTCTACGCCATTGGTGTTTGCTAAAGTTATCGAGAAGGTTGTATATACAAGGTTACTGGAGCATTTAAATTCACAATATTTTCTGTCAAATGTTCAGTTTGGTTTTAGAAATGGTTTAACAACTGAAAATGCTATATTCTCTTTTCTCTGTGAGGTTTTGGATGGATTAAATAAAAGGTTGCGAACGCTAGGTGTTTTCTTTGATTTAACGAAGGCTTTTGACTGTGTTGACCACAAAATATTACTGCAGAAGTTGGACCATTATGGAGTAAGGGGAGTAGCTTACAATTGGTTCGCCTCTTACTTTAAGCACAGAAAGCAGAAGGTAATTCTCCGCAATATTGAGAGTGGTAGTGATGTTCAGTCCCAATGGGGCACTGTTAAGTGGGGCGTTCCCCAAGGGTCGGTGCTGGGGCCACTGCTGTTTCTTATTTGTATAAATGATATGCCTTCTAGTATTACAGGTGATTCAAAAATATTTCTGTTTGCTGATGACACCAGCTTGATAGTGAAGGATCTTGTGGGTAATATTGAAACAGTAACAAATAATGTAGTTCATGAAATAAGTTCGTGGCTTGTGGAAAATAATTTGATGCTAAATCACAGTAAGACTCAGTTTTTACAGTTTCTAACTCACAATTCAACGAGAACCGATATTTTGATCAGACAGAATGGGCATATTATAAGCGAGACGGAACAGTTCAAATTCCTAGGCGTTCGGATAGATAGTAAGCTGTAGTGGAAAGCCCATGTCCAGGATCTTGACAGAAGCTAAATACTGCTTTATTTACCATTAGAACAGTATCTGAAATAAGTGACACTTCAACACGAAAAGTAGTCTACTTCGCATATTTTCATACGCTTATGTCGTATGGTATTATTTTTTGGGGTAATTCTTCTGATTCAAAAAGGGTATTTTTGGCTCAAAAACGGGCTGTTCGGGCTATATGTGGTGTAAGTTCGAGAACCTCTTGTCGACCCCTATTCAATAGTCTGGGAATTCTGACATTGCCGTCACAGTATATATTTTCTTTAATGTCGTTTGTTGTTAGCAATATTAGGCTATTCCCAAGAGTTAGCAGCTTTCACTCAGTTAATACTAGGCAGAAATCAAATCTGCATGTAGAATGCACTTCCTTGACTCTTGTGCAGAAAGGAGTGCAGTATTCTGCTGCATCCATTTTCAATAAGCTACCACAAGAACTCAAAAATCTTAGCAGTAGCCCAAACTCTTTTAAGTCTAAACTGAAGAGTTCCCTCATGGCTCACTCCTATTCTGTCGAGGAGCTCCTGGAAGAGCTAAAAAATTAAGCAAATTCCAGTGTTACATTGTTGATTGTCTTCATTTAAACTTACGACTTGTCACCTGAATATGTTTTTTTTATTTTTCATTTTATCTGTTTCTAATATCGTGTTATAATTTCATGTATTGACTCGTTCCATGACAATGGAGACTTCTCTTTAATTTGGTCCCACGGAACAATAAATAAATAAATAAAAGAGGTAAGAGCCTGCAAGAATTCCCATTCAGGGAAGGCTTCATTACAGGGTTCAGCACGGTGTGGGTTGAAACAGATGGGGAGAGGGGGGTCTATTCAACTCGGTATTTCTGCTAGAGAAACATAGTGGGATAGGAAGAGGGCGTCAATGCTATTGCAAAGTGTGTCGCGAGGTGTTCTGCAAAGACCAATGGATCAGTGCACAGAGCACCTTGGAGTTTAACACCCTCGACAGTTGACTGCTGTTGGCAGCCCAGAAGGCTACAGAACTTGGACCAACACTGTGATGAAAAGGCATACCTCCTCACAGATGAAACATAGCAGTCCCAGCATTCCTTTTTACTCTGCTTAGTAAGGTAATGAGCCTTAGCATGGAGACACTTAAAAGCAAAGAGGTTGGTCTGCGAATGGTGTCATTTAAATCACTGCAGCACCCGTCAGCGGTCCTGGACAGCAACTGATATCTGCTTGGTCCACCACGGTACCAGTCTATGATGAGCGGGAGCTGTGGATAGGGGGACAGCAGTGCCAACAGCATGAAGAATGGGGGCAGAGATGCCTTGCACAACCTCATCAATGTAATTCCAGAGAGAACTGTCAAAGTGCACAACAGACATACATAAACAGTGATTGCGTTTCTTGAAGATCAAGGCAGAATGCGCAATAGGAAGAAACAAGACACTGTATTTCTGGTAGATGACGAAAGTACCCACAGCAATTCCACAGGATGATTGTCCAGGTTAGATATAAAGAAGCCGAGAGGAGGTCATGTCACTCAGTCAGTGGTCATCACCAACAAGGATGGGGTAATATAATAAATGTCAGACTCAGGTTGCAAAGGGAGGAGATGGCACCTCTGGGGGCACTGGAGGAGCCTTGTTTTGGGGCTTAAGTTTCTTCTTCTTTCGTGGAGGAGGAGTAGGAGGTCAGGGCACGGCACAGAGGGAGTACAGGCATCTGCAAGATCTGGAACCGAAAAAGAGTGGGTGACCTTTGGGAGCACAGATAGTGCGTCTCGTGGCTGATATGTGGTATTAGGCTTCCGGCCTGAGACACGTCAGGGAGAGGGGCCCTGGGGGTAAACCCCACCACTTGCAGGTGCTGAAGAAGGGGGGAGGGGCACTTCTTTGGCCAGGAATGGGGAGCAACTCCTGGAGGGGAGGTTGTGGGAACTGCACGGGAGGGGGAAGGGGATGGGGCTGGAGTAAGGAAGAGGTAGGAGGGTGAAAGATGTAACAGAAGCAAAAGTGGAAGAGAGTGACACTGGATGGAGTCTCTCATATTTTTGGCGAGCAGCATAAGACAGGCAATCCAGGGACTTATACTCTTGGATCCTCTTTTCTGTTTAGTAAGTTGGACAATCTGGCAAGCGAGGGGAGTGGTGGTCATGACAATTAACACACACAGGTGGCAGAACACAGGGGCTTCCCACATGGAGTCATTGTCCACAGTCACCACACAGTGGGTCCACTGTGCCACTGTGCAGCATGAAGACATACGCAACAAAACACGAGCACCTCATGGGTGGTGGGACGTGTAGCTTCACGTCACATCTGCAACACATAACCTTGACTTTCTCTGGGAGGGTATCCCCCTCAAAAGCCAGAATGAAGGTGCTAGTATCGGTGCAGTTGTCTTTGCGAACCTTCTGCACATGTTGAACAAAATGAACACCGCATTGCTCCAGATTATCCCAGAGTTCCTCACCAGTTTGAGGGATGATGTCCCTATGAAAAATCACTCCCTGGACCATATTCAGAGATCGGTGAGGGGTAACAGACACTGCGACATTGCCAAGATGATCACAAGCATGAAGAGCTGCAAACTGGGCAGCAGAAGAAGCTTTGATCAACAGGGAGCCCGACAGCATCTTACTGAGAGACTCCGCTTCACCAAACTTGTTCTTGATATTCTTCACAAAAATGTGAATGTGTCCCTGTCTGCCATAGTACAGATGAGATAGCGGGGGAAAGTGTTTCGTGCAGCATTCGGCGATCCTGCACCATTCAAAGAGACAGTCATTGGAAAATGGCCAGATTTTTCCAGCTTTATATGCTTCATGCACCAAGCATCCGCCCTGATACCAACTACTTCGATCAGGGGCTCTCCCCGTAAGAGCCACCCAGCCACAACAACGGCTTCCTAGGCTCCAGGAAGACCAGCAACTACTCCCTAGCCTACATGGGGAGGAAACAGCTCAGGTATTAGTAGTGTGATTCCTGTGTCGGCACAGGGCTTAGGAAAATGGGTAGATAACAGCCTCACCACACGGACTGGCTACACATGCTGGTGACCCAGCAGGTTGGAGGGGTGCTACAGAGGGGAGGAAGAGGGGACAGTGATCCACGCCATAGATGCTGGAGAGGGAGTTCTTCCCCAAATAGCTGACACAAAAAAATGGAAAATTTAGAAATGGAGGTCAAACCTCAAGCCAAAAAGGATGAAAGAGAACAGGCAGAAGGAACAAAATTGCAAGCAATATGGGAACCAGATGGGTAGCCAGATCGATATAAATCAGCACACTGAGAGGGGAAAGGAGGGGGCAACAGGAAAGGAGCAAGTATAGGGGGGTAGGAGCAGGGTGAAAGAAATGCAGCCAGGGAAGGAAGAATGGACTGCAATAGCTCGGGTGCCGCGTGCACCACACATGAACTCACAAAAGAACCGTGAGCCCCCTGGCGGGTTATGACAATTATAAATCATTTCTCATAATATGTTGCAACAATTAGTATTCCAAACAAATGAGCAAACACAGTAGTGCATGCCATGGTAAATAATTGGCTGTAGTTTGGTGTCCCTGAGACAGTGATCTCAGACCAAGGCACCAATTTCATGTCAGAGCTGATGAAGCAACTATATCACTCGTTATACATTCATAAACTAAGAACTAGCCCATAACAGCCCCAAGCTGACAGAAGGACGGAAGGTGGTCATTGAATGACCAGTAAGATGCTGAGCTAGTATGTCAATTGCCACCACAATGACTTGGACGTTTACTCACAATATGTAGCAGCAGCATACAATTCCAAAATAATGATAACACTGGACTTCCACCATAAAAGGTGGTGTGTATGGTAGGATGTAGTAAAACCAAAAATTGAAGGGGACAAGGAATCGGTAGAGAACTTTGCTATAACATTGAACAGGGTTGCCGCAAGTTTCCCCAAGTGAAATTCCCTGATATTTCCCCGAGTTCCAGACAAGTTTTACCTTTTTTCCCTGACCAATTTTGAGATCTCAAGGGCAACTTAAGACCTAAGTTGACAATCTGTCTTTGCAACTACAGCACAAGAAACAATAGTGCAAATGAGGAAATATATATAAAAAAAAAGAACTTGCACGCAGATGGCATTTCCTAATGTGACCAAAAATCTTAAGTACTAACATCAAAATCTTTTTGTCATGAACTACTTTACGATGAAGAAAGCAAGCCAAATGGTATATGTGTTTCATTAAGACCACTGACGTTACTTTGTTTCAATAATACGAAACACATTTGGTGACAAAAACATGCATTTCATTGGAGTTGCAAGACAGATTTAAAATACATTCACTGGTTTCAGAAATAACCTCAGAAAAGAGTAGGCCCCTTGAAAGAAGTGAATACGGCGGAGAAGAATTGTGTAAACCAACACTGTAGGTGACCGACAATAAAATGTTGGTTCTACTATGTTCGTTATTCCCCCCGTGTTATATACATTATTTTATGATTTTTCTTTCGAGAAATGTATGAGTACATAGTGTACAAACCTCCAATGACAGACAAAATTTTCTTCTTCTTATCGTCTATATTTTCTAACATACAAACTACTTATTAAGTGCCAAAAAGTACTAGAACACGTAAAATCTCTATAAAAAGCCACACTGTACAATGTACTTGCAGTGAGACAGTCACAATTCCTGAAATCAATCACCCATGGCCTCTGGCCTGCTGAGGAGCACCAAAGTCATGGGTCTATGGATAAACCATGAAAATCCACTGCATTACACCACACACAAACAGACCCGGCCTGTGGGCAGATCAGTGAGACTAGATGTGATGGGCAGGGCCTGCACATTAGTGGTAACTGAGTGGCTCCAGATCAGCAGGCCCGATTCATTACAGATACCCACAGAAACGGCCTGTGATTTTGGCCTATCGTGGAAATTCACTTGTGTGGCCAGCTATTCATGAGCCACAGACAACATGTTGATGACATTAGACCACAGTGATTAATCCATGCAACAGATAACTTAACTGAATACTCTGAAAACCAATACAAATGACAATAGGTATGCATCTTCTCAATGTAGTCCTTACGGGAAAGAACAACTGTGGTATTGCCTTTGTCAGCAGATAAGATAACAATCTCAGAGCCCTCTCTTAGGTCCCAAATGGCCAGTGTGTACAGGAAGAAAACACACACTGACCTGTACCTGCACGCAGACAGCTGCCACCACCCTTCTCAGAGGAATGGAGTACTAGAAACACTAGGAGGAGGAGGAGGAGATGAGTGTTTAACGTCCCGTCGACAACGAGGTCATTAGAGACGGAGCGCAAGCTCGGGTAAGGGAAGGATGGGGAAGGAAATCGGCCGTGCCCTTTCAAAGGAACCATCCCGGCATTTGCCTGAAGCGATTTAGGGAAATCACGGAAAACCTAAATCAGGATGGCCGGAGACGGGATTGAACCGTCGTCCTCCCGAATGCGAGTCCAGTGTGCTAACCACTGCGCCACCTCGCTCGGTGAGAAACACTAGTGCACAGGGCGCGCAGCATCTCAGACGCAGAGAATCGGCCCCAGGAATTGGAACACCTCAAAAACGTGTTCCGAAAAAATGGGTACTCAGAATGGCAGATTAGATGCGCTCTCCGTTCCCAACACCACAGCACAACCTATGGAAACAGATGAAGTCACGGAAGAAGAGGTAGGCACTGCTTTTATTCTGTTCAATGGCACACTATCGGGGAAAATCGGCGGTTTATTAAAGAAACACTGAGTTAAAACCGTATTTTGGCTGCCCAATAAAACACGGGCATTACTGGGAAGTGTGAAAGATGACCTCAGTTTGAGGAAGGCCGGCATACACCAAATTCCCTGTGAGTGTGGGAAGACTTATATCGGACAGACAGTACGCACCATCCAAGATTGTTGCTGACAACACCAAAAGCACACTTGACTGAAATATCCAAATAAGTCGGTGGTACCAGAGCACTGTTTGTCCAAGAAACACGAGATGGATTATGAGTGTACCACGATCCTGGCTCAGACCTCTAAATATTGGGACAGCGTTATAAGGGAGGCTATCGAAATTCGCACCAGGGAAGATCTTATCAACTGAGATTGCGGTTACAATCTCAGCAAGGCTTGGGACCCGGCACTGAATGTAATTAAGAAGAATCTCAGCAAGAAGTATGAACTAGCGACCAGGGCAGATGTAGCAAGCACGTCGATGCGATGACAGATTCCGACACCCACGTCTTCGCGACCGCCGGCGCGCGGACGGTGAAGAGAGTGGCCCGCGGGAGGAGGTGATTTAAATCGGCCGCCCGCCCTCAGGAGCTCAGTTCGTCAGCGCACCTGACGATGGCGACACGTCTGATCGCCGAAATATTGTGCCCGTTGGACACTATGAACCGGCAGTATACCCGTGGACTGTTCGAGCAACAAATACACCTGGAGAAACTGAAGAATCACAATAATAATGAGGATAGGTAGCAATTCACTGTAAAGATGATTGCTGACCCGCAGACAGGCACGTAGAGAAGACAATTGCTCTCTCAGAACTAAATTTTGAGACATAACTTCTTTCCGAAAACCAGAGCACACACACATTTACACAATCACTCTGACACAACTCGTGCACATAGGCCGCCGCCTCCGGCCACTGCGTCTACAGTCTCCAAGAATCAGATCCAAACAAACCAGTCCTCACACCTCCAATGTCGTCGTTGACGGGCCCAGGCGAGGCGTAAAGCCTTGTGTTATGCAGTCGTCAAGGGTATACAAGTGGGCCTTCGGCTCCAAAAGCCATATTGATGATGTTTCTTTGAACGGTTCGCATGCTGCACTTGTTGATGGCCCAGCACTGAAATCTGCAGCAATTTGTGGAAGGGTTGCACTCCTGTCAGCAGCTGCTAGGCTAGTGGCAAGCAGCGATTGCAGCACTGACTGCAAGTTGAGGGGAGTGGTAGGAAAGGGAGAAGCAGTAGTAATGAGGGAGTACAGAAGTGGCACATGTACTCCGCTGCACCTAGCCAGTGATGATGTATGACACCTCAGTAAACAAACTATTTCATATACTGAGACAAAAACAATATTTTTTCCAGCACTTTTTCAAATTTCCCTGACGTGTTTGAAATTCCCTGATATTCCCCGATTTCCAGAACCTGTCACAACCCTGTTGAAGGACATGTGAAACTGGATGCAAAAAGCGAGCATCAAGGCCCTTGAACATTATGAGAGAATGCGATAGTGTAATGGTAAATTACTGGAATACTGAGTAAGTCAATGGGCGATGTTAACAAGCCTGTATACCCTGAAGTGTAAGATAAAGAAGTTCGTGATGCAGTACAATGGGCCGCACAAAGCAAATGAAATAACACCACCAGCCAATGTCAAATTGAAATTCCCAAGACAGACAACTGTTGCCCATGTTGAGTGCCTTCGTATTTTTAAAGGCACTCTGGAATCACTACTGTACGAAGCAGCACCTATCCATAAGAAGAAAGAGAAGACGATCATGATTTTGGATGTGACATGCTCAACAGCATGGTCATCAGCGTGCTTACAAAGAATCAGCAAGCCATTCTCCAGGGGGACACAAACAAACCTGTTTATAATGCATTAAAGTCCGTATTCCCTCCCCAGAACTTTCAGAATGAGGCCTGACAGTTCACAAATCTGGTGCGTTGGCGTGGGCAGATCTCCACCAAACCAAGGACTGCCCTGATGTCCTTATATAAAGCGCATGTTGCCAAAATATGCTGAACCTGATCACAGATTTCACAGAATGGTTGATCCTCCTGCCAGAAGAGGAAACTGTGTGTTAAAGGTCTCCATCCTCAGTACGGCCTGGTAAGCAGCACCATCTTACATCAATGTGTCTGACTTAAGTACGCCATACCTGTGAGGTCAATCTGAGTGACTATAGTTTGTTGTTCACCACTTCCGACCATTCAGTCTCACGGCGATGCACGATTATTTTGTCGGGTAATGAATGGCAGTGGGCACGGTGACAGCACATCAATACAGGCCACCATCGCAACATCCTTCTATGCTTCTTAGGCTGCTTTGTTGGCTATGTCGTTTCCCTATATATCCTGACACTTTCACGTATTCAGTTAAAGACCCCATCCTTACCCTGGTGTTTGAGATGCTGTAAGGTATCATGGATGAGCAGTATCAACTAGTTACTGAGTATATATGGTGGGCCACTTGTGATACACTGAGCAGGTCAGAACAGACGGGAAACCTTGTACTTTGATGGCTCTGAATCAATTCTAGGGCTGACGTAATGCCATATACACTGAAGAGCCAAAGGAACTGGTCTATCTGCCTAATATTGTGAATGGCCCCCGTGAGCACACAGAGGTGCTGCTACACGACGTGACATGGACTCAACTGATGTCTGAAGTAGTGTTGGAGGGAACTAACACAATGAATCCTGCAGGACTGTTCATAAATCTGTAAGAGTACAAGGGGGGGGGATACACCTCTTCTGAGCAGCACGTCACAAGGCATCCCAGATATGCTCAATAATGTTCATGTCTGGGGAGTTTGGTGGCTAGCAGAAGTGTTTAAACTCAGAAGAATGTTCCTGAAGCCACTCTGTAGCAATTCTGGACTTGTGGGGTGTCGCATTGCCCTGCTGGAATCGCCTGTCAGAATGCACTATGGGCATGAATGGATGCAGGTGATCAGACAGGATGCGTACATATGTGTCACCTGTTAAGAGTCATATCTAGACATATCAGGGGTCCCACATCACTCCAACTGCACACACCCCACACCATTACAGAGCCTCCACCAGCTTGAACAGCACCCTGCTGACAAGCAGGGTCCAGGAATTCATGAGGTAGTCTCCCATCTGCTTGATGCAATTTGGAACAAGGCTTGTCCGACCAGGCAACAAGTTTCCAGTCATCAAGAGTCTGATGTCAGTGGTAACGGGTCCAGGCGAGGCGTAAAGCTTTGCGTCGTGTAGTCGTCAAGGGTACATGAGTGGGCCTTCAGCTCCAGAAGCCTATATCGATGATGTTTCGTTGAATGGTTCGCATGCTTGCTGATGGCCCAGCACTGAAATCTGCAGCAATCTGCAGAAGAGTTGCACATCTGTCACGTTGAACGATTCTCTTCAGTCGTTGTTGGTCCCATTCTTGCAGGACCTTTTTCCGGCTGCAGCGATGCCGGAAATTTGATGTTTTACCGGATTACTGGTATTGACGATACACTCGTGAAATGGTTGTACAGGAAAATCCCCACTACCTCAGAGATGCTGTGTCCCATCACTTGTGCACCGACTATAACACCATGTTCAAACTCACTTAAATCTTGATAACCTGCCACTGTAACAGTAGTAATCATTACAACAACTGTGCCAGACAGTTGTTGTCTCGTATAGGCATTGCCGACCACAGCACCGTATTCTGCCTGTTTACATATCTTTGTATTTGAATACGCATGCCTATACCAGTTTCTTTGGTGCTTCAGTGTAACACCACATTGTAATTTGTAAATTGTTCCAAAAGACACACTTGGAAAACCCAATCAATAAGAACAGCTGAACATAGAGGTTATTCCCTTCATGGGATCCATACGTATAAACAAAGATAAAACTGTTGTATGTACCTAAAACTGGTGAAAACATAGCTGTAAAAACTTAATCTGGAATACAAGTTTTCTTGAACAGTGTCAAGCTTAAAATCACTTTGTACCTTTGAAGACATCAAGGCAGCAATTTGTTCCATCCCTGGCTGTGTATTCAAAGGTCCTGTACAATCAGATCCCTGAAACAGTCAGTAGCACGCATCTTGAGTGGCTTGGTTGCATGGAGCCAATCCCTGAACAGCCGCTAAAAGTTGGGCTGGACCACCACACTAAATGCTAATGACTGAGGCATTGCTGTTATTTGGGCTGGTCCAAAACCCTTCAGTCAATATCTGAATCATTGCATGGTGGAAAGCATCTAATGTCTTGAGATAGGAAACACAGGTCAATCCATAAACCATGCTGCCATCATCTAACCATGATTTGACAAATACCATATAAAATTGCACGAGTTGGGACTCTGCACTCCCCATGTCTTTCTGCTGAAGCATTTCAAAATATTCAATGACTTGAAGTAATTTGTTCATAGCTCTCTCAACTGCAGGTGGCAGAATAATTTCAGGTCAAATAGTAGTCCTGATATATGGACATTGCCCTTAAAATTTAAAATAGTGACCCCAAATTAGCTCCAGTGGGTGAAAACTGTGATAAGCACGGTTTACGTTGACAGAAGCAGTCTTGTCATGTTAGAACATAAAATCACATTTATTGGCCCAAGTTTCCAGCCTGAAGCTGTCTCATCGTCACTGTTGGATCGGAGAAAGAATAGAAAATTACGAAGTCATCCACAAACAGACAACTTTTAAATGGGCCTCTGACTGCAGAGGATATGGCATTGATAGTGAGTGCAAACAGTATGACAATGAGTACACTGTCTTGAGGGACCCCATTCTCGTGAACTAAGTGGTCACACACAAAATCACCCATGGGATAGTGAACCCGCATATTCTCGAGGAAGAATTGAGTACGAAACAGCAGACACCCACATAGTCTCCCTCATAAGTTGGTGAAGGATGTTGTATCTTCAAGTGAAGATTTTGTATCCCGAAGTGGTGTTGTATGCTTTTTCAAGATCTAAAACGACACTGACTAAATGGTTGCAGCATAATGACACCTGTATTGCCATATCCAGCAGAATTGAGTTGCCAAGGGTGGAACAGTAGCAACTAAAGCAATATTGGGAACCCCACAGGTGACACCAAGATATGACGAGCCAGACGAGGCAGTGGCAGACCATGTGGTCTAAAGTCTTATCCACACAGTTGGTACAGACTGCACCGGACTGGCATGATCCCTGCCTGGTTTCTGTAAGGGAATTAACATTGCTTTCTTCCAAGTAATGGGGTAATGTTAACCAAAGAAGATAGGATTTAAACAAGATGGGAGCTTATCTTTGGCTCCAGGGCACAGATGACGGAGTATAAAGAATCTGATCCAGTTCTGGAGCAGTGTCTATGGCTGCAGACAGAACTGATTCCAATTCGCACATGGGCAATGGAAGAGTGTAGACCTCATTACATGAGAAGAAGCAGAGCCACTTCATCTCCATAGTCCTATGGAACATTTTAAACTCAGGGGTTTGTCCGGATGACCCAGCAAGGGTAAAAAAAAGTGTTCAACGCAAACCTGAGCTATGTCTTTAGGCACTTTCAGCAAGACTCCATTTCTCACCAAGGCCTGAAATACCCCTTACTGGGGCCAAAATTCATGCAGTTGAAGTGGACTGATTTCAGTAATGGACATCATGAAATGTTTCCATGTGTTGCTCTTCTATTCATTTACCACTTGCCTCGTTTGTGTTTTCACAGAGCTGAAGGCACCAAGATTTTCTGTAGTTGGATGGTGTTTGAATTTCTGCAAATCTGCACACACGGTTCTGGCTGCCGAGCGATGTTCTTCACTCCACCAAGGGACAGGACTTCATCTGTAGTGGTTGTCAGACTGTGGAATGGATCAGCGGCACCTTGCTGAATTACAGCGAGGTGATATGGTCCACCATCTCCTGGGCACACTCCTGTTGTTCAAAGACAACCAATTTGTCCTTTTAAACATCCATCTTTTTGGTCTCCTGTCGACCGATGTCCTAGTCAGAAGGTGGATCCACACCAGACAGTGGTCACTGGAATGCAAATCTGTGGCCACTTTGCACTGAACTAACTCTGCAATAGTTGAGGAGCAAAAACAAATATCAATGGCTGAAGATGACTCAGTAGCTGTAGGAAAGTGTGTCATCTGACCAGAGTTCAAACGGCATATAATGAATGAGGTACTCAAAAATTCTACTTCTGAAACAAGTGGTAGCCGAGCCCTACAGCTGTACCTTTTCTAGACTGACATCAGCTGATAGGTCTTCCTGCTTAAGGGAAGTCTCTCTAACAAAGGACCCACTTTCGACAAAGCTTAGGCATCCGAGTAATGAGGGAATTAGTATATTTCATCAAAATATACAAGGTATTGGAGATAAAGTCAGTGAACTGCTTATAGATGTTGACTCTGAAGTTATTGGTATATCTGAACACTTCTTAAATAAGGAGATAATTCAGAGGCTTCCTTTACCAGGATACAGGTTGGCTGGCAGCTTTTCTAGGAGCTCTTTGCGGGGTGGGGGAGTAGCCATGTATGTGAAAAACGGCATCCCATTCACTTTATAGGAAATACAAAAAGTTAGTTGTATGTGGTGACTTCAATATTAATTGTATAAGTGATTGTGCAAGAAAAAGGATGATGGTAGACCTCCTTAATTCATATAATCTTATGCAAACCGTATTCTTTCCTGCAAGGGAACAGTAGAACAACCATAGACAACATTTTTGTTCATTTCTCATTACTAGAAGGGCATTCTGTTAGCAAAAAGGTGAATGGTCTTTCAGACCATGATGCACAAATTTTAACTCTAAAAGATTTTTGTGCTGCAACACATGTTAAATATAGTCATCAACTGTTTAGGAAAGCTAATCCAGTTGCTGTAGAGACCTTTGTAAACCTTATCAAGGAGCAAGAGTGGCAAGATGTTTATAGCGCTGATACAATAGACGATAAATATAATGCTTTTCTCATGCTCTTTGAAAGTTGCTTTCTGTTAGAATGTTCAAAACAGGGTACTAGCACAAACAGACAGCCTGGGTGGCTGACTAGAGGGATAAGAATATCTTGTAGAACAAAGTGGCAATTACATCAAAACGTTAGAAACAGTCAAAATCTAAATGCAGCAGCCCATTACAAACAGTATTGTAAGGTGCTTAAAATGTTATGAGGAAGGCAAAAAGTATGTGGGATGCAGATAGAATAGCTAAGTCTCAGGATAAAATTAAAACGGGTCAACAGAAACCTCCGATCTTACTCGTCGGCTTTGACCCGTGACGTAAGCGTGTTGTGGTGTGTGACGTCATTATGGCGCGGAGTTTGGTTTGTGATTGTGGCGTGTTTGTAGATGTCGTGTGGGTGTTTGTCATGCCCTCTGGTGGTGTGTTCATGGTTTTCGTTTGTTTGGTGTGTTGGGGTCAGTTTGCTGTTGCTCAGTGGTGAGTGCTGTGTTTGTGGTTTTGAAGCGGAATTTGTATTAGTGAGTTAACGGTTTTGTGTGGAGCTGTTGTAGATGTATGTAGGTTTAAGAGAACTGTTTTTCGAGTTTTGTATTGGGCGATGTGATCGGGAGGTTCTGTTGAGCTATATAGGTCAAGGGAAGTGTTCGATCCTAATTTATGCGATCGGGAGTTACTGTAGAGCTATGTAGGTCAAGGGAAGTGTCTGATTCCGGATAAGAATGTGTTTTTTGGTATTTGGTCAGTTTAGTTATGTTGATTTTTTTCGTCGTTTTGCGTGGTTTTGTATGGCGGTCAGTGGCTACATTTGTGTATATTTAGTTTCTCCCCACCCAAAAACCCCCAATTTCCCACGCTTGTCCCGTTAGAGTCATTAGGCTTTTTGTGAAACCTGTGTATTTCAGTGTTTATGATACGTATGCGATGTTTTTATATCCGCCATATTGGAATTGTCGTTTATGCTCGTTTCCGCCATATTTGTGACGTCATGGGTCAAAGCCGACGGGTAAGATCGGACGCTTCTGTATTTCCATTAAAACCATATGGTCAGTCGTAGAGGAAGTGGCAGGTCTGCAGAGACAGGTCGAGGATATAGAATCAGTGCGTAGTGGGAATGTCCTTGTTACTGATAAGTCGCATATATGTACAGTATTTAATAATCACTTTCTGAATATAGCAGGTGAACTAAATAGAAACCTAGTGCCAACAGGGAATCAATTAGCGCTCTTAGATAAAAATGGTTCCGAGACTGTTAACTGAAATGCTACTCCATGATACTGACAAGAGGGAGATTGAGTTAATAATTAAATCACTAAAGGCCAAGAACTCTCATGGATATGACGGGGTATCTAGCAGTATACTGAAGTATTGTTCTATGTATGTTAGTCCAGTACTTAGCCACATCTGTAACTTTTCCTTTAGGAGTGGTCGGTTTCCTGACCGATTAAAGTACTTGGTAGTGAAGCCACTTTATAAAAAGGGAGACATTCATAATGTTGACAATTTTAGACCTATTTCTATGCCATCGGTGTTTGCTATATTCTCTTTTCTCTGTGAGGTTTTGGACGGATTAAATAAAAGGTTGGGAACGCTAGGTGTTTTCTTTGATTTAACGAAGGCTTTTGACTGTGTTGACCTCAAAATATTACTGCAGAAGTTGGACCATTATGGAGTAAGGGGAGTAGCTTACAATTGGTTCACCTCTTACTTTAAGAACAGAAAGCAGAAGGTAATTCTCCGCAATATTGAGAGTGGTAGTGATGTTCAGTCCCAATGGGGTACTGTTAAGTGGGGCGTTCCCCAAGGGTCGGTGCTGGGGCCACTGCTGTTTCTTATTTATATAAATGATATGCCTTCTAGTATTACAGGTGATTCAAAAATATTTCTGTTTGCTGATGACACCAGCTTGGTAGTCAAGAAACTTGTGTGTAATATTGAAACAGTAACAAATAATGTAGTTCATGAAATAAGTTCGTGGCTTGTGGAAAATAATTTGATGCTAAATCACAGTAAGACCAGTTTTTACAGTTTCTAACTCACAATTCAACACGAACCGATATTTTGATCAGACAGAACGGGCATATTATAAGCGAGACAGAACAATTCAAGTTCCTAGGCGTTCGGATAGATAGTAAGCTGTTGTGGAAAGCCTGTGTCCAGGATCTTGTTCAGAAGCTAAATGCTGCTTTATTTACCATTAGAGCAGTATCTGAAATAAGTGACACTTCAACATGAAAAGTAGTCTACTTTGCATATTTTCATACGCTTATGCCATATGGTATTATTTTTTGGGGTAATTCTTCTGATTCAAAAAGGGTATTTTTGCTCAAAAACAGGCTGTACGAACTATATGTGGTGTAAGTTCGAGAACCTCTTGTCGACCCCTATTCAATAGTCTGGGAATTCTGACATTGCCGTCACAGTATATATTTTCTTTAATGTCGTTTGTTGTTAGCAATATTAGGCTATTCCCAAGAGTTAGCAGCTTTCACTCAGTTAATACTGGGCAGAAATCAAATTTGCATGTGGAATGCGCTTCCTTGACTCTTGTGCAGAAAGGAGTGCAGTATTCTGCTGCATCCATTTTCAATAAGCTACCACAAGAACTCAAAAATCTTAGCAGTAGCCCAAACTCTTTTAAGTCTAAACTGAAGAGTTTCCTCATGGCTCACTCCTTCTATTCTGTTGAGGAGCTCCTGGAAGAGCTAAAAAATTAAGCAAATTCTAGTGTTACATTGTCAATTTTCTTTATTTAAACTTACGACTTGTTGCCAGAATATGTTTTTTATATTTCATTTTATCTGTTTCTACTATTGTGTTATAATTTCATGTATTGACTCGTTCCATGACCATAGAGACTTCTCCTTAATTTGGTCCCATGGAACAATAAATAAATAAATAAATAAAAATAAAATAAATTGTGTGCATTAGGTCATCCATGAGGAGGAATGACCATGGGAGTGCCCAGAAAAGCTCTGCCAGTTCATCCGCATGCAATTGATCACGAAATGGAAGATATAAAGAACATACTATGACCTTAAATGGTTTAAGAACTTCCATTTCAACATCATCAGTGTAAGAGCGACAGGAGAAGAATGCCATCTGCCACCAACAAAAACAGCCACCCTACCGCTAGCCCCGTCTCCAGTAATACCGTCCTTCCTGTAGCAATGAAAGACACATAACTCAGGTGTGACAGTAACTTTAAAATTAGTTTCTTGTAAACAGATGCAGAATGGTCTCTCCTCAGCCAGGAGCTGCAATTCTTTCAAATACGACTGGTACCCATTTAAGTCTGCTACAATACAGAAGTCCCTGTAGGAGAGGTATGTCCTTGTCCTTCTCCCTCAGGGTGGTGATTTACCTAACCGGTCAGAGAGAACACTTTGCATCATAGAAGCTTAGATACTTTGTGTGGTGTGCCAGATTCAACAATAAGTGTTGCATTACAGTCATTCAACACTTTTCAAGGGGTTCGAAATAGATACACCCAAAGTTGCAAGACTCACTTTTTATTTAACTGAAGTCATCCAGCCAGACAAAGTAGTACTTACAAACTAGCATATAAACCATGTCAAGAGCATACATATACATATAATAAACTCAAATTTAACCACAAATAGTGACAGAACAACCACAGTGTTCTGTGACTGTCCATGATTAAACTTGGTCCATGGCTTGATGTTGAATTCAGTGGGAAACAATGTGGGGGAAGGAAACTCATGCCAGATATGAGGTGAGGAATTATGGAAAGTTATCGCAACAACCTGAGTGGAGGGGAAAGAGCACAAGTGGAGCGAACTCCTTGAATTGGAGGGATGCAGTAAGTGTTAAATAAAGGTGTTAGTGCTTTAAGCTGGTTGTGGTCAGTTGGGTGGGCTGTGATAAAATGCTCCCACTGCAATGAAGAACTAAAGGAAAACAGACTTCTCTGTACCTCCACCCGAGGACTACTAGCGTTGTTATCAACCTATCTTCGAAACGTTTGACCCTGCATAAGGATCAAACCTCTCAAAAGGGCACACTTGCAGTCCAAATTTGATGCTGGTGAATTTGTGAATGGTCAGAATTTATTTAACTACTACCTGCAGCAAAAACATTTCTCCACAATAGCAGCATGAAATATTTCCGACATTTACTTGATAAAAGGTGAAATATTGGCCATGAAACATAAATATAAGTTCCTTTCGCATCAGGGTGTAGCTGTCAAGAATACAGACTCGCCACGAGATCCACAGTCAGTGTGTCCAGCCTCAGTAGGCTTATTCCGAAGGAAATACTACAGCTGTTGAGAAACTCCCGAGATTATTCAATGTATCATGTGTTAATCTTACTGAGACAATTGAGAAGTCTGAAAACTGAACACTGTGCTACCAAAGCACTCAAACTTTCGAATGGATGTGTGTAAATAAAGTATTATCTTGATGCTCACAATTCAGGTTAAAAAAAATCTCCTACGTTTATCGCAGTCAAACAGCAACTATCCGCAGAGAGAGTAAAAAAGAGGCAATCACAGGTGCTGTGCAAGAAACAGCCTAACACATGACTGAAAAGTCTAGCGTCTGACCACTGAACAACAGTCTTGTCAGGATTCTTCCAACTCGTCTGACCACTGAGCAACAGTCTTGTCAGCATTCTTCTAACTATTGTTAACTTTGCCGCTAGAAAAAAATCTATCGTACAAATATTTCCACGAAACAGAATAACTACAGCTTAACACTGATTTGTGTTACTGATATTTACAAACATGTGATGTCACTAGTGTAAACATTCGGTCGACAACAGTAAACACTGCATTGACAAACATTTATTCCAAGGTCACAAGTATCTTCAATAATCAATATTGTGCGTAGCCCTCATAGCAGTCGTCACACAAATATGGGCAAATGGTATCCCAGGGAATCACAAAATGACACTGTCAAATAATTGTATTAGTTTATGTCTCCTTTCAACAAAACATCTTACCTGTAAAGACGTTTTATAACATCAGCGCTTTCGTTTTTCACATCCGAACCAGCGTTGTAAGACTTCTTCATAGTGTCAACTCATTTTTACTCTCAGGAGTTTCGACGAATTTCTCTCATTTCCCACAGTAAATGGGGTACAAATTATCTGTTTCATGATCCCATTTTCTAAGTGCCTCCACACACCACAACATGCTTACAGAAGCTGTTGCGTCAGAGATAACGAAAGATCCCCCATCTTCTGTTTTCAAAGATATTAATGCTCATGTGTGTGGCTGAGTTTGTAGAACTCTGTGAAGTTGTGTACACGCGGTAGTTCCTTCATCTATGAATTCGTCGTGTTGTGGTGACAATCATGGGATGTGTTTATGTTTAATAGTCACTAGTAATACAGTTTAATTATTGGATCTAGCAGCACCCTGATTTATTGAAGCAAGATGAGCAGAAGAAGGGTTCATGATGATGACGATGGATATGGTGAGTTTTACAGTAACGATTAGGGAAACCTTTTCGGTTTCAGTGTAGAATGTAGCACGCAATGATCACTGAAGTGGTTATAGCGTCAGAAGAACCAATTTGTTGTTTGCCGTGGCATGATACCAAACCTTCATTGTTTTAGATGGATAAGATTTAAAAACTTACTAGAGTTTAAGTTTATTTGACCGTGTATCGGTAGTTGTATTTTCGGGAATTAATTTTAAATCTGCGTTAACTTACTGAGAAACTAGTCACGCCACTTTACAGCAAATTATTCTCAGGAATATACTTGCATTGTCGAAATTGCCCAACTATCTGTGGATGCCTGTGTTTTAGACAAGTAATTGCCCGGTGAAAACTGATTTTTTACGTTGAACTTCTTTTTCAAGAAAGAGTTGCCTTGTTTGAAGAGTTGAATAATTTACATACTGAATGTTTTGAGAAGTATTCCCTGAAAACACATCACCATTATATTTCAGAAAGGAACCAAGATACAGGGCTTCATATGTGCTCAGAATCTACTAGAGCGTATTGAATTGTATTGGTCCTGTGAATCATACACTGTACAGGGGTAAATAATGATATAGGATGTATATAATTTGGTTGATGTTAAGACAGCATCAGAGAATTTTACATTGAAGAACATATTTACAGAGACCCTTAAATTTCATGTTTTAGTTTATATTGTAATCAGAATTAGCACTGGTGTGACAGTGTAGCCAGTTCACTGTGCTGCACTTTTTCCCCCACCCGAGACATCACTCTCCATGGAATTCTTGGAATACAGCTAATGTAATGACAATGTATCAGTCACTTTGAAACATTTAGAAGAAAAGTATTGATGAGTTAGTCGGCTATAGCAAAATGTCATTTCAAATAACATAGATGCATCTTGTTATCAGCTTTCAACAGCCAACCTCTGTCTCAAATTGTACTAAGCAACTTGCATTTGGAAGGATGATGGTTCAAATCCACTTCTGGCTATCCAGATTTAGGTTTTCAGTGATTTCCCTAAATTGCTCGAGGCAAATGCTAGGATGGTTTGTTTGAAGGGGCAAGGCTGATTTCTTTCCCCATCCTGGAAACTTTCTAAGCTTGTGCTCCATCTTTAATGATCTCGATGCCAACAGGTTGTTAAACCCTAATCTTGCTTCCTTTCACCATATTGTATGTATTTTTCAATATGGGACAGATTTGTAAATTCAGTGGAATCATCATTAAACCTGACAAATTAACAACATATTTGACTTTACATTCACTGACATTACTATAATGCACATGCATGATACATTGAAGTCATTGAGAACATACAGTTCAGTATTTGCGAAGTTGAATGTGGCAGTTCTGCTTTTCATATGACAAATGTTATGTGGATGCATGTGTGGCATCTGTTATTGGGTTGTGAAATGCAACTCCCCAAATGTTCAAAAATGGTGTGAAATCTTATGGGACTTGACTGCTAAGGTCATCAGTCCCTAAGCTTAAACACTGCTTAACTTAAATTATCCTAAGGACAAACACACACACCCATGCCCGAGGGAGGACTCGAACCTCGGCTAATCCCCCGCGGCAACTCCCCAAATCTGTTTATAGATTTTTCTTCACAGCACACAGAATTAGAAAGTCAACCATCTTCTCCATTGTTCTTGTATGTTTATCAATCCTTGAACATATTAACATCTTGGTACCATGACATCCATGAAAGTGCACTAAAATATTTGGTTCCACTTTAGGATCAGTGGTGAGTCTCCTCATCCTATAAATACAGTTGCATAAGGAAAATAAATGGCACAGAGATATAAGCTATCCCACTCGAAAGTGGGAATGACATGAATGAGTATTATTGAAAGTGAATTATTGCTGTACTTATTCATCAGGTATTTTATTTGCTACTCCTGGCATTAATTAATTGTAAAGTTAAATTTAAAAACAAGTTTAGACATCAAACGTTGTTCCAAGCTACGTATTCTCCACACTTCACAATTGGGCTTGGGACTTCAACCATAAGGCTGGTAATAATTATGAGTAACTTCTGCTTCTGGAAACTGTTACTCCAAGGATTAGTCCCATCATAAAAAAACATCATGTCGGATGCATTTTCTACCACTTCAACAGATTTAGGACCCTTTTTGACAAAATGAAACATGATCTTGACCTATGCGATTTTAGTCTTTCTTGGCGTATTCCACTGATGAATTCTTCTCAGGTTACCAGCCGAGTGGTGGCGTTATCTTGTCGCAACGTTTCAATAAGTTTCATGTGCATCATCTTCTGGCCAGAAGATGATGGGTACGAAACTCATTGACACGTTACGACAAGATGATGCCACCACTCAGTTGATAACCCGAGAAGAATTCATCAATGATCTTGACCATTCAGAACAGTTATGTACCAATTTTTGTGCTAATGCAGTTTGTTTAATGAAGAGATAATAAGAGCAGTTGAGGGTTGCTGCACAAGTCATACTAAACTGTAAACTGAGAAACGCAACACCCCTGCCCATGTCTCCCGCCCCCCCCCCCCCAACCTGTCGTTAATTCTTGCAGCAAAATACATATTCTATCGCAAGAATACATTTTTGGGCATTAGCAGCCGGAGTTTTCATCATGAAAGAAACTGTTGAAAAGGGACAGGACACATCATATGAATCTACACTTACAATGTGACAGTCAGTGAGGTGCTAAAATAGAACATAAAAAGATCCAACTGTAAATACTTGGGATGATTGTATGAGAAAGTGAACACCCTTCTGCCCTCTGTCAGACACCACTGTAGAGGGAATTGAGTAGAAAGTCTGCTGAAATACAGCAAGACTACTCTAGACAGTAGCACGTCTAATTATTGCTACTCATTCTGTCACTAATGCATTTCATGTGCCTTCTATTTAAGTGCAGTTATTCACTCAGAAATACTTAGACCCATTTAACTTCTTTAAGAACTGGGAAAATCACATGTAGAAAATAATTATTACATATTTCTGATGCATGCATGATTGTTGTTCCTCTTAATTGAGATGCTACCATTTTGCTGATTGTGTTCTCTGTTGAAGAAGAATGTCAACATTCCAGTTCCAAAGAAGGCAGGTGATGACAGATGTTACAGTGATGTGTCTGTGGCAGGTTGTGGACAGTGTGCAGTGGCAAGGAGCATGTACCACGTGACACTCCAGCTAATAGTGTTGTTCTGCTACAGCAGCTCATAGTGTGCACTCCGAGATTTGTGTAGAATACTTGGTGTTGATTTTCTTGTTAATTTAGGTATGGTGCTGTTACTTGATACTAAACTGTTTGTAATGGATGGCATGAAGCAAACACAAGTATTACTCTGAGAATTGGCAGAGAGAGTTTTCCAGGCATATAAATTCTATTAGGTAGAATCTGAAGCAGAAATAGAGTTTCGCTGGAATGTGAGATGCAGGACAGAGACAAAAAAGCTCGCTGACAATACTGCAAAGCTTTCTCCCTCCAAATTATTTACAGCATCTTGGAAAAACTGGTAGATACCAACCCCAGAGAAGACCAGTTTGAGTTCTGAAGAAACTAAAAAGATAATTATGACTCAGTGATGTATCTTAGAAGATCATTTGAGGAAAGGCAAAACTATGTTTATAGCCTAAGAGAATTTAGGAAAAGCTTTAGACATTGTTTACAGTTATACACTCCTTGAAATTCTGAAGATAGCAGGGGTAAAACACAGGTAGCAAAAGGTTATTTACAACATGAACAGAAACCAGATGACAGTTACCAGAAACTAAAGACAGAGAAGTAAGTGAAAAGGTAATGAGACAGGGTTGTAATCTTTCTCCATTGTTTTTCAGTCCGTATATTCAGCAACCAGTAAAGGAAACTGAGGAGGAATTTGGAAAGCCCTTTGAACTGACTTGCCCAGCCAGTTATAAAAGGACATTCAGTTTAACATGGACTCCAAACCACGGAGCATCTCTCCATTTTTCACATTAACAAACATCGCCAGAGAAGATGCTATATGTGGGCTAAAGTGCAGTTACAGTGTTGGCAGCTCCTCCATTGCATGCTGATTTTGGCATTGTGTTTCCAGTCCACTAAAACAAGCAGAAAGATATATATGTTCAGTAAACTAAATAAAAAAAATCGGTAGTGTCCTATCTCAATGAGGAACTTGAATCTCTCGGCACAGGTCAGAAGCATGTAGAGGAACTCTGGCTCAAGTTCAGAAGAATAATTGACCATACACTGGATAGATACATACCCAGTAAAACAGTTCATATTGGGTGGGAACGTCCATGGTATAAAGCTACTTTAAACAAACTTCTAAAGAAACAGAGATTACTGCATAGTAGGTATAAAACAAAAAGTGTAGGGCTGTAGATACAGAGATGCTAGATGAAACAAGTTTGGCTGTCAAGAGAGTAATGCATAATGCCTTCAGTGACTACTTCAGCGGAATATTGTCAAATGATACTTCACAAAATCCAAAGAAATTCTGGTCATATGCAAAGGCTGATAGTGCCGCCAAAGTAAGTGTCAGTCCATAGCGAATGAGACTGGAACTGAAATTGATGATAGCAGAGGAAAAAATGAAATGCTTAACTCCGTTTTCAAATGTTCGTTTACAAAGGAAAATGCAGGAGAATTGCCCCAACTGAATCCTCATTCCACTGGAAAGATGAACAAAATAAGTATTCATGTTATTGCTGTTGAAAAACAGCTGAAATCATTAAAATTGAACAAAGCTGCAGGTCTTGATGGAATCCCTATCAGATTCTTTACTGAATTTGCAGCTGAGTTACCCCCTACTATAATCTATCGTAGATCTCATGAACAAAAAATCGTATCAAGTTTCTGGAAAAAGGCACAGCTTGCGCTCTTCTGCCATCTAATATGCTTGACGTCAATTTGTTGTAGAATCTTAGACCATATTCCTGAGGTATCTTGAGCAGAATGACCTCCTCAGTGCCAACCAGCGTGGATTTTGAAAACATCAATCATGTGAAACCCAACTCGCACTTTTCCCAAGACTCACTGAAGTCTTTGGATCAAGGCAACCTTGTAGATGCAGTGTTTCTTGATGTCCAAAAAGCATTTGACTACAAAGACATACAAGCGAATATGTTTCCCTCACTCCATTTGCGAAGGTTACAAGAAAGGGAATATCTAGTAATTGTATGTCCACTATGCACTGTACAGTGGTTTATACAATGCACATGTAGATGTAGATTTGTATGATATCTGGCTTCCATGTTCATCTATACCAATAATGGGTTGTATTCATTTTTTTATGGAAGTCCACATTTCAAAAATAAATTTAAAAAAGCACAACCTATGCAAGAATTCTGTGCATTACACAGTTAGTTGCTCTTAACTCATATTGTCAGTAGCTGGGTGTGCTGTGAGCATGACCTCTTCCTCATCAGGTGCACCCTCTCTGTGTGTGTGTGTGTGTGTGTGTGTGTGTGTGTGGGTGGGTGGGTGGGTGGGTGGGTGCGTGGGTACGTGTGCGGACTAGACTGATGCTGAAACTATCACCTCAGATCATATAAGCCCCATGAAGCCAATAGACTACTCGAAAAAACCACGCATTGGAAAACTTGTCAGGGACCTTGCCTGTTGCTCATAGTTGGAGGACCTGGGCACTCCAATTGAATAATTTACTTTATTGGTTGCTGAATGATAGAGTTAGATCTGTCAAAATAATTTCTATTTAGACAGTGTGTAAAAATTATTCAGTGCACACAAATGTCAGCATCATAAAACAATTTGAGAGTGAATTTACGTAATTAAATTAAAACAGTTATAAGAAGATGAATGGATGTTAGGGTTGCGATTAGCATGATTCTGGACAATTATAGTTGAGATGGTTCCCAGCCACATAAAGGACATAAATTATGCTTTCAGCTGTGATTACAGACTTTATAATTACTCAAAAATGTATGAATTTGAATAGATCATAGAATAAGAAAGAAACATCACTGAGCAGGTGAACTCCATTACATTAACTCAATAACAAAATGAAACATGAGTGGTTAGGAGAAAAATCACCTTTGAAGTAAGAATTAGTTTGCAGAAAAACCTGCATACCAGTGCATGAATCGCGAGGATCATGTTAGGAAGACTAAAAAACAGAAACTATAAATGAACTCGCCATTAATATCTCACGATTTCTAAAGTCGGGAGTGTGTGTTGCAAATACAATCTTACCTTGACTGCCATGGAGGAGGTTGCCAGCAAGTCAGGATGTACGCAACTGCAGCCACTGTTAACTGTTGCTGGGCTGAGCTGATGTGATGAGACTGCGAATTGCAGATCTCATCATCATCGTCATCATCCTGATTACCAACCACATATGTGCATAAGTGCAAAAAGAAACTTTGAAGACATTGCAGAGGACCAAAGTCAAGGTAATACCCATACAAATCTGAATACGACCCCAAATGCCTCTCAATATTTGGTAGCCTTCCTTCAGACTTCAGAAAGGAACCCCGCACAATCTTTCCAATCCCATTAACGTCTTAACTGCCCATCCAATCAGGGATCTGGAAGTCCGTTGCCTAGCTCCAACCATCAAGTTAAAATGTATCCACCTACGAGAGACATGTATTTGGAAATGGGAGATAAATGTTGCCTGTTTCCATGTCCAGACTTCTTTTCCAGAAATTCTGGAAATTTTGTTGGGCTTTGCACACTGTTCCCACAGGGAGGGGAGAGTTTGAAAATTTGCAGACACATGAGTGGCTATATGTGTTGCACGAGGAAATGCATTGGGAGACCACACACAGCAGCATAATGGCAAGTGGACAGCTGAGAACTCTACTCGAAGTTTACTAACAAGGCAGAATTCTCACCTCTTCCACCAGTGGTTTCCTGTTCTACTATTGGGGACACCATTCTTCCGTTCCACCACTCATTGTTCGCAGGAACTTAGCCAGGTGGATAATCCCTGCAAAGGCTTGTTCAACTGTCCCTGTGGCCCAGTACTGTGAGACCCTGCACTCTAAATGCACAGCAGTCCTTCAAGGATGTGCAAAAGTTGTTTATGCCTCAGCAAAAAGGAATTCCCCTGGTCAAGACCAGACGCATTAATGGAAAAAACTACTACAAGAATGATTTGTTAGAGGGGTGGGCTACTTACATTGCTACACGCTACTCCCTAGCCACTCATGTAGACAACGCGTAATGCAGGTGGAAAGTCGACAGATAAGACTGAATCGGAAAGCAGGATAGTCTCCTACGCAAATTCAGTATGCAAATATGATAAAATGTGAGGAGAAAGGCCTGAAATAGGCTGCCGCCTCGCAAATTGTATCAATGTATAACATAAAATTCATTGCTAACTTATATGATAACTTTGAAGGACTGCAGAAAACCAAGAAAAAGAATTCTTTCTTTCTTTTTTCCTTACTTGGACCTAGAAGCATTATCATACCATTCCTTCTTCTTCTTCTTCTTCTTCATGTCAGCTGTATAATTCTTGCTAAGGCTTTAATTTGTAAATTTTCCAGATCGCGCTTACAGAAAAAGGCGCCGTGTTTCTGAAAACCAGGAAATTGAAGACCGCCTTGAGTCACTTATTCTCAGGGTGGGAGAGAAGGTAAATATTTTACGGCGTTTTGAACAATTTGAGCATGATTAAGATGTGTAGAAAATGATTTAAGATCATAGATCTTGAGGTTTATAACTTACAGTTTCAAGAACTAACAACAGTGTATTCAAAGTAAAAACATGTAGCCTATTTTTAACACATTTTTTAAGTATTCTTACACCTAACCGTAAGTTCCTCTTGGCAGAACCACTAGTTCAGAAAGTTTCAAATTTATTGTCTTTTGTGTTATTCTTATTTGTTACTTTCACCTTGTTCATTTTTCTATATTTGCTAAATATATTTTTTCAGCCCTATTCTAATTATTAGCTATGGTTTACAAGTTTCACATCTTGACATTGTAAATTACTTGGGAATCTTTTTGTGAATATGATAACCATAAATTACATTGGATGTATTACTTCATCAAAATATTTAGAAGTGAATGTGAGCTACTGATATTGTGGGATACTTTAATTTACCATCCTACTACATTTCTTCACTGAAGATAATTCATGACTGCAAGTTAATTTTTTGAAAGATTTACTACGTTCTTAAGTATTTTCCACATATTTTGTGTTCAGTAAATTGGCCGTAGATATTGTTGCTTGGTAACACTTAGGAAATTAACAATTCCTCTTTGTTTTGGCCACAACTCTAGTGTTCAGAATATATACATTCCAGAGAACTGAAATCTTACAGGCCAATTTGTTTAGTAAATGTGTAGATAAAGTACAGAAAAAGCTTATAATTCATTGCCTGAGGTGTCACAGACAGGTAATAGACATGAGCCCCCGACTGTGGTTTCAGGAAAGAGAAATTCACTAGGGGTGCAATAACTCACACAATGCATATTCTGTTATCGCTTAATATAACAAATATATTATACAGATAAGGATGGGTGTTGTTGAGGTGTTTGATAATTTATGGTTCAAAAGACTGAAACAAATGGTCTACTACACAACTAATAACACTATGAGCCTTTTGGAAGAGGTTGTTTCTTGTGTGTGTGTGTGTGTGTGTGTGTGTGTGTGTGTGTGTGTGTGTGTGTGTGTGTGTGTGTGTGTCATCTCCAATATCCTATGGATCCTCACTCCCCGGAATTTACTGCAGCAGACTGGTTTCTTTGGGGAGCAGCAAAATCTGTATTGTACCA
This sequence comes from Schistocerca cancellata, assembly GCF_023864275.1. NCBI lineage: Eukaryota > Metazoa > Arthropoda > Insecta > Orthoptera > Acrididae > Schistocerca > Schistocerca cancellata. The sequence continues at coordinate 612,683,057 of NC_064633.1, read as the reverse complement.
CATTCGCCCACTCACGCTTTGTGATTTAAAAACTGAAGTAACTGTCACTGTAACAACAGACCGGCAGTTGCAATTTGAATGTTGCGGAAAGATAATTGTGAAAAATGTCACCAACGGCTGCTTGCAGGTTTCTGCCTGTAGACCGAAGTTCTAGGATGTTGACGTAGAGCCATTACTGAACCAGCTTCATAATATAACAAACACTAGAGCCTGCATTGTCTGCACAGATGATCTGCTAATTACAGTATCTGCTAACACAATGGCTAAGTTAGAGGAAAATAGTAGGAAAGTTCTCAAAAGACTAAGTAATTGGTGAGTTGAAAACAAGTTAACAATATCAAAACAGTTTGTTTGTTACTAAAAGGACATTTTCAAGGTTGTGAAACCCTACAGTCAGAATAAATGACCAACCTGTGAAAACATAAGAAGAATATAGGTACCTTGGTATAAATATCAACAAAAAGTGAAACTATCATGTACGTGTAGAAATCATTCACCAGGGAGGCATTAAAATCCTGAACAAAGTAGCAACAATTGTCCAAAGAAGCTTTCAGTTGCCCCCAGGTTGAAGAAGAATGTACCACAGTGCCACTGTGATCACTATTGTGGGTTACAGGTTAAGCATTTGGGCTCATAGAACCAGAAAGGCACGGACAGCACAAACTCTACAGCTAGTAAAGAGAAGTGTACTGTGCCTGACAGACGTGTATAAAACAACACCAGCTGAGGCACTGCTGGTGATATTGGCCTTCTTACCTCTGGATGTAGCCATAAGAAAGAGAGGTGCACAATATTGGCACAAAAAGGGTGGGTGTGATGAGTGGGGCAGATACCGAGCCCAAACACCACATCAAATAAGGAAATATTTCTTTCCTAGCATAAAAGAAAGATCCAGAATGTCATAATTCCTTCCAACCAAGGGAGCGCTACACTACCTGTTGCGACATGGTCTATATCTCAGCTACTTACTGAAAATGTGAGAAAGCACGACAGACACCTGTGAATGTGGAGCAGGCCGGAGTGGCCAAGCAGTTCTAGGCGCTTCAGTCTGGAATCGTGCGACCGCTGCGGTCGCAGGTTTGAATCCTGCCTCGAGCATGGATGTGTGTGATGTCCTTAGGTTAGTTAGATTTAAATAGTTCTAAGTTCTAGGGGACTGATGACCTCAGATGTTAACTCCCATAGTGCTCAGAGCCATTTGAACTTTTTTTGTGTGAATGTGGAGCAATCAGCACACCGGATCACATTGTCTGGAAGTGTGCCATTACACAAGATGTTACAGACCAGCATAGGAATCTCTTTTGTAATACATCTGTAACACAATAAGGAATGAGGAATGTGGCATAAGCTGAACTTCCTGATAGCCAAAATATCAGGTTGTGAACTGCAAAAGTACATGAGCAAGAGACAAACAAGAAGAGGCCATACATCATGACAACAAGACACTCCTTGGCAGATCATCAAACGAGAGCAACCTTGTAGGGGCAGTGAGGAGATGAGCCTTGGGAAGGACTATGTTGTGGTTGGCAGGAGAGCCAACACCGTGTTACTAGAGGAAGCCGAAAGGCACGCGTTTTAGCTCACGCAGGCTGGCGCGAGGTGTGGAACAGGACAAGGAAATTAGAATTTAGAAAAAAAGGACGTAGCTGGTGGAATACTTAACTTTAACCCATTAATGGTGAACGTCGCTCTTAATGGTACATGATTCAGTATCAATAGTAACTGGTAATGGCGGCTTAGGTCGTAGCAAATGATGTAGCTAAAGGCTATGCTAACTATCGTCTCGGCAAATGAGAGCGTATTTTGTCAGTGAACCATCGCTAGCAAAATCGGTTGTACAACTGGGGCGAGTGCTAGGAAGTCTCTCTAGACCCGCCGTGTGGCGGCGCTCGGTCTGCAATCACTGATAGTGGCGACACGCGGGTCCGACGTATACTAATGGACCGCGGCCGATTTAAAGGCTACCACCTAGCAAGTGTGGTGTCTGGCGGTGACACCACAGACTAGGAAGTATTTCCTGATATCATGACAGCCATCTGTTTCACCTCAGGTGGCACAGTAGTACGATCCCTGAGAATCCTGAGTTGTCTCTCAGTGTGCCAGGACTAAATATCCAAACAAATGAGAAACCAACTGCTGTAGTGTGGTGCTATGTAATGTTATACAGTAGTGCAGTCCATGATCATAAATTACAAAAGTTATGATGTAGCAATGCACGTAGTAAAGTAGACCAGTAATATGTGCCTTCTGTATGTTGTGATGTAGCAATGCAGTGTAGTAAGGTAGACCAGTAGCATGTGCCTTCTGGATTCCAGAACGTATATTTGCGTGCCAGATGTCCAAAAGTTAGTATATTATTATTATTTTTATACAAATATTTTATGTAGATGTTTTGTTTATCTTAAACACTTTAATGCTTACTTATACTAACACATGTTAAAATTATGTTAAAATATTACATTCTGATTCATGCCAAATCATGTGCAACATTTGGTCTGCTCTTCTATGTACATAACAGACTAAAAGAAAATACTGGTAAATAAACACATTCCTGTAATATAGTTTGTATTGTAGAAAATTCCTGTGGGATTAAATTGTTATATGAGGACTAAAAATTACACTCTGACTCAATAGATCATATAGTGATCTGCCTGCTTCAGAAGTCTGCCGTATAAGACAACTTTTGTGTGAGTTTGTGCATGACGAGCATAGGACCCCAAGCCATTGCAATACTACTTGCTTTGTCCACACTCATAGTCTAGTCGTTAGCATCACTTTCTCAGATCACAGTGTCCCATGTTTGATTCCTCGCTGGGTGGAAGACTTTCTTAGCTCGGGACTGGGTGTTTGTGTTGTCCTAATCATTTCAAATCTTTTCATCAGCGCACAAATCACCAAAGTGGTGTCATAGAGAAGAACTTTCACTTGGCGGTTCAACTGCTCCAGATGATTCTCCCAGCCAGTAACAGCGTACAAGCACATCATTTCAGTTGAGTTCTTCTGTTCCTATGTTAAAATTCAACACTCTATCTCTTTTCTCATACTTATTCTATGGAGCAGATTACTTGCTTACAACCTAGCTGGGTCACAGACTGTTGATTCTGGCTTGCCCCATTTTGTTTCCTTTATTTTACACCATATAGTTCAGTTAACTTGTGTTTGGTCCCCACATCTGAAGTTGACCTCCACCTTTCAGAATATTTTATATACCATGCAGGGAGGATCATTCAGTACCCGGCTTGGTAGCCAGTCCGTCGTGTGGGGTATCGCCAGTACCCATATGGTGATTTCCCCTGGACCACACATGGATTGCACTATTTATGCCCGAGCTGTTCTGTGTGCATGCTGAGGATTGGCAGTGCCTGTTCATTTGGGAGCTCCAGGACTCCTGGCAGTGGCCAACAAGCTCGTTGGCCTTCTCTCATCTGGAGGTTTGGAGTATGCTGCATCATGGGAGATTTTTGGCATCGTGAAATGACTATGGCTCGAGTCCCCAGTAGTCTTTTGAGACTGGCTGCAGTTCAACACTGATCATTAAAACCCAAGGAACTGTGAGGAAAACAAAACCAGTCGACATACAGGCATATCTGCCCATTCCTAGTTTTCATCCTAACAGATGGAAAGATCTTTCTCTCTACTGAACCAATTTTCTTTGTGGAGAGTATTTTTAAAAAAAAAAAATATATTAAAGAACTCTTTTTCTGTAGTGAATTATGGGAGTAGTGTATCAGGAGGTTTTAGCAAGTATACTAATCCACTATGAAGAATAGTCTCAGCAAAAAATTACTATGAAAGAGGATACAGGTAGAAATAGTGTGAGGTGGAATTAGGGACTGTTCGCACTGTTTTATTTTGGCTCAGATGCTTCAGGGGGGCTGAGATATGTTGGCTGTGAACCTGCAGCATCTGCCTGTTGGGCACGCCTATTTGCACCGTGATTCCTCCGGTTGAAGGTGTCGTGGGCTGCTGGGAATGTGCAGCCACTGGCAAAGACAATGTCATCATCAAGATGAATTATCTTTCAATATTCCGGTGTCTCTGTGTAGAACCTATAAAATGGGCATCTGTTGTCATTGATACAGCTTGTGTGAACTGCTATAGCAGAGAAGTAATAAACTTTGAAATATGGAGGAGTTGAGACAAGAGTTCATTCTAAATCATTTCATAGTTTGAAGTAGAAGTTCTGATCTTTCATTTAGCATTCACTGCAAGACAGAATGAAGTCCAGACATGTTGGATGTTTGAACACAATGGTGACATGGAGGATCCGGACCACCAGAAACTAAGCAGCTGGACAATAATTCATCAAGAAGAGATGTGTGAGGTAACAGATGACAATCTGAAATGGTGTTCAATGCATACTCAAACAATATAAAACATACCCACAGCTTTTTCCGCAACAATTCATAAATTTTATGCCACACGTTCCATCTTAATTAAGACAGCAAATCGTATCCTTCCCCCAGCAACAAGTAATGTACCCGTTACTGTCAGACCCCAAAAGAAACACAACATGGTACAGGGATTAATTTTGCGCTGATACTTAACACTGCAGGTGGATGAAGAACTTCACTGTAGCTTGGAGATACAACAGATCAACTTCATACATTTTAATCATAAAAACCTACCAGGCAGCAAGGGATACACTGTGAACACTTAGAGAGGCAGATATCTACTTTTTACATCATGTATGTTGAGACTTGCTACATAGCAAACTAGACACCCGTGCATTGATTCTCTGCTCTTAGGGTATCTGCTTTAGAGATGGTCAAAATCACATTACTGCTGCAATGTGAAACTGGATTTCCCACCCCTGATGTATGCTAGCACTTTGTGTATATGCCTTCCCAGTACACATTCAACGTTAAATTATGGAGACTGTAGCAGGCCACTTTGTGAAAATTCATCATGTGTACTACCACGTGTCTGTGTCAGATGTTGTAACAACCACCCTCCCCAATCCCCGAAGTGTTCTAATCTACTAAAGGAACATGAAATCCAGGAATTGGTGGTCACAGATCACCTCTCATATTTTTGAAGCTTGGAAAAAATATGGTTGTGTGTATGCTCTCTGTGATACCAAATTTTGTCACTACTACGGCCAGTTCATTAACAGCACCTGGTGTATTTACAGGGTTGCTACAAGTTCTGGAAATCAGGGAATTTCTGATGTGTCAGGGAAATCAGGAAATATCTGGCAAATTTGGGGGAAAAAAAGAAAAACACTGGAAAAAATCTCATTTTCGTTTCAGTAGATGAAATGGTTTGTTTACTGAGATGTTACGCATCATCGCTGACTGGGCGCAGCTGAGTACATGAGCCGCTTCCCTACTCCTCATTCTTACTGATTCTTCCCTTTCTACCACTCCCCTCTTCTTGCAGTCAGTGCTGCCACCACATCTTGCTGCTAGCCTAGCAGGTGCCGACAAGAGGCAGGTAGGCATAAGGAGTGGTTTGTTTGTATCTGATTCTCAGTGACTGTTGATGCAGCAGCCAGAGGCTTGAGTTGTGCCTGAATGATTATGTGAATGTGTGTATGCTTTTGACTTCTGACAGAGGCAGTGGCCAAAAATTTAGTTGGAGAGTGTGATCTTTTTTCTGTGTGCCTGTCTACATCTCAGTGATCATATTTATGGTGAGTTGTTACCTATCCTCATTAGTATTGATTTTCAGAGTATTTGTGCAAGTTATCTGTTGCATGGTTTCATCGCTGCACTCTCATTTTGTCAATGTGGTGTCTGTGACGTGTAAACAGCTGGCCATACCAGTCGACTTCCATGCCGGACCAAAACCACTGGCCATTTCTAAGGGTATCTCTAACAGATTGGGCCTGACAATCTGGTGCTCATCATTTCCAACCAACGTGCAGGCCCTGCCCATCGGATGTAGTCTCACTGATTCTCCTGCAGGCCAGGGTGGCATAATGTGTGTGGCGTAGTGTCGCAGATTTTCATGGGTTATCCGTGGACTCAGGACTGCGGTACTCCTCGGCATGCCAGAGGCTACGAGCAATGGATTTCAGGAACTGTGACTGTCTCACTGCAAGAACATTGTACAATGCGGAATTTTATAGACATTTTATGTACTCTAGTACATTTTGGCACTTCAAAAGTAGTTTCTAATACATAAAGTATTGATGGTAAGAGGAAGAAAATTGTGGCAGTCACTGGCAGTTTGTACGCTATGTACTCAAGTATTTCGTGAAAGAAAAACCACACAATACCTGGAAAAAAAGACATGACACAGTGGGCAATAACCGACAATAACAAACATAGTAAAACCAACATTTTATTGGCACTCACTCACAGTGTTAGTTTGTACAACTCTTCTTTGCCTTACACACTTCTTTCAACAGGCCTGCTTTTTTCTGAAATCAGTGAAGATGTTTTAAATCTGTCTTGCGACTACAGTGAAATACGAATTTTTGTCACCAAATGTGTTTGTTTTATTGAAATAAAATAACATTAGTGGTCTTAATAAAACATACATACCATTGGGCTTGCTTTCTCCATCTGAAAACAGTTCAGTGCAAAACATGTTGATGTTAGTAGTTAAGATTCTTGCTCACATATTTAGAAATACAGAAGTCCTTACATTTTTTGTCAACTTATGTGTTTACTTACCCTTGAGATCTCAAAATTTGTCTCCCCAGAAGGCCAACAACTCTTTTGTGAGTACGTGTGTGGCACGCACAGATCCCTGAGCATTACAGCCTTTATTCGTTTCCGGGTTGCTCTCCCGTACCCTTCCTTCTCCTTCCCTGTCCTCCTTCCTTTCCCTTTGCCCCTTCCTTTCTTCATCTTGGTGGTGTTCTTTATGTCGACCTGGCTATCCTCATGACTTTGCTTCATCTTGCAGTTTTGGTTGGTTGTTTTTCCACCTCTTTTGGGTTTTCTTTTTTGGTCTACCTCAGGGGTTTGATCCCCATCTCCAAGTTTGAAATCTGTAGAGTGAGTCAGATGGGGAAGAACTCCCTTCCTAGTGTCTTTGGCGTGGGTTCCTCTCCCTCCCCCTCCCCTCCCTCCTCTCCCTCGCCCTCACCCCCGCCCCGCCCCTTCCCTTCCCTCTCCCTCACCCTCTTCCCCCTTCCCCACTAAAGCCCTTTTGCTTCTTTGCTATGTCACCAGCTTGGTAGCCAGCCCATGATCTGGCTGAGGCCCCTGATACCACAGTGATCACACTGCTGGTACCTGTGCTGTGAATGCCTTGTGCAAGCCTAGTAGTGGTTGCCCGTCTTTTCGGGGCATCGGAACTCCTGGCAACGACTGTCCTGCCAGGCGGCCACGGCTGTGGCTGGGTGGTGCCCACGAGGTGAGCCCCTGTTCGTGGTGGGTGGTACCAAGGCTGATGTTTGGCACACGAAATGTGTTAAACTCTCTGATTGCTCTACTGCGGCCGCATCTCTTCCTTAACGTAGATCTGTCTCAGTTCCTGTTTCTGTCTTTCCAGCCTTACCCTCCTTGGATACACCATGGGAGGAGGGCCAGACGAGCCGGCTTGGGGCAAACCCCTTTCCATTGTTCCTAGTCAGTACCAGGACTGAGAGGGAGACTTTTGCCGCCACCAAACCCCTTTTCTGTGTGGAACATACTGAGAACAAGTTAATTGAAGTTGAGTAACTAAGCAAGATTAGATCTGGCTCTCTCCTTATAAAGACAACATCTGCCAGTCAGCCAGCCTCTCTCTGTGCCTGCGACCATTTAGGAGACAACCTCGTGGCTATTGCTCCTCGCAGTCGCTCGGTATGACACAGGATGTGTGTTTGATGATGAACTTTTGGCTAATGTGGAATGGCATGGCATTCATTTACTCCAGTGTGTCCAGAAAGGCCCTAATGACCATTGTGAACACACTGGCACTATCATCATGGCATTTTAGGATCATACCCTGCCTGAGAAGGTCAGGGTAATGGTGTACAGATGCAATGTGAAACCGTATATATGCCACCTCCCATGCATTGCTTCCATTGCCTCAAGTTTGGCCACATGTCCTCGCGATGCGATGCCACTCCCATCTGTGGTGACTGTGGCCACCCTCTTCATGTCTATGTATGGGGAGCCCTTGCACCCCACTGTTTAACTGTGTAAACTGCTCTGCTCTCTGTTCTCCCCACTCACCAGTGTCCAGTGTAGATGAAGGAAAAAAGAATTCAGGAAAGAAAGACCCTTGACCATCTCAGCTACATTGATGCCCGGAAGAAATTTGACAGACTTCACTGTGTAAATCTCTCCCCTACCTTTGCCTCATTTATGCCTTCCTCTCCTCACCTCTCCCCCTTATCCCCATCCTGCCCCCCTTCCCATTCCTCACCCTTGGCAGCTCCCGTCCCTTCCCCTCCAGGAACCACTCATCCTCCTCCTCCTCCTCCTCCTCCTCCTGTACCTCTTCCTCTTCCTCACAATGGAAAAAGTTATCTTCTCGGGCTCCTGCTAGGGATGGGGCTCCATCTCGAAACACTCATTCCCGGCATTCTCAGGACAAAAAGTTTACACCCTCGGTATGGAGGAGAGACCCGCACAGTGAGGGTGCCAAAGCCACTCTCTCTGTCTCATCCCGACATCATTGCCACCTATTTCCTTACTCATAATGCCTTCTCAAAATTCTACCATCTGGTGAGCAAGATGTATGAAACAGGCGAAATACCCTCAGACTTCAAGAAGAATATAATAATTCCAATCCCAAAGAAAGCAGGTGTTGACAGATGTGAAAATTACCGAACAATCAGTTTAATAAGCCACAGCTGCAAAATACTAACACGAATTCTTTACAAACGAATGGAAAAACTGGTAGAAGTCGACCTCGGGGAAGATCAGTTTGAATTCCGTAGAAATGTTGGAACACGTGAGACAATACTGACCCTACGACTTATCTTAGAAGAAAGATTAAGGAAAGGCAAACCTATGTTTCTAGCATTTGTAGACTTAGAGAAAGCTTTTGACAATGTTGACTGGAATACTCTCTTTCAAATTCTGAAGGTGGCAGGGGTAAAATACAGGGAGCGAAAGGCTATTTACAATTTGTACAGAAACCAGATGGCAGTTATAAGAGTCGAGGGGCACGAATGGGAAGCAGTGGTTGGGAAGGGAGTGAGACAGGGTTGTAGCCTGTCCATGATGTTATTCAATCTGTATATTGAGCAAGCAGTGAAGGAAACAAAAGAGATATTTGGAGTAGGTATTAAAATCCATGGAGAAGAAATAAAAACTTTGAGGTTCGCTGATGAAATTGTAGTTCTGTCAGAGACAGCAAAGGACTTGGAAGAGCAGTTGAACGGAATGGACAGTGTCATGAAAGTAGGGTATAAGATGAACATCAACAAAAGCAAAACGAGGATAATGGAATGTAGTCGAATTAAGTCGGGTGATGCTGAGGGAATTAGATTAGGAAATGAAACACTTAAAGTAGTAAAGGAGTTTTGCTATTTGGGGAGCAAAATAACTGATGACGGTCGAAGTAGAGACGATATAAAATGTAGACTGGCAATGGCAAGGAAAGCGTTTCTCAAGAAGAGAAATTTGTTAACATCGAGAATTGATTTAAGTGCCAGGAAGTCGTTTCTGAAAGTATTTGTATGAAGTGTAGCCATGTATGGAAGTGAAACATGGACGATAACTAGTTTGGACAAGAAGAGAATAGAAGCTTTCGAAATGTGGTGCTACAGAAGAATGCTGAAGATTAGATGGGTAGATCATATAACTAATGAGGAGGTATAAAATAGGATTGAGGAGAAGAGAAGTTTGTGGCACAACTTGACTAGAAGAAGGGATCGGTTGGTAGGACATGTTCTGAGGCATCAAGGGATGACCAATTTGGTATTGGAGGGCAGCGTGGAGGGTAAAAATCGTAGAGGGAGACCAAGAGATGAATACACTAAGTAGATTCAGAGGGATGTAGGTTGCAGTAGGTACTGGGAGATAAAGAAGCTTGCACAGGATAGAGTAGCATGGAGAGCTGCATCAGACCAGTCTCAGGACTGAAGACCACAACAACAACAACAACAACAACAACAACGCCTTCTCCCTCCCTCCTAGGGAAAAGAAGAAGAAGCAGTGTAACTCAAACGATGAGGCTTCCCGGAGGGCTTCGCCCCCTCCACGTCATCCCAAATCAGACCCAGTTTTTATGGATGTCACTCCATCCTCGATAGTGATGACCGCCGACCAAGTGACGTGACCTCCCCTTGGCTTCTTTATGTATCAGTTGGACTCTCACCACATGATAATCCAGTGGAATTGCAACGGATATTATCACCACCTTCCGGAAATACAACACCTTGTTTCCTCCTACTCTTCGTTCTGTCTTGCTCTTCAAGAAACTCACTTTCGTGATGATCACTCTCTAATGTTTGATGTTATTGGGCATTTTGTTGGAACTGTGCTGGCCCCAGGGTAGCATCGGGAGGGGTCTGCACTTTGGTTTGCAGCAGTCATTAGTGACTGGATCCCCCTTCCTTCCAACCTGGAAGTGATAGCACTTAGAGTGCAGGTGACTCCGGCAATAATTGTTTGCAGTGTCTACCTCCCTTCAGGTCGGCCACTTCTTTATGTTGAACTGTCTACCTTAATACAGCAACTCCTGCCCGTGTGTCTACTCCTTGGGGACTTCAGTGCACACCACCCCCAGTGGAGGCATGCCATTTTGTTGGGTAGGAGTCTTCTACTTGACCAATTTACTACAGACTTCGATTTGTGTCTCCTCATTGACGTTTCCCCTACCCACTTCAGTGCAGCTCATTGCACCTGTACTGCTATCGATCTCACAAACTTCTCCCCTGCTCTCGTGGCTTGCCTACATTGGTCACCCCATGATGATCTTTGTGACAGTTACCACTTTCTGGTGATTCTGTCATTCACCTCCCGTCACCACATTGGGCATTTTGCATGGTTAGTTGGACTTTATATACATCTGCTGTGCACTTCGAAACCTCTCTCTCGAATTGCATTGATGTGGTCATGCAGGGCATCTGCGCCATTATTCTTCATGCTGCTGGTACTGCTTGTCCCTCTACCCAAAGGATCCGCTCATTGTCGACCAGTACCGTGCTGGACTAGGGACATAGAAGTCACTGTCCAGGACTGCTGACGGGCGCTGCAGTGATTTAAATGACACCTTTCTCGCTTTTAAGTGTCTTCATGCTAATGCTTTTTACCTTATTAAGTGGAGTAAAAAGGAATGCTGGGAGCACTATGTTTCCTGCCTGGGGACGTATGGCTCACCATTGCAGGTTTGGTCCAAGCTCTGTAACCTTCTGGGCTGCCAGTGACAGTCAACTGTCCAGGGCTTATCGTCCAAGGCACTTTGTCTACTGATCCTTTGGTCTTTGCAGAACACCTCACAACACACTTTGTGACAGCATCGATGTCCTCTTCCTATCCTGCCACCTTTCTCTGGCAGAAACACACAGTTGAACAGACCCCCCTTCTCTTTCAACCCTCACCAAGCTGAACCCTATAATGAACCCTTCACTGAATGGGAATTCTTTATATGAAGGGGAATTCTTCCATTTATGAAGGGTACTCGAATCTCGATGCCTTTTGTCCCATATTGATGTGGCTTCTGGGAAGGACAATCTCTAGCTGACCATTTACTCAGATTGGAAACTACAATCGGACAGGCTTTTACTAATGGTCAGCACCTTGTCATGGTTCTTCTTTGACTTACATAAGGCATACGACACAGCTTGGCGTCATCGCATTTTAGGTACCCTCTGTGACTGGGGCTTTTGCAGCTCCCTTCTGATTTTTATTTGTGAGTTTTTATTCCACCGGCCCATCCAGGTTCCAGTTGGCACTTCACTCAGCACCCCTCGGATTCAGGAGAATGGTATCCCAGAGGGTTCTGGATGAAGTGTCAATACTCTTTTCCTCATAATCATGAATGAACTTGTAACCTCTGTTGTTCTTCATGTATCTCAGTGTTGTATGTTGACGATTTTTGCATCTGATGCAGCTGCCACTTAGTGATATATGCTGAGTGCTGGCTGCGAGGCACCATCCGACAGACCCCTGCCTTGGGCTGTCTCCCTTGGCTTCCAATTTTCTCTCTGTCCAAAATGTGGGTTATGCATTTTTGTTGTCAATTCATAGTACAACCTGATCCAGAATTTTATTTAGGTGACCAGTTCTAGATGATGCAGTCCCATTTCTGGGGCTTTTTTTTAAATGTTTATGTGGTTGCCCCATATTCGCTGCCTGAAGCTTAATGCTATCCGCCTCGTGGCTCATGCATCTTGCGGTGTAGACCATGCCACTCTTCTCCATCTTTACCATGCTCTTGTCTTGCCCAGACTAGATTATGGTTGTCAGGTTTATGTCCCAGTGGCTCCTTCCACTTGAAAATACCTGATCCTGGTGGCCATTGTTGGGTGTGTCTAGCCATTTGTACCTTTCGCTCTAGTCCTGTTGACAATCTCCTCATAGAAGTGGGGATTCCCCCTCTACAAATATGATGAAACTATCTCCTGGTTTCTTATGCAATCGCTATTCTCAGATTCCCTGACCATCCTGTGTTCTCTGTCCTCTTTGCAAGCAAGGGACGTCTCCCTCCTGATCACTGCCCATGGGTAAGATTGCCAGTTGGAATGTGTCTCACTTCCCCCTGTCAGGATCTCCATCTGCATTCACTGAAATGTGCCCCATGTATTTCTTCTCACACTCCCTCTTGGGTGATGTCTAGACAACAGATTAGGACCGACCTATTCCAGGGTCCTAAGGTCTCTGTCGCCCCTATTGTGTTTTGGTGTCTTGTACATTCCATCCTTGCAGAGTTTCAGAGTGCTGTCTTCTTCTACACTGATGGTTCTAAGACTACAGGCAAAGCAGGATATGCTTTCACGTCTCCTACTGGCTTAGAACACCATTTATTTCCGGAATCATGTAGTGTGTTTACAGCAGAGCAGCTAGCCATTACCAGGGCCCTCCATTTTATTACTCAGGCCTCCCTCCACAGTGTTTTAATATGTACCGACTCATGGAGCAGCCTGCTACTCTCGTCATCCTTTGGTCTCTTGTATTAGTGACCTCTCCTTTGGCTGTGCCTGCTCAGTTGGCCTACTCGGTTGGCTTTTTCTGGGTCCCAAGTCATATGGGTATCCCAGAGAATGAACTGGCTGACTGTTTGGCTAGATAAGCTGATACTCATCCTCCATTCCCTTTCATGACTCCAGTTGCAGATGTGCAGATCCATGTCAAATCTCTCTTTGCCCAAAAGTGGAATTACTTCTGGTGCACTACTGCTCTCATCTACATCTACATCTATACTCCGCGAGCCACCTTACGGTGTGTGGCGGAGGGTACTTATTGTACCACTATCTGATCCCCCCTTCCCTGTTCCATTCACGAATTGTGCGTGGGAAGAACGACTGCTTGTAAGTCTCCGTATTTGCTCTAATTTCTCGGATCTTTTCGTTGTGATCATTACGCGAGATATATGTGGGCGGTAGTAATATGTTGCCCATCTCTTCCCGGAATGTGCTCTCTCGTAATTTCGATAATAAACCTCTCCGTATTGCGTAACGCCTTTCTTGAAGTGTCCGCCACTGGAGCTTGTTCAGCATCTCCGTAACGCTCTCGCGCTGACTAAATGTCCCCATGACGAATCGCGCTGCTTTTCGCTGGATCATGTCTATCTCTTCTATTAATCCAACCTGGTAAGGGTCCCATACTGATGAGCAATACTCAAGAATCGGACGAACAAGCGTTTTGTAAGCTACTTCTTTCGTCGATGAGTCACATTTTCTTAGAATTCTTCCTATGAATCTCAACCTGGCGCCTGCTTTTCCCACTATTTGTTTTATGTGATCATTCCACTTCAGATCGCTCCGGATAGTAACTCCTAAGTATTTTACGGTCGTTACCGCTTCCAATGATTTACCACCTATGGCATAATCGTACTGGAATGGATTTCTGCCCCTATGTATGCGCATTATATTACATTTATCTACGTTTAGGGAAAGCTGCCAGCTGTCGCACCATGCATTAATCCTCTGCAGGTCTTCCTGGAGTACGTACGAGTCTTCTGATGTAGCTACTTTCTTGTAGACAACCGTGTCATCTGCAAATAGCCTCACGGAGCTACCGATGTTGTCAACTAAGTCATTTATGTATATTGTAAACAATAAAGGTCCTATCACGCTTCCTTGCGGTACTCCCGAAATTACCTCTACATCTGCAGATTTTGAACCGTTAAGAATGACATGTTGTGTTCTTTCTTCTAGGAAATCCTGAATCCAATCACAAACCTGGTCCGATATTCCGTAAGCTCGTATTTTTTTCATTAAACGTAAGTGCGGAACCGTATCAAATGCCTTCCTGAAGTCCAGGAATACGGCATCAATCTGCTCGCCAGTGTCTACGGCACTGTGAATTTCTTGGGCAAATAGGGCGAGCTGAGTTTCACATGATCTCTGTTTGCGGAATCCATGTTGGTTATGATGAAGGAGATTTGTATTATCTAAGAACGTCATAATACGAGAACACAAAACATGTTCCATTATTCTACAACAGATTGACGTAAGCGAAATAGGCCTATAATTATTCGCATCTGATTTATGACCCTTCTTGAAAATGGGAACGACCTGCGCTTTCTTCCAGTCGCTAGGTACTTTACGTTCTTCCAGCGATCTACGATAAATTGCTGATAGAAAGGGGGCAAGTTCTTTAGCATAATCACTGTAGAATCTTAAGGGTATCTCGTCTGGTCCGGATGCTTTTCCGCTACTAAGTGATAGCAGTTGTTTTTCAATTCCGATATCGTTTATTTCAATATTTTCCATTTTGGCGTCCGTGCGACGGCTGAAGTCAGGGACCGTGTTACGATTTTCCGCAGTGAAACAGTTTCGGAACACTGAATTCAGTATTTCTGCCTTTCTTCGGTCGTCCTCTGTTTCGGTGCCATCGTGGTCAACGAGTGACTGAATAGGGGATTTAGATCCGCTTACCGATTTTACATATGACCAAAACTTTTTAGGGTTCTTGTTTAGATTGTTTGCCAATGTTTTATGTTCGAATTCGTTGAATGCTTCTCTCATTGCTCTCTTTACGCTCTTTTTCGCTTCGTTCAGCTTTTCCTTATCAGCTATGATTCGACTACTCTTAAACCTATGATGAAGATTTCTTTGTTTCCGTAGTACCTTTCGTACATGATTGTTATACCACGGTGGATCTTTCCCCTCGCTTTGGACCTTAGTCGGTACGAACTTATCTAAGGCGTACTGGACGATGTTTCTGAATTTTTTCCATTTTTGTTCCACATCCTCTTCCTCAGAAATGAACGTTTGATGGTGGTCACTCAGATATTCTGCGATTTGTGCCCTATCACTCTTGTTAAGCAAATATATTTTCCTTCCTTTCTTGGCATTTCTTATTACACTTGTAGTCATTGATGCAACCACTGACTTATGATCACTGATACCCTCTTCTACATTCACGGAGTCGAAAAGTTCCGGTCTATTTGTTGCTATGAGGTCTAAAACGTTAGCTTCACGAGTTGGTTCTCTAACTATCTGCTCGAAGTAATTCTCGGACAAGGCAGTCAGGATAATGTCACAAGAGTCTCTGTCCCTGGCTCCAGTTCTGATTGTGTGACTATCCCATTCTATACCTGGTAGATTGAAGTCTCCCCCTATTACAATAGTATGATCACGAAACTTCTTCACGACGTTCTGCAGGTTCTCTCTGAGGCGCTCAACTACTACGGTTGCTGATGCAGGTGGTCTATAGAAGCATCCGACTATCATATCTGACCCACCTTTGATACTTAGCTTAACCCAGATTATTTCACATTCGCATTCGCTAATAACTTCACTGGATATTATTGAATTCTTTACTGCTATAAATACTCCTCCACCATTGGCGTTTATCCTATCCTTGCGGTATATATTCCATTCTGTGTCTAGGATTTCGTTACTGTTCACTTCCGGTTTTAACCAACTTTCCGTTCCTAATACTATATGCGCACTATTTCCTTCAATAAGAGATACTAATTCAGGAACCTTGCCCTGGATACTCCTGCAGTTTACCAATATTACGTTAACTTTTCCTGTTTTTGGTCTCTGAGGACGGACGTTCTTTATCAACGATGATAATGTCCTCTCTGGTAAGCCGTCAGGTATTTTATCGTTTCGCCCAAGGGGGGGGTCCCTCTAACCTAAAAAACCCCCATGTGCACGCCACACGTACTCTGCTACCCTAGTAGCTGCTTCCGGTGTGTAGTGCACGCCTGACCTGTCTAGGGGGGCCCTACAGTTCTCCACCCAATAACGGAGGTCGATGAATTTGCAACCATTATAGTCGCAGAGTCGTCTGAGCCTCTGGTTTAGACCCTCCACACGGCTCCAAACCAGAGGACCGCGATCGACTCTGGGCACTATGCTGCAGATATTAAGCTCAGCTTGCACTCCGCGTGCGATGCTGGTTGTCTTCACCAAATCAGCCAGCCGCCGGAAGGAACCAAGGATGGCCTCAGAACCCAAGCGGCAGGCGTCATTCGTTCCAACATGTGCTACTATCTGCAGCCGGTCACACCCAGTGCGTTCAATAGCTGCCGGAAGGGCCTCCTCCACATTACGGACGAGACCCCCCGGCAAGCACACCGAGTGCACACTGGCATTCTTCCCCGACCTACCCGCTATTTTCCTGAGGGGCTCCATAACCCGCCTAACGTTGGAGCTCCCTATAACTAATAGGCCCGCCCTCTGTGACTGTCGGGACCTTGCCGGAGAATCGGCCACTGGCCCAACAGGCGAGGCATCCTGTGGTGGCTCGGAAACGATGTCATCACCACTAGGAAGCACCCCGTACCTGTTGGAAAGGGGTAAGGCAGCTGCCACGCGGCCAGATCCCACCTTCGCCTTTCGGCCAGGCACGCGAGAGCCCACCACTGTCCGCCATTCACCCTGGAGTGATGGCTGACCGGTAAGATGCTCACTGCCGGAAGACGCAGCGACATCAGGGGTTCCATGTGATTCCAAGGCCACCGAAGCAGGCATAGGTCTCACCACAGTTGCCCCAACGCCACTACGAGCCGACGCCTGCGCCTCGAGCTCGATGAGCCTAACAGACAAAGCCTCCACCTGCCCCCGAAGAGTGGCCAATTCTCCTTGCGTCCGCTCACAACAACCACAGTCCTTACACATGACTATGTTTACCCTACCCTATACGGTGACAAATTCCCAAGATAATCTTCTGATGAGCTACTCTGATAATCAAGAAACACTCACTGAAATACGAGACGCGAAAACTACGCTAGGTTTTCCCAGAAAAACTATTTACAAGCTAAGCGCAGCAAATAAGTACAAAAACGCTTTATACAAACAGTACTGTGCTGCTGCTGGTGCTCTCGCTCTCGCTGTCACAAGACAACTGCTGATTCAAGTGACTAGTGGCTAACGGCCGCGAAACAAACAAATGACGGTTTTAGGGCGCTTTCTGTTCTAAAAGATCAAGAAAACACTAAGAAATCTAACACGAAAACTACGTAAAGTTTTATCAAGAACTGTTAGTTACTATGCAGAGCAGATAAACACAAATAGAATCCCTTCCTTAGTGGAAGGTCGTAAACAAAATGCAAAATAAACGCTTTATACAAACAGTACTGTGCTGTTGCTGGTGCTCTCGCTCTCGCTGTCACAAGACAAGTAATAAACTCCGCACAATCAAGGAGGCTGCTGTGCTTTGGTGCTTTTCCTTCCGCTCCTCTCAGAAGGAGTCCACTGCTTAATGCTGTCTTCACATTGGTCGTACCAGGCTCATCCATTTTTTCCTCCTGTGTAGCGAACCACTCCCACAACATGGTTGTGGAGCCAGACTGATGGTATCCCACATCTTGATGGATTGTATACTTCTTATGGCCTTTTGCCTTCCTTAATTTTTATATTAGCAGACAATTGGCGGATGGTTGATCTGTTCCTCAGTTTCCTCTGTGAAATTGTTTACTTCCAGATATGAGGTTTTGCTTTACTCCTGGGGCAGAGGCAGGATGGTTGTGGTTGGGGCCTCCTTCCCAGCACATTTTCTCAGATTGGGACCCCATGACTACTCCCCAGTGGAAAGATCTTTTTTCCAGATTTTAGATTTGATCTAATCTTTTATGCCTTTTACTGTGTGTGTTTTAACTTCCTTGTTTTATAGTTTGACTCCCATTACTGGATCCATCCACTTTTAGCAGACCTTCTTTCCTCTGTGAGTAACTTTGGAATTGCAGGACTGGGGATCTTGCCGTTTGGTCCCATAAACACTTTCTATTAATCAATCTCAAAATTTGTCTGGGAAAAATGCTAAAACTTGTGTGGAAATCAGGGAATTTCACTTGGGGATACGTGTGGCAACCCTGATTTACTACCTCAACATCGGCATCTGGTAGTCCCACAAATAAATGTGACCACTGGGGTGATAGGACCTCCTCTTAATGGGTCCTGCAGCACTGTCTGTGGAAGTCACTCGATACATCCAACTAGAAGAACAACATTCTCCTCCGGCATCTACCAATGCCGTGCTCCCTCTGAAGCTCCCTCTCCCCGGAATTCCACCAACAGGAGACCCGACACCAGCTGGTGGCTGAAGGTGCCGTGGACTGTGGGTCCCAAGTCTGCTTGCTCTTCTTCTGTCACTAAATGCACAACAGATAAACTCTTACAAGAGTTTTGGCTGCAAAGAGTTGTGGCTTTGAACCAGAGTCCATCGATGTTGTTCCACCTTGTAGCAGTTCCACGTACTTTTATTTTCTTCGCTTGTTGTCCTCGGTGTCGACGTGCTGCATTGCTACACTGGCTGAAAAATGGGGTTGCTAATTTGGACACTGACTACAGTGAATAATGTAGCCGACAGATGCACAGTTGCCTTTCACAGTCTTTTACTATCACTTTTCACAACACCCCAATAATACACAGTTATGTGACCAGTGCACTATTGTTTAAGTTTCCATAAGCCTCATTAATAGTTGGCAGGTGAACTTCTACATGCTGCTACAATAGTTTACTGTTGAACATCTAAGAGCAGTAAAAACATAACCACAAAGTTCACAGTTCTTGGAGAATAATCAGATATGTATGGAGCAGACACTATCATTGTTTTTACATCCATAACACTTATTTCACTGTTAAGACAATCATTGTTGTCGTTCTAACCGACACAGGTTCCTCGTCTGAAACTCGGCCATAGACTGACTGTCTCACGACCAAAAATCAGGCCCACAACAATAGGTACTGAAACTACACGTTGGTGAAAGTTACATTTACAGAAATTACAGTTAAAACTTAACTCATTAAATTAACTGAATACATAAAAAATTCCACCTTTTTAACAGTTGTTCTATTGCAAGAGTTAGGCCGAATTATTTGTTTTAATTCATGAAATTAACAAATATCATTATGGAAACAATACTTGTGACAAAACTGAAAATTACTTGAGAATTAATTAAGTGCTTGCTTTTCTAACATGTTTTCGAATATAGCCAAATAGATACTTTGAGATTACTTCTATTTCATCTTCCAAATGTTTATAGTTAATACAGAATTTATATTTGTTTATACATCAACAATAGCATTTAAGGTACAAAACCATTACTGATTTCACCCTATAATGAAAGTATTAACTAGGAATAGTTGAAATAAATCAGAAAATCAATTACATACTTAAAACTTAGTACAGAATTAAATCTGGTGTTATATTCTTTAAAACTAAGGGCCAGGTTTTTTCTTTTGTGAAAATTCATATTTTATTCACGTATGTTAATGGTAAATTGTTAAAAGTGAAAAAACGAGTTTAAGTAGCAGATGGCAAAACAAGAGAGGATTTAAAATTATCCCTACTTGCTTCGTCAAACCTCTACCATTTACAGGTGGTGATTTAGGTACATTGCCTGTCCTCCTATACTCCGATTAGAATTACATTGTGACTGATGTTTCAGATAGTCAGGTGTTAAGTACCAACTCCCAGTCAGTTATTGTTCTTAGTGGAGTGCCACATGTTCACTTTATTGCCTGTTTTGTTGGTACCTGCAGAGCTGCGTCACACGTGGCTGGCTGCATGCTGGCAACATTGCCCCACATCAATGTAGTCTGTCATTCACAAAGTAGTTTTAATCAGAGTATAGGCTCTTCGTGACCAACCGAAGCACTCCAATGTGATTTTCCACTGGAACTGAAATGAATATTACTGTCAGTCGCCAGAATTACAGCTACTGATTTTCTCCTGTTCTACGATCTTTGTTGCCTTTCAAGAAATGCACCTCACTGATGGCCATTTCCCAACTCTTCAAGCTTACCGCACATTCTGTCAGCACCATACAGATGTCGTCAGTGATCAGATTCCCCTTCGTGCCACATTGGAAACATAGCTGTATAAGTGCAGACAACCGCAGTCATTAACGATTGTAATGTTTATTTACCTCCAGATAAGGCGCTTACTTATCATGTGATGACTACCGTAATCCAGCAACTCCCCACTCCTTTTCTCTTATGGGGAGATTTCAGAGCACATTACTCCCTTCGGGGAAGTACCACTTCTTCTGATAGTGGCCTTCAGACTGACCAGCTTCTTCCTGATCTTGTGCACAATGGTCACTTTCTAATGATTATGTAACTTCCTTGTCACCACCTGACAGATCACTTACCATACTGGGCTTTTTGAACAGCCAAATGGCAGTTGTAAACCTGTGCCATTATCTTCGCCCCCTGTCCGCCAGGTTGCAACGATGAGATTGTCGAAGTTGTCTCAGATTCCGATGCAATCATCCTCACAGCTGGAACTGCTGTCCTACTTTCTACGGTCCCACTCCACCTCCATCTGGCTCCATGGTGAACTAAGACATTGAAACAAATATTCAGGATCATCTAAGGGCCCTGCAAGATATCAAGCACTATCCTTCACAGACCACTCATCATCTTTGTTAAGGCTCGCCCTCTGATCAAATGCAATAAGAAGGAATGCTGGGAGCACTACATCTCCTCCTTGAAAACATATGCCTTTCCATCCAAGATGTGGGCCATGCTCCTTAGTCTGTTCGACCACCAAAGCTCAAAAAGTGTCCCAGATCTCCTCCTTCAGGGTGGTATATATACCGACATGTCAGTTCTTGCCGAACACTTTGTGACCCATTTTACAACTGTATTGCCCTGTTCTTACCTGGCTTTTACCTGGCTGTCTTTTAAGTGCATAAAAAGCAAGATGAAGCCATCCCACTATCTTTTACCCTGTCACACAGAACTATGTAGTGAATGATTCACTGACTGAGAACTGCTTCAGACTCTGGACATATCACATGATACAGCGCCAGACTCTGATTCAATTTATGATCAGATGAGCCAACATATGATGTTACTGTTTTATGTCCTTGCACAGTGGCAAGGGCACAGGAAGTTGCAGCAGTTTCCGTGTGATATCTGCAAGAGTTATTGCACAGTGGTTAACAGTAGATGACATCTGATATTATAATTTTAGGGGCTGTTCTGGGAGTAGTCTGAACACGGTGTAGTTCTGTGGCGTGGATGTAGCTGATGCCTGGTGATGCTCTGTAGGTTGTGGAAGGCGCCTGGTGATTGTCGTTCTGGTGAGAGCGGGTGCGACTGGTGCTCGGCGAGACTTGCACTGTTGGTAGCCCAATGAGCTGACTGCAGCATCGGTTGGCGATGGGAGTGGTACTCTGAGAGATGGCAGTGTCAGTAAGCATCTGGCGATTGAAGCTGCAGGGAGAGGAATGTGACTGGTGCCCAATGAGGCTGGCAGTGTCGGTAGCCCAATGAGCTGGCTGCAGCAATGGCAGGCACCAACAGGCAATGACAATTGCTGGCAAGGCAGCACTCAATCAGCAGCAGCCGCCTGGTAGCCTCGAACTCAACAGGCCACCATTTGGTGCTGTCGTAAGCTGGGAGGAAAGCATTTGACCACAGTGCCTCCCAGTACACAGATACGTCAACAGAGTGTGATGGTGCAGAACAGATGAACCAGGGACAACATCGGCAGGCATCTGGTAGCGCTCTGGCTCAGCAGTGGCAGCCCCCAAGGTTGCAGTGACACCGGTGGGTGGTGAGATGAATGATGAGGCTCTGACCGATGGGCCGCAAGCGGCCGGCATAATTGCCCAGGCAGAGCAACTGACTGCCTATAAAGGCAGACGGATTGATATGAAGACGATCACATGGCTGATCGCAATGCCATTACGGATGTTGTGGCCACAGATGGCTCTAGATACGTGGTCGCAGTGAGAAAGTCGTTCAGAGATCATAGAACCCCTATAGGGTATGTGCACACAGCATGGGGGGATGGGGAGGAGGGGGGGGATGGCTCCTCTGATGAGGAAACGCCTACAGCCAGGCCACTAGGCAACTCGCAGAGGACACAAGGGTTTGCTTGGTCCATTGGTGGTCCAGTGAGGAGCTGGCTACAGTACTCCTTTCTCCTTGGGAAGAGACGGTGGCATCAAATTGGCTGAAAGAAAAATAGCAAAGAGGCACAGGCCTTGGGCAGAGGGCTTATGAGGAGTGCCAGAATGTGACAAAAGGGCAGAACAGGCTAGAAGAGCATCAGTGGGCGCAGGGAGTGAAGGTTTAACTAACGGGGGACGTGGCGGGATCCAAGAAACATATGGTGTGCGGAAAACACGCAAAACAAAACGGGAGGGCCATGAGCGAGTCCCAAAGCAACAAAAAATACATCACCAGGTTTATCATGGACAAAAGAGTAAGGTAAGGGCAACACCGAGAGTAGCACCACTGAAAAGAGAGGTAGTATAATGTCCAGGCACCCAGAAAAGAGGTGATGGCTAGAAACGCAATGCGCTCATCTGGCCAGCCAATGGGTGTGAGGTGTGGAAGTTCCAAAGACACAGAGAAGGCAGAGATGAGCTCCAGAAGGACTGATGGGTGTCCCACGACAGGAAATGGTGAGACAGGGCGTCAGTGGGCGATGGAAAGCAGGAGCTTGACCAGTGGTGGCTGCCTGAGACACAAGAATGCTGACAGCCCGAAGAAGCGTTGAAGGGTTGGCAGTAGCCAGTGGGTGGCAGAACCCCAACGTCAATGGGTGCCAGACACACGAAGGTACCAGCAGAACATCAGCGCAGCAGCAAGGTGCGCAAAAGGGCACTGGGGGCTCAGCTTTATGCCGAGAGGTCGATGCAGCTTCAAGTGGGATGCCGATGGCGCAGCCAAGACGCTGGGACATGTGTAGGAATGCATTGTCAGTTGTTGACCGCAGGTGGACAAGCTACCAGGGGTGACATCAGGATCCTAGCACCTCTGCAGCACTTACTGTGATGGCCAGTGGGAGCAAGAGTTGACCATCAATGACCGCCAGAGGAGGACACGGATTCCAGTGCGGTGGGCTTCGGCAGCAGAGGGGATCGTAGCTTGACCCATAGCAGCTGCCGATGGGATGACTGGGTCTCTGGAAGCTGCTGGCACGGGCAGGACTCAAGTAGGGCAAGGCACAATTTACAGCGACCAGTGATGGGACCACCATGTCACGTGAACAACGGGTGTCGATAGCCCACGATAGCGACATTCCAGACATGGCAACAGTCAGAGGGACTGTGGGCATTGGGTTTGAGCTGGGCAGTGGTGACGAGTGAGGCAAGGCGTGTGAAATCAGAGTCAACAGTCGCATCTGCAACCGGTGCACTGTGGTGTGCCTGGAGTATCTCATTGCCACCTTTTATGCAGCAGGTGAGATGAGGTGCATATATTTGTTTTATGCAGTTTTTATGTCCTTGCAGTGGAGTGGCAATGGCTTAAGAAGTAACAACAGATCACGGGTGATAAACACGAGAGGTCATTGTACACTGGTTAACAATACGTAACGTCTGATAGTATCATATCAGAGGCTCATCGAGAAATAGTATAGACCCAGCGTAGTGCTGTGACGTGGACTTACGTGGCACTCGGTGATGCTGTGTACAGTGTGGCAGGCACCCAGCGTTTGACGTTGCGGGCAGAGGGGACGCAAGTGATGTTCGGTAAGGCTGGCAGCATTGGTAGCCCAATGAGCCAGCAGCAGTGTCAGTTGGCAATGGTGGTGTGAGTATTGCAATGAGAGGGGTGTGACTGGTGCCGAGCAAGACTGACACCGTCGGTGGTCTATTGAGCTTGCTACAGCAGTGGCAGGCAGCGACAGGCAATGACAGCTGCTAGCAAAGCAGTGCTTAATCAGTAGTGGCCACACGAATGCAATGGGGCCGCTGGGCCAGCTGTGTGCTTCAGTAGCACCTGGCAGGAAGGAGTATGACCAGCAACATGAAATGCGACGGTGCCAACAGAGTTACCTGGTGCAGCGCTGATGAACCAGGGACAACATCAGCAGGTGTTGGGGACCAATAAGTTCAATGGCTTGACTAGTGGTGGCCCCTGAGGATTCGGTGGCAATACCAAGGGCCAGCAAGATGGAGGATGAGGCTCTCACTGATGGGCAGCAAGTGGTTGGCATAATTGCCCAGAGCAGAACAGCTGACCACCTGCTGGTGTCCTTGTCTCATCCTATAGAGGCTGGCGAATAAATATGAACATAATCACGTGACTGATCACAGTGCCATTATGAATAGTGGGTGTGCAGATGTGTCTAGCCACGTGATTGCAGATGAAGAAAGTAGTTTGAGATCACAACATCAATATAGGCAGTGTGTGCACAGCATAGTGAGAAACAGGCATCTCTTAAGGGGAATGCCTACAGACCAGCTACGAGACAACCTGCAGGACACATTGGTAATGATGGTGGTCCTAATGGCCCAGTGAGGGGCTGGCTACATTATACTGAAATACTCCATCTAGTTAGTGTCTTCAACTGGGTGTGGCTAGTAGGTGTTTTACCATCGAAGTGGTGAGATAGTATCATTGTCCCAGTCCTTAAACAAGGCAAATACCCATTGTCCATCAACAGCTACCAACTGATTTGCGTCACTACTGTCCCCAGAAAACTGCTTGAAAGCTTGGTAGCCCATCAACTATGCTGGTGCTCATATCGTGGGACTTGTCCTTGTATCATTGTTGTTTCTGGGAGGGGTGATCCACAGCTGACCATCTATTTAGGTTGGGAACAGCATTCTGACAAGCTTTTTCTTTATCCTCCATGATTGGGCCATTTGAGGCTCCCTACCAATTTTTATTCACCAGTTGTTCTGTGATCGAGTTGGTACACCTTTTGTGATGTGGCTGGTGTTACTCTCTATATTTACCAGGCCCTTGTCTCATCCTGAATAGGCTATAGTTGCCATATCTGTAGGTCACTGATATCTTCAGCTTTCAAATTTTTGGAGCTATTCATCATAGTGGAATATGGTTGTCCAGTGGTGCCTTACGGACTAGTCCTGCAGACAATCTTCAAGGCAAAGTGGAGATTTTCCCTCATCAGTTCCTATTTTACCAACTCTTGCTCATGTATACAATCACACCTGACAATTTCCTGATAATCTAGCATATCAAATTCCTTCTGGTTAAAATATATTTGACCCCCCCTCCAGCATCTGCCCGCAGGTGGATTACCATTTGGAATGCCCTCTGCTGGGACCATCGCCTAAACTCTTTAGAATGTGATCCTTGTGTTTTCTCACAACCCTCCTGCCCTGTCCCTGGTTAGTACCCGGATAATGAATTAAAACTGATCTATTTAGAGGGCTTAAAGTTGCTGTTGCCGCCTTGACCTTTTGGTGTCTGTTCTAGTAAGTTGTTCAGGAGTAGCAGGGTACTACCGTGAGTTTTATTGACAGCTGTAAAACCCTGGATAAGGCAGTATATGCTTTCACATCTGCTGCTAAGTAGAAACAACATTTGTTGCTGGAAACGTGTTGTGTTTTACGGCAGATCTGACAGCCATTATCAGAGCCCAATGTTCTGTTAAACAGATCTTTCTTGACCAAGTTTTAATTTGTAGTGACTCATTGAGCAGTCTGAACAGTTGTCTTTCTCTCGGTCCTTGAATCATTTGTGTTTCTCAGGGAACGAACTGTGAACTGACTGACATGTTTGTCTAGACAAGCGATTACTTTCCCAGCATTTACTTCGATGAACCCAGCTTCAGATTTGTAGGTGCAAATAAGATCTCTCCTCACTCGGAGATGGAATAACATCTGGTGGGCTATTGCCCCGTCCAATAAATCAGGAAGATTACTGCTACAGGCCACTACACTTTCCATTCCTGCAGGTAGAAATCCATGGTTCTACACCTCTGCATCAGTCACACTAAATTAACACACAGTTTTATGTTATGTAACGAGCCACACCCACATTCTTGTTGCAGAACCTTACAGACAATAGCTAACAACCTGGTGTAATGCCCCCTCCTCCTGGCTCCATGCTAAGCATCATCTTCCAGGTTCTTTGCCTCTTATATCGACGGACAACTCATGGAGAGTGGAACTGGTTTTCCATTTCCTTCATGAAA
The DNA here is from genome assembly GCF_023864275.1 of Schistocerca cancellata. NCBI lineage: Eukaryota > Metazoa > Arthropoda > Insecta > Orthoptera > Acrididae > Schistocerca > Schistocerca cancellata. The sequence goes on along the minus strand of NC_064633.1, from coordinate 612,656,691 downwards.
GTGAAATATTCTCAGATATAATGTCTTAAACTAGATTCGGTGTGAAGGCATGGTAGTTGGGTTTTGGGGTTTTTCCTGCCGCATGCTGGTCTAATTGAGGTGGATTGGTTCTATGGAGCAGTTGAAAAATTATCTAGATCTGAAACTCTTTAACCTTTATCTTTTTTCTTGCCTTATGACAAAAATGTGGACAGTAAGGTATAGCTAGTCTCTTGCCTAGTGTTTCATAGGATCAAACTAATATACCTGTGCCTCATTTCCATATAAACATGGACTTTTGTTTCCATAGTACCTTATTATCCACAGTTGCCCAGTTTAACTCCATCTTACATTATATGCTTTGAAAACTGTAAGTGCATACAACAGCATGCTTACCAATATGTTCTAAAACACCACGCCTAAAAGCGAAATTTTCCCGTGCTCATATCATGGGTTCTGTTGGTGATAAAAATGTATAGTCAAGGGTTTTGGGCAGCTCTTGGGCTATGGGCCATCCGTATATCCAACACAAGGATAGTCTTAGTGTTACGATCCTACAGTACAGGGACAAAGTATGAACAGTATACACTTCCTCTTGCATAGGCAAATATAGAAAATTGGGTGGTTCTTTTTGCATTTGATGTGGTCTATGGTGGGCTTGATGGGACTTACGTATATACCATTAGTTCACGGGCAGTTCCTCAGAAAACCCTAAAAAAGGATTTTTTACTATATTTTTGCTGTCACCAGCAGACCAGAAGCCAACCAAGGATTCCAAGATGGCTATGCATAGCAAATGTGTGTAATGTTTATGATATATTCTTAAGATTCCTGTCTCAAACAACGTTGAAAATTTTGTAGACATCTTTATCAGATTCTGAGATACAGAGGATCAAAGTTACCATACTTGTGCCCGTAAAATGTGGTGTGAGGCAGAAACATAGTTTATAAAGTGATGTGGCACAGAGAAATATGATGTAAAATGTCTCTGTTATCATCCAAAGGGTTCTGGGAACTCCCTGTTGTAGTACTGAAGCACATGCAAAAATTTTGTGCATGTTTAATCTGGTCTGAAGTGTACAATTAGTTTTGGGTTATTTCAGTTTCACTTAAGTAAAGTATCAAAATTTTACTGGCCTATCAAGTTCTTTCCATGATTGACGTGCCCTATTGTGGCAGTGAAAAGAAGGGAACCAGGGGAAAAACAGTCCTATCAGAGCAGAAAAAGGTGAATATGCCCTTCTTTATTAAAAAGACTGGCTGAAAATTGGGTTTACAGCTGCCTCATTTATACCTTCCTCGGCACCTTTAAAAAATTTTACAAAAATATTGACATGCGAAAATATCACACATTTTTATGCTGAGAGAGGAGGAGACAGTGGCAACGGGAAAGAGACAGGGAGGTAATGAATATTACAATATAGTAGACAGTGGGTGTGGTATAGATAGAGTGAAGGAGACAGTGGCAATGTGAGAGATAGAGAGATACACAGTGGCATTGGAACATAGTAGACAGTGAGAGAGAATCGTGCGGGCAAAAGAGTGAAGGAGGCAGTGCCATTGCGAGAGGAATAAAGAAAAGGAGAAAGTGAGAGTGGGCAAGAACCAGTGATACTGAGAGACAATGTCTATGACAGTGATAACAAAGGAGAGAAAGATAGCGCCAGTGAGAAGAGACAGCAGCAGTGGCAAGGAAGGAAGGAATGAGGTATCAGCAGTAAGAGAGAGTAAGAGGGGACAGTGTTCATAGGGCAGAACAAAGGAGACTGACTGTGAGACAAGGGACAGTGACAGTTAAGAGAGACAGAAAGAGATAATGACAATGAGATGTGCTGAATGAGTGAGTGAGAATGGGTAATTTGGAGTAGATGGGCATGAGAGATTTGCAATGATGGACTGGTGAGTGTGAGTAAGTTTCAGCTAGGGCAGTTTGTGGGAGCGAGAAATAAGTTGCATGTTATAAAGAGCGTGGATATGCTCGCATGCCAATGTTTTTGGGAAATTTTTAAAAGTGCTGGGAAAGGTGGAATGAGACAGCTGGTGCTCTACTTTTCAGTCAGAATCTGTTAATAAAGAGGAACATATTCAGCATTTTTGTTCTCCGATAGGAGCATTTTTCCAAAGGTAAAATAAAATATTTTACAAATTCATTGTAATATTAATTTACCACAAAACATTGTTATATGCTGTAGTATAATTTCAGTTTCCCTTACAGATGGAAAAACAAATAAATTACTAAGTGAACCCATCTCTGAACAAGCAACATAAAATTGCCCATCAGAGAAATATGATGATCTCAATTCCATTCCACCGTACTTAAGAGACCTTCTCTTGCAATTTATAGATGATTGAGAACACAAGTGAGAAGATTTCAATCTCTTGAAATTAAAAGGGAAACCTCCTAGAGTGAATAAAATACTATTTTGCTCCTTCCTTATCCTGTTAAGTTACATTTAAATTGGACCTCATCAACCAAGCCACCATCTCCCCACTTCCCACCCTTATACCAAAGTGTTCTAGGAGCATCTAACAAGTGGTTCTTTTCCAACGTTAAATGACATGTGTATAAAGTTCAGTTGAAAATTCTCCTCATATTTCACATTTATGGTTTACTAGTCATTCCACACCTACCACTAAGGATCATTTCCTATCAGGGTTGTCATCAATCAATGTTACTGAGACTCTCCAGTTAGTGTAGCAACTTAAAAAACACATATTTGACACTAATATCAATCATATTTGATTATCTTTGTATGGCACCACCTTCACATCACCTATCCAACTCCTAGTGAAGCTAAGGGTGTCTTACTCCAAAAGTATTTTTTTCCTAGGTAGTAAGCCATATAAATGCATTTGGTTGAAATTTCCTTTTGCTTACATGTCACTGTTGCTCCAGCCACTGTTTGTGTGTACCAACAACCAAGTAATAGATGTACCAAGTTTAGTTGAAATTATTCCAATCATTCAAACATAAAAACTGAATACCTTTCACAGCCATCCAGAATTACATTTTTCCTGTTTCTGTTAAATAATTTAATGTGAGTACCAGGATGGTTCCTTTGAAAAAACCCACAGCCAGTTTCTTTCCCCTTGGTTCCCCAACCCAAGTTTGTGCTCCATCTCTAATGACCTCATAGTCTGCAAGGCATAAAACCCAAAATGTTTCTCACATCTTTCCTTCCTCTTTTAATCTTTAGGACTTGTGTTGGAAAATGGGTAATAAATAGATTTTAAATGAAAGAAAACAAACCATTAAGTTTGATACCAGAAGGTGAGGATGCTGAGGGGAAGGGATTAATGAAAGATAAAATCCTGTGTGGATAATTTAGACTCTTCCTCCAAACACCAGCACTGCAGAACTTGGTGAGAATTTGCTCTACAAAATATAATTGCCACCCAGCTGAATCCTGTCATCTCTCTCATTATACACCCCCGCCCCCCTCCCTTTCTGCCATAATTTTTGCTTTTCATCTCTCACTTATGTTTTATGGCTGCTTTCTGTTGACCAGTATCACATTTTTGTCTTTCTTTATTTGTTAACTACCACTTGCAGCTTCAAAAATTTTCAAGTCTCATGTATTGTTACCTTTGCATTGTAGATTTATCTCTTGACTTGTCATACCATGTTTCCTCAACCTGGTGGTCTGAATAGCTTTTGTTCAGTTCTTGAATAGATTCATTTCCTCCAGCTTGCAGTTTTCTTTTGCCAGGAAAAGAAACCCATGATTTCAGAAGTTCCAGCATCTTCCATTGTAGTAGTTTTTTCTTATTATTGTTTGATATTGTAGTTATTACCATAATTTCCATATTAGTGGACTTCCTGTTATTGCTCAGATATCTTCAAAGCCTAATTTCACATGATCTTGTAATGTTGTTATGGTTTTGTAGAGGGGGGGGGGAGACATTGTTCTTCGGAATTTTATGTGCGTGATTTGAGCAAATGTTCATAGTTTGTGTTAATGGTAACTGCAATTAATTTACAGAGCACCTCATCGCTGGAGAGTAATTTGGAAGGACTTGCAAGTGTACTGGAGGCAGATTTAGCAACTTTTCGCACCAAGATACTTCGTATACTTACAGATTGTGCTATCAAGATGCCTGAGAAATGTACAATCTACACTACATTGGTGGGATTGCTCAATGCAAAGAATTATAATTTTGGTGGTGAGGTGAGGTTTTTATTTTTATGACTTTTAACCTAATAAAGTTAAATATTCAACACTTGAAACTCTGGTTATGGTATGATAGTTCCACACCATCAAAATCTCGGTTGTGGCTACAAATGACCTGTAGCATAACATGAGGTCAAAGTTAGATTATAAAGTGACAGCTTGCTGGCGAGTTGGTGAAATAAATGTTATGGTAACAGATTGATCTGTTACGTAGCTTGATGACCGTGTTTACCTAATATAACACTTTCAGAATAAATAACTAAACCTCAAGAAAAATTTAGAAAAGCTGTATCAATAGTAGCCAAATCTCCAGTGATTTTATTGAGACTTGACTTGTTAAAAAATTGGTCGGCCGCTGTGGCCGAGTGGTTCTGGGCGCTTCAGTCCAGAACCACGCTGCTGCTATGGTTGCAGGTTCAAATCCTGCCTCGGGCATGGATGTGTGTGATGTCCTTAGGTTAGTTAGGTTTAAGTAGTTCTAAGTCTGGGGGATTGATGACCTCAGATGTTAAGTTCCATAGTACTTAGAGCCATTTGAACCATTTGTTGATAAATTGCTAAAAAAAGTTGTGCTTCAGTTTGCAGAATTTATTTTTCTTTCTCAGTACTTTCTTTACCATAGGAAACCACTGCTTGCAGCCACTTGTATAACAATTGTATAGGTAAACCTTAGTTTTCAGTGCAGTTCCATAGATTATGCCTTGTCCGGAAGCATAAGTGGGACAGTGAAGATTGTGTTCACTGTTCATTCTGTCAAGATGCCGTGAAGTGTCATTTCAAGCTTTGTCACTTTACACTAAGTATTTCTAAATGAGGCAGAAATATGGAGAATACATAAGCATACAGAGTGAAAGGTAAATATTTTTTAAAATTAAATACTGCAGAAGATACTTGGACCAATTTATAAGAGAGGAGAAGGCACTGAATATGGAACGGGAGGCTCAGGGAGATATGTAAAGATTCAGATGTTGTTGTGGAAGCCTAGACAAGGAAACTGAGATGGGCTGGCCACATCTGTAGAAGAGAAGTGTCAGAGAAGAAACCCAGACCAAAAATTAGATGAAGAGACCAGATGGCTGGGGATCTTCAGATACTTTTAACTAGGGAAGGACACAATGCTACAGATGAGGCTATTTACAAGGTCAGAAAGCGACCGTGGTTTGTGGGGCCAAAAGAAAATGAGTAAGTAACAAAGTAAGAGTAAGGGTTGTTGCGATAGAAATTTGGCTGCCAAATTGGTATACACCGTAGTGGCTGAATTGGAACATTTCAGCCACTATTGTGAGATACAAAATGGTGAAAATTTGCCTTATAATGCTCCCTCACCAGCTGAGGCCACTACCTGCAAATTATGGTTTTGTAGGCACCCCAAGAAGATTGCAATAGAATTGTGAACTGCCTTTCTGGAGGTATCTGGAAGCATTGTGTACACCCAGACAGTACACAACCATTTCGAAATGATCGAGTTGTCCTCTAAGCTTCTGTTATAAACAGCAGTACTAACCCCACGGCATCATGATGCGTGAAGATGACGACATAGATCGATGATATAAATTTCTCTTCAACACTGACTGCAGGATTTGTCTGATGCCTGACGATCTTGATAGAAGGTTTGCGGTGATGGCTTGATATCAATGAGTGTCTCAATTAAGTAGACCCATCAGATCAAAAGGGAGGTGTCTCGGCCATGTTTTGTTCTCTTATCACATATCTTGCTGTAATTTGAGGGCTGTGCAGTATAAGGACAAGGGCCTCCAAACTATTGTCTAACCCTGCAGGTAACAAAGGAATGACATGTTAAGCTACAGGAGAATTACATAACTGCAGTGGAAAGTTAACTGAAATGGTAAAGAAGAAAGCACACCAGAAGTAGACAGCTGGTGTTCACGTGTTCTATTCTAAACGAAAACTTTAGAAAAGGAAATTCAGTGTTAGTTCACTGGACATCTGCGTGATGTTAGTGATAAGGACGTAGTTTCTGAAAATAGTGTGCTTGACATCACTGACTGTAGAGGAACTTTTATGAACAGTAAACTGTCATTGACTATATAAAGATTTTTATTGTGCCAATATTGTTAAATAATTCTGTGAGTAATTAATGTACTTAACAATTATTTGTAAATTGCTCATCACAGTGAAATTATATTAGAAAACTGTGTTCAATCACAATGTCACTTTATTTAAATGGTATATATCATAGACATTACATGGAACATATATGGTAATATGTGTTATGTCAGACTTACATACTGTACTTTCTATCCTCAGTTTGTAGATTACATGGTACGCAACCTGAAGGATTCACTGAAAAGTTGTCGGTGGGATGCGGCACGGTATTCATTACGCTTCTTAGCAGACCTTGTGAATTGCCATGTAATTTCTGCAGGATCTTTAATGCAGCTACTTGACAACATGGTTGATGCCGCTAAGGAAGATGGTGTTCCACAGGTAAATTCTGTACTGTGTTAGTTTTATAAAATTCAGTTATTTATCCTGGTTATGGTTTAATTTTGGACATAAGTTTTTCAGCACAAGAGAGACTTCTTTAAGGTTTATTGACTGTATTGTAGAACAACTTGCATACTAGAAGTTGAGTCCGAAAGAATCGTGCACTTGGTACAAACGTATGTTGAGGTTCTGGAGTTACTGATTTCTTCATTGCAGGCATGGGAATAGTAAGAAAACGAAATACAAAATTCCTACAGTTTTGAGACAATACCTTTAGCTTCAGAACAAAGCCACACATCAGAGGAATGGTTATTTGCTTCTGTACGAGTATGTGTGTTTTGGAACTTCATAATTTTTTGTTCTACCCTGTGCCTTTTTCAGTAACTCTACACATGATGATGAATATACAATATACAATTTTCAGCTTATGTTCAACCTACAGGAGCTTCTTATTGTGTTTTTAAAATTTTTTGCAATATTATGATGCATGTTACCTGGCCTTAAAAAAAATCCTGTCTACAAATCTTAATTTTTTCTGTTGTAGATTTAAAGAATAACAATAATGGAAATTCATGGGTGGAACAATATGTAAAACAAGGGGAAGATAATTGCTCACCTATAGGAGACTGATGTGTGGAGCATAGATATACTTAACAGAAAGCAGCATTCATACTAGCTTTCAGTCCCTTGCTCCTTTTTCTAATAAAAGTACATACATTGATGCACACTGACACCCAAAAACACATTCTAGTGTCCATGACCAGCTCCATGGGAGTGCGTGTTGCGGTGTGTGTGTGGTTGTGTGTGTGAATGTGTGTACTTTGACTAGAAACAGAGCAAGAGCTCAAAAGCTGGTCTAAATCCTGTTTTCTGTAATGTGTTTCTATGCTCCAATAGGCAGGTGGTTTCTTTTCCCTTATTTTATATTTAAAAGTATTACATTTGCATTCTGCATAAATTTTGTTGTGATTGTTCACCTGAAGCTGCTCATTGTTCAATAATATAAGAAAAAAAACACCTCGATTAAGCAATCATGGTGCTGTTCAGTGTTTAATAATATGTAAAAAAGACCTTGAAGCAATTGTAAAAAAAATACCTGCACACTGTGATGATAGCGCACAGAGAATTAGGTCACACACACAGAAGTATTAGTGGAAAAAAAAAGAGCAAGAAAGGAGAAAAAAAGGTGAGCATCCGAAGAATGGGTACCCAACGCATTTTAATGACACATTTGTTGTAATACTGTATGTTTGCAGATCACATTACATAGGAAGACTACCACCCAAATAATACTTTCTCCATGTAATTTGCTGGTGTGATGCTGTCAGCAGAAGTTTTACTAGGAAACCCTTACACATCCTCCATACAGTCCTGATCATTCCCCATCCGATTTTCATATTTTTACAGCGCTGAACAAAGACAATCGTGGCCATTGATTTGCTTCGGACATTATGGTTCCATAGATAACCACAAAAAAATTTCCGTGAAGGCATTGATCTTCTTGTCTCACAGTGGGATAAATGTATTAACAGTTATGGTAATCACTTTTGAAATGATAAACATTATACTTACTTTTTTCTGTTTCATTTTCATTTGACTGCCCTTTATATATTTATAGCAGTATACCACTACACCTGTGTATGTAACATCATAATGGGTTGTTAAAGTATCCATAAAGCTGTCTGAAATATTTACTGCATTGATTATTTAATTTTTGAAAAGTTTTGTGACTTCAATTCTACTCCTTTCTCTTTGTCTGCAGGTGAGGAAGGACTGGTATGTGTTTGCTGTATTGTCCACACTGCCGTGGGTTGGACGGGAGTTATATGAAAAGAAAGAACAGTCACTAGAACATCTTCTAATTTCCATTGAAGTATTTCTTGGAAAGAGAAGCAAAAAGCATCATGGTGCCCTTAGAGTGTGGGCTCTTGATCACCCTCATCCACAAGAGGAGGTAAGTACTCGTAGATTTCAACTGAAACCAGTTTCTATATAGATGCTAGATCCATTCCAAACAACTTTCCTGACAGTTAAACAAGTTGGTGACAGAGTTGTGAGTCTATTTTCCTTATGATTAGGGACCGGAAAAATTCGCTTGTTGTGATAAATGCGAAATAGATGCAAATTCTGCCTCAAAATGCAGAAACACAAAATTACTAAACAGAAGTCATTTCATAGTGAATTGTATCCAGATTAACTATTTTATCACAAATAGTTTGATATTTTCTGCATATAAATATTAAAAGTGTAACCAATTTTCAGTCACTGGTATTGTAAGCCATCTGGCAAAGCCCAATGTGTAAAGATAATGTCCATTAAGAATCGGTCTTCAAGATAAAAAGTGTTCGAACCCAAAATCATCAATGCACTCAATGCTCTAGTGCCATGCCAATTGTGGGTGGATGAATGGTCCATTTAAGGTACACGCTGCGTAATGCAATGTAGTACTCAGCCTTGGGACCTCACATTTTATAACAAAGAAAAGCATATGTTAGTTTGTTAGCTAAAGCTCAAAAGATGATATAATGCGGGCACTTTTAACATGGTGAATTTTTTGAAGTGTGGTTGCATTGATTACTGCTAGAGGTCCGGCGTGAATACTCGGCGAACCACAACAAGCAATTGCATGGTAACTGTCCCTGAAAGCTTTGTGTTGTGCATTGATTGTTGTTTTCTTATTCTGAAATAAGCAAAGCGACTAATCCTGGTCCATAACAGATTTAAATTACAACCCTTACAACACCAGAAGAGATCAGTGATCCCTGTGAAAATATGCCAGTTGTGCTGTAGGCTGCAGCCCTGCAAAACGAAGGTGAGGCTTGGTCAAGCTCACTAGCCCTCTCCCCTTTGACTGAAGTTTGCTTATGCTTGCAGCCATCTGCCACTGTAGCCTCTGCAGTAAAGTGATTGGAAAACAAAATCTGTAGCAATAAGGGTTTCTCGGGCTTCCAGCCGCATCAAGTGGTTTAAAATCCACGAGCTTTTGGCTGAGTACTCCTCGGCCATTGTCAAGTGGTGACTGTCTTCTGGTTGCTGCTGCCATCCTTATATAGCCGCGCTTCCTTCAAATGGTGCCGGAGTGGGTACCAGTGATGTCACGGAAGGCAGCGCAGCTATATAAGGACGGCAGCAGCAACCAGAAAACAGTCACCACTTGACAATGGCCGAGGAGTACTCGGCCAAAAGCTCGTGGAGTTTAAACCACTTGATGTGGCTGGAAATCCGAGAAACCTTTATTAGTACATATCGATGTGAAACTACGCACTCCTATAAAATCTGTAATGTTTTTCAACTGCATTGAAGTAGTTTCTATAGTATTAAAATAGAGTTACTGTACATTTGGTTCTACTTTAACACTAACTGCCTTGTCAGTTGTATCTGTAGCATTATCAAGCATGAATTGCATGGCTATTAATGCTCACGTAAGGTCAAAATTAGTTGTGTGGATTGAATTGGGTGAGAAAAGACAAATAATGTCCAAAAACACCATAAATTGGAGACATATTCAGTTCACCAGTGGGAAAATGCTGCTGCTTTTCAACAGAACAATCCTTTTTGAAAGCTCAAATACAGCCAAATGAAGAAAACAAGGACCATTTTGGAAGAAAAAGGTGTTGACAATTTTACAAAAGCAAATATTTCAGTCACAAAGTTCCCAGGTATCACTTTTTTTAACGATAAATTTCAGAGAGCTAAGGCTTTGTTTGCCTTCACTCATACAGCATGTCAACCTTTTAAATTTGTGCATTTGGTCATATAAAAAATTATGAAAAGGAAGGTTGCAACTCACCATATAGTGGGGATGCTCAGTCCCAGATAGCCCCAACATAAAGACTCTCACAAATAAAGCTTTTGGCCAGTAAGACCTTCACCCAAAATAGATGAGACACACACATACACACACGCCCGTGCAACTCACACACATGACTGCAGTCTCAGGCAAGTGAGATCACACTGAAGTGAGACAGATAAAAGTGTCCCAATCTCTCTTAGCTCTTACTAATGGTATCTACGAGGGATATACAGTCGACGAAATAGAATTTTCTCATTATCTACCCTGAACAACAATTCTCTAAATTTACCAAATATAGTTTTTCAACAATGATTTCACAAATGTTTGAGAAAGAGTAATGGATCTGACCAGAATGCTGCCAGGATTGGTGAGCAACAAAAAGCTGTTCCAGGTTTAGAGAGGGAAGTGCCCCATTTTGTAGTACAACTTTAGAAAAACACACTGTGGCAGAGAAATTAATTGATGAATGAATGGGGAAGATTAGAAAGAAAAATCAGGTCACTCAACTCATGTGTAATGAGAATGAGGGTAGATGAAAGTAAAGTGTGTGGTGACAAAGAGAGAATAGGAGGTTAAAGATGGTACACCGGTAAGGACTGTGCCAGCTTCAGTCCAGAGATGAGAAGGGTAGAGTGAGGAGTAATTATAGATGCTGTAGATGTGACTACAACTAAACTTGGTGGTTCAAGGCACGCTGCTTCAGGATGACTGCATAATACCTTTTGCCACAGTGACTACCAGTTTTGGGCTGGCTCACTCATTGTCAAACCACCCACCATGCTATCAACCCTAACTAGCTATACTTCATGGTTCCAAAAGACACAAATAGCTTTTTACAAGAAAGTCAAACTATAAGCAATAAATACTCTCACTGATAAGGCAGCTTATGTGTCTACTTTTATACCTGAGAGACATAACTGATCAAGTATCCACTTACCCATTACCCAGTTGCTGAACATGCTCTACAGCGTAGCTCCAGGGACCTCAGTGCCTGTCTTTATCATGCAGACCACTTGGATTCTGTCACTCAGCACTAATTCCTTTGAACTCTGCAGATGGGATACAATACATTCCAACACACCCCTGAACTTAACCTGCATTAACACAGTTCATAATAATAAATGGAAAGTCATCAAGTAAAACAGAAGTAATATCCAGCATTCCCCAAGGAAGTGTTATAGATCCTCTATTGTTCCTGATCTGTATTAACGATATAGCAGACAATCTTAGTAGCCGCCTTAGACTGTTTGCAGATGATGCTGTCATTTACCATCTTGTAAAGTCATCAGATGAGCAAAATGAATTGCAAAATGATTTAGATAAGATATCTGTATGATGCAAAAAGTGGCAATTGATCCTGAATAAAGAAAAGTGTGAGGTTATTCACATGAGTGCTTAAAGAAATCCACTAAATTTCGATTACACGATAAGTCACACAAATCTGAAGGCTGTAAATTCAACTAAATACTTAGGGATTACAATTACAAATAACATAAATTGGAACAATCACATAGATAATGTTGTGGGTAGAGGAAACCAAAGAATGCGAGTCATTGGCAGAACACTTAGAAGGTGCAACAGGACTACTAAAGAGACCGCTTACACCACGCTTGTCCGCCCTACTCTGGAGTATTGCTGTGCGATGTGAGATATGCATCAGGTGGGACTGACGGATGACATCAAAAAAGTACAAAGAAGGGTGGCTTGTTTTGTCTCATCACAAAATAGAGGAGATAGTGCCACAGACATGATATGTGAATTGGAGTGCCATTCATTAAAACAAAGGCGTTTTTCATTGCGATGGGATCTTCTCATCAAATTTCAATCACCAGTTTTCTCCTCCAATTGTGAAAACATTTCGTTGGCACCCACCTACATAGGGAGAAATGATCATCACGATAAAATAAGAGAAATCAGGGCTTGCACAGAAAAATTTAAGTGCTTGTTTTTTCTTCACTCTGTTCGAGAGTGGAATGGTAGAGAGACAGCTTGAAGGTGGTTCATTGAACCCTCTGCCAGGCACTTTATTGTGAATAGCAGAGTAATCATGTAGATCCTATCTTCCCCCCTTTCTTTTCATTATTCCTTTTTTCTCCATTTCATTTCCCTCCCTCCCTTCTTGATACTTTTTTTTTCTCTGCTGCCCTATTCCTTAGTTCTTAAATGACTATCACTTCTCTTTCCCCTAACCTGTCTTAATTTCTCACTCTGCCTTTATCTTAACTGGATTGGAACTGCCACGTACTCTCTGTGATACGTGCTGCTGCATCTTTACTCTGTCCCTCATTCCTCCCTGTGGAGTTCCAAAAAGTAGATAATGTTGTCACAATTCCACTCTGTTGTTTTCGGATAAGTAAATAGTGTTGGCACTAGCTAATATGCTTTAAGAAATTTGCATGAGAATAATGCCAGTGGCATAGTTGTGACAAGTGAAAGCAGATGTGTTGTTTATTTATGCCTGAAATCGTGAATGTTGTCAGCTGCACTCGCATAGAAGAAAAGGTATTCAGTTGGAGTAGAAATGAACAAATATTATTAAGTAGATGTACATATTGTGTTATGTGCCATGGTGAACATTACATTTCTCTTTGAAAGTGCTGTTGATATATTTTGTTCATGAACAACTTTCGTTTTGCAGTACTTGGATTGCCTGTGGGCCCAGATTCGGAAGCTTCGACAAGATAACTGGGCAGAAAAACACATTCCACGTCCTTACTTGGCGTTTGACAGCACACTTTCCGAAGCACTTCAGCACAACTTACCAACAATCCTACCTCCTCCACATCATGACAGCTATGTGTACCCAATGCCACATGCTGTTTTTAGAATGTTTGACTACACAGATTGCCCAGAGGTATGTTTCAGACTTTGGTTATATTATTGTTTACTCTTGTATGTGTGACGTGTGACCTCAGCAGTTTGGTCCCAGAAGACCTTACCTCTTGCATGTGTGCCTCATTGTGATTTATTCAAGAATTATGCTAAAACTTCTGCAATTTGTATCAATTTATTGTATCATTTAATTAATTTTTCACAAACAAAGATATACAGTACAGTAGTAATAGACGTGTGGTGCCTTAAACTTGTAATTATAAATAAAACTTCTGAACATGTACCACATGTGGTACAGTAATATTTTCATTATTTATTTATTGTTATCATTTTCGTATTTACTGATTGAGAACAGTTCACAGTAAATTTGCAGCTGATCTTAGTCACAATAAAATTTGAAGATTCCACCATCAGTTTCAATCCACATAAGAAGCCCCCCCCCCCACCACCAAAAAAAAAAAAAAAAAAAAAAAAAAAAAAATGGAATAACATTGCCTTGGCTGGAGCTTATGTAGTATGCATTTCTGACACTAGGCATGTATAGTGCAACTCATTGCCAGTTCAGTGCTGCCTCTGTTGTTGACCTGACTTGTGTTCATCTGCCGTGATTGTTTGATAGTGCTGTTTTGTTCATGTTTTGCTTTCTGTGAAGACACATTTAAGAGAACAATGTGCAGCTGTGAAATTTTGTTTTCTACTCAGTAGAAATGCTGCTGAGACTGTTTTAATGTCAGAAACAGCTTATCAAGATGACACTATGGGAAAAACTCAAGTGTACAAGTGGCTTGCTCAGTTTAAAAATAGCGACATGTTATGTAATGACAAACCTCATTCTGGATGTCCATCAATTGCCCAAATCAATGAAAATATTGAAAAATTTCGAGGGCATGTGCTCACAGACTGTTGACAGACAATTGATGAACCGTTAGAGATTAGTAGGTTCTCTTGGAGCTCGGTTGAGTGAAAAAAGACCTGATTTGTGGCAGACAGGAGACTGGTTCTTTGCCATAACAACACACCTGCCCACACAGCCAACTCTGTTAGTCAGCTGTTGGCCAAAAATGACATGGTTCCACCACCCGCTGCAGCTTTCTTCACCTGATCTGGCTCTGTGTGACTTGATTCAGGGAAATCTGTAATTTCAACTGGGAAAAACTGGAAAAATTTTGATGAGACAACGTTGCTCCCCTGCTAACTAACCACCTTCACAGATGATAAGAGTGGATTTTGTATCTTGATTTTAACAGCCAAATTAGTGATTGTTTTTCATAATGATTGCACTTTTACTGTAGAACATGATGCAGCTTTGATGGCAGTAATTGTGCAGCAAGTCCTTAGCAGCGGTGCAGAAAGAATAATGTGAATTATTGTTGTTTCAGTAGATAAAACAGGATTAAAGAATGTTTTAGTACTTTTTATTATTTTACTCGTGGGTATAGTTTTCAGTGACTGTAGTATACAGTTTTCAGAATAAAACAGATTCATCAGGGGCAAATATATTGTTATTATGCTTTACCAGTTTCAAAAAATTAATTTGTCACCTTCAGAAGACTACAAAATTAGGGATATTATAAAATTTTAGACCTTGGCTATACATTTATGTGAAGTATATTTCAGAAACTTACTTAGTACTGGTTTAGCAGATGTCAGTATCTTTTTCATAGAAGCATAACGCCATAGTATATCCAGAAATGTACAAATTGTATGTGATTATTGTAAACACAAATTGACAATTTACAATAACTGAATCACATCTATGTATCTGTTGTGATGGCAGCAAGGAGCATATCTAAAACACATACAAGAATTATAACAAAAGTATAAAAAGAAATTAGTTATTTATAATATATAATGGCATCCCTCCATCCTTGAGGGATGATGGTGTAACATGCTTGGTTCAGAGTCTGCAGCATCTGCTGTGGCTAAAAAGTCCCACTCAAGAGTGGCAGTCCCTATTGCAGTTTGGACATGTGAAATTTGAGGGACTTCGAACAGAAGCCGCTCTTTCTCTTCGCTTTGTCCTCTTCCTGATTTGTTCCTGTGTGCTTTCGTCCTCTGAGAGCTTGACACCATTGGGCACAGTTACTCGTCACTTGACACAGTCATCTGCAATGCTCTCCCAGCGACTTGGATTGATTCTGGTCTTGGTCAGGTCTCTCTTGCAGACATCCTTGAAACGAAGATCCGATTGTCCCACTGGCCTCACACCCTCCTGAAGTTCTCCATACAGCGCTTGTTTCGGTATCTGTTCAGGATCCATGCGTCTGATGTGTCCCAACCATCTTAGACGTCGATGACTCAGGAGTGCAAAGATGCTGGTTGTGTTTGCACGATGAAAGACTTCGGTGTTGGGTACTCTGTCTCTCCAAGAGATCTGAACGATCTTCCGGAGACAGCGGAGATGGAAGCTGTTGAGTCGAGATTCATGCTTAGAAAGAGTTGTCCATGTCTCACAGCTATAGAGAAGGGTGCTTATAACACAAGCGTTGTAGACTTTTAATTTAGTTTTTGTGGTAAGCAGTCTGTTGTTCCATACTCTGTTTTTCAATCTAGCCATGACAGATGATGCCTTTGCGATTCTGTTAGTAATGTTCATGGACAAGTTGCTACATATTGTGGATCCCAAGTAGGTAAAGTCATCAACTACCTGGAGATGATTGCCATCAATGCTGTTGGATGGAAGGTTGGTAGTGCTCTGCGTCATGATCTTAGTCTTTTGAAGGCTGATGAATAGACCAAATTTTTCACAGGCATGTGATATTTTGTTAATTATATACTGCAGCTCATCTTCTGTGTTCGCTAATAGATCTGCATCGTCCACATATAACAACTCACGGATAACAACTGTATTTACTTTGGTCTTGGCCTTGAGAAGAGCAATATTGAAAAGATTTCCATCAGACCTCATATGTAGATACACTCCTTCCTCACAGTCTTCAAAGGCAAATCTGAGCAGAAGGGAAAAGAAAATCCCAGATAATGTAGGAGCTAACACACACCCCTGTTTCACAGCGCTATTAACAGGGAATGATTCTGCTGTTTTACCGTTGAAGCAGTTTGTTGCTTGTGTTTTCTCATGGAAAGAGACAATTATTTGTAGTAGTTTAGGTGGGCATCCAATCTCCTGCAACAGTTTGAAAAGCCCATTTCTGCTCAATAAATCAAACGCTTTAACAAGGCCAATGAAAGCAGTATAAAGTGGCCCCTGCTGCTCACGACATTTCTCTTGTAGCTGTCTTAAGGAGAAGATCATATCTACGGTTGATAGGCCAGGCCTGAAGCCACACTGAGATTCTGTGTAGATTCTGGATGCTAAGATTTGTAGTCGCATTAGGATGACTCTTGCATAAGCTTTCCTGGCTACACTTAATAATGAAATGCCTCAGTAATTGTTACAGTCACTTCTGTTCCCTTTCTGTTTATATAGAGTAACTATCCTCGAATTCTGCATACTCATCAGGACATAACCTTCTTTCCAGCTGGTTGTGATAAGTGAACATAAATGTTTGAGAAGAACAGACTTGTTATACTTAATAACCTCTGCAGGGATCCCATCTTCACCTGGGGCCTTTCCGTTAGCAAGAGAATCTATTTCTCTACTAAGTTCTTCCATAGTAGTCATTGCATCTAGTTCTTCCATAAATGGCATTTGTTTGATGGCATCACATGCAGCCTTGCTAACTTCATTGTCGGCTGCATACAACTTGAGGTAGTGTTCAACCCAGCATTCCATTTGTTTGCCTTCATCAGTAATGACTTCACCCATCTTGGACTTCAGAGGAGCTGTTTTTCTGACAGTTGGTCCAATTGCTTTCTTAATACCATCGTACATTGCCTTAGCATCCCCAGAATCGGCCGCTTTCTGTATACCTGCACATAAATTCAGCCAGTAGTTATTTGCGCATCTCCTGGATGTTTGCTGTGTCCTGTTCTTTGCTTTTCATAGATCATCTCGAGTTCTTTCATTTGGGTTTCTTTTGTAAGCAAGCAGGGCTTTCCGTTTAGCCTCAGTGACTGGTTCCATTTCTTCCAAATTTTTCTTGTACCAGTCCTTATTTCTTTTTCCTTTTATTCCATAGGCCAATACTGCCTAGCTGTAGATTGCACCCGAGAGTTTTGCCCATTTCTTATCAACATTCCTTTCTGCTTGCATGTTTCCTGGGAAAGCACTTTCAAAATTACTGGCAAAATCCTTCTTTCTTTGTGTGTCATGAACATGATCTGTGTTGATACGGGAATGACCTCTCAGTTTAGCGTGGTGATATTTCTTAGGAGTGAACCTCAATGTGCACGCCACCAGGGCGTGGTCAGTGTTGCAATCAGCACTATGATAACTAGGTGTCAGTAGCACATTTTTGAGACCAGTACGCCTAGCTATGACTAAGTCAAGTTGATGCCAGTGATGAGAGCGCGGGTGTCTCCAGGACACCTTGTGCTGATCCTTAAGCTGGAAATATGTGTTTGTAATGCAGAGTCCATAAAAGCAGCAAACTTCAGGCAGTTTCTGGCCATTTTCATTCATTTTTCCCACCCCATGATGTCCCAGGCAATTCGGCCATATGTCATTGTCTGATCCAACTCTAGCATTAAAGTCCCCTAGAATATACAGTGTCTCGGTGCTAGGTACCTGGGCTATTCTATCGCTGAGTAAATCATAAAACAGATTCTTCTCTTCCATGCTGGATGATAAGGTGGGAGCGTACACATTTAGGATGTTGACAGTGCCGCTTGAGGAGCATATTTTTAAAGTAATAATTCGCTCTGTTCCATCGGATGGTGGCACAGTACACTCCAGGAGGGTGTTTTTAACAGCAAATCCTGCGCCATGAAGTCTTGGCTCGTCTTGAGACTTCCCCTGCCACAAGAATGTGTAATTATCCTCCCTGATAGAGCCCGCATCTGGAAGCCGCGTCTCCTGCAGTCCTGCGATGTCAACATTCAAACGATGGAGCTCTCTATCAATTACGGCAATCTTACGGATGAAATCAACCTTTTGGGCATCGTCAATGTACCTTGGACACATGGTCCTAACATTCCAGGTGGCAATACGAAATAGTGATTTCTTTATTATTTCATTTTTGTTTTTAGTAGGTGTACTATATCAACCCGCTTGTCGAAGATTACTTCTAAGCTCCACACACCCTGTGAAGCAGGCGGATAGTGGCGGGACAGCACCTTATTGGCTGGGGGCTGCCCAGCTTGAAGTGGGTGGTAGCAGTCCAATGAGATGCAATGATCTCTCCCACTGTCGGAAGTGGCCCCTGGCACTCGAGTCTTGCGCCAATCAGACAGAGCTTATAACCGGTAACTGCCTCTTCCCGTGTTGTGCCGAAGTCCTTGGACGTCGCTGAAGTGTCCTCTCCAGGATGCTACAAGCCTGAGCAATAAATATGAAGACACGTGAGTTGCCCAATCATCACGGTCTCCCTCTTGACCTAAATGATAATATCCAGAGGAAAGGCAAGCCAATACATCTGGTATCACTTCAGTTGCAGGAGCTGCCGAAAGGGGACATAGTATGCCTTCCAACCGCCTTTGGGGCCCCACTCCAGATTTTCTTTCAGGGTTTTCTCCCTTTTCTTCATCCCTCCCGAGACCAACCACAAGGCAGTGGTGTGTTAAGGTAATTGGAGAAAGAAAAGGAATGGTGACTGAGGATAGGGTAGGGAATAGGATATACAGGATATAAGACGGGTCGTTGTGAGGCACACTTTGTCTGGCTCCTCTGCTGAGACCTGCCTGGCTAGGTTGGACCTGCCAGTAGCTATGCTACCGCCAATGTAGCTCTCAGCTTCCTTCGAGCACACAAACTCTCCCGCCCACACGGACAATGCTATGATAAGGCGGTGCCTCATGGGAGAGTATAAAAAGAAATTATTTATAATATCAATAAAATGAACACCCTTAGCTGTCCCCTTCAACGGAGACAGATGAAAATGTGTGCCCCGACCGGCACTCGAACCCGGGATCTCCTGCTTACATGGCAGACGCTCTATCCAACTGGGCCACCGAGGACACAGAGGATAGCATGACTGCAGGGATTTATCTCTGGCACGCCTCCCATGAAACCCACATTTTCACCGTATTGTTCCGCACTACATTCGTAGTGCCCCCGCCCATTATACTCATTACTCGCGGCGCATTGCCGATTCCCATAAGAGTTTGGGGACTGTTTGTGCATTTGCACAGAAGAAGAAGATGGTCAAGTGGCCGGTGAGCCTTATATATATATATATATATATCTAAAAACAAAGATGATGTGACTTACCAAATGAAAGTGCTGGCAGGTCGACAGACACACAAACGAACACAAACATACACACAAAATTCAAGCTTTCGCAACAAACTGTTGCCTCATCAGGAAAGAGGGAAGGAGAGGGAAAGACGAAAGGATGTGGGTTTTAAGGGAGAGGGTAAGGAGTCATTCCAGTCCCGGGAGCGGAAAGACTTACCTTAGGGGGAAAAAAGGACGGGTATACACTCGCACACACACACATATCCATCCACACATATACAGACACAAGCAGACATATGGGTATACACTCGCACACACACACATATCCATCCACACATATACAGACACAAGCAGACATATTTAAATATGTCTGCTTGTGTCTGTATATGTGTGGATGGATATGTGTGTGTGTGCGAGTGTATACCCGTCCTTTTTTCCCCCTAAGGTAAGTCTTTCCGCTCCCGGGACTGGAATGACTCCTTACCCTCTCCCTTAAAACCCACATCCTTTCGTCTTTCCCTCTCCTTCCCTCTTTCCTGATGAGGCAACAGTTTGTTGCGAAAGCTTGAATTTTGTGTGTATGTTTGTGTTCGTTTGTGTGTCTGTCGACCTGCCAGCACTTTCATTTGGTAAGTCACATCATCTTTGTTTTTAGATATATTTTTCCTTCGTGGAATGTTTCCTTCTATTATATATATATATATATATATATATATATATATATATATATATATATATATATATATATATATAGTTATAATAGAAGGAAACATTCCACGAAGGAAAAATATATCTAAAAACAAAGATGATGTGACTTACCAAATGAAAGTGCTGGCAGGTCGACAGACACACAAACGAACACAAACATACACACAAAATTCAAGCTTTCGCAACAAACTGTTGCCTCATCAGGAAAGAGGGAAGGAGAGGGAAAGACGAAAGGATGTGGGTTTTAAGGGAGAGGGTAAGGAGTCATTCCAGTCCCGGGAGCGGAAAGACTTACCTTAGGGGGAAAAAAGGACGGGTACACACTCGCACACACACACATATCCATCCACACATATCATATATATATATATATATATATATATATATATATATATATATATATATGGTTATAATAGAAGGAAACATTCCACGAAGGAAAAATATATCTAAAAACAACGATGATGTGACTTACCAAATGAAAGTGCTGGCAGGTCGACAGACACACAAACGAACACAAACATACACACAAAATTCAAGCTTTCGCAACAAACTGTTGCCTCATCAGGAAAGAGGGAAGGAGAGGGAAAGACGAAAGGATGTGGGTTTTAAGGGAGAGGGTAAGGAGTCATTCCAATCCCGGGAGCGGAAAGACTTACCTTAGGGGGGAAAAAAGGATGGGTACACACTCGCACACACACACATATCCATCCACACATATACAGACACAAGCAGACATATTAAAAGACAAAGAGTTTGGGCAGAGATGTCAGTCGAGGCAGAAGTGCAGAGGCAAAGATGTTGTTGAATGACAGGTGAGGTATGAGTGGCGGCAACTTGAAATTAGCGGAGATTGAGGCCTGGTGGATAACGGGAAGAGAGGATATATTGAAGAGCAAGTTCCCATCTCCGGAGTTCGGATAGGTTGGTATTAGTAGGAAGTATCCAGATAACCCGGACGGTGTAACACTGCGCCAAGATGTGCTGGTCATGCACCAAGGCATGTTTAGCCACAGGGTGATCCTCATTACCAACAAACACTGTCTGCCTGTGTCCATTCATGCGAATGGACAGTTTGTTGCTGGTCATTCCCACATAGAATGCATCACAGTGTAGGCAGGTCAGTTGGTAGATCACGTGGGTGCTTTCTCACGTGGCTCTGCCTTTGATTGTGTACACCTTCCGGGTTACAGGACTGGAGTAGGTGGTGGTGGGAGGGTGCATGGGACAGGTTTTACACCGGGGGCGGTTACAAGGGTAGGAGCCAGAGGGTAGGGAAGGTGGTTTGGGGATTTCATGGGGATGAACTAAGAGGTTACGTAGGTTAGGTGGACGGCGGAAAGACACTCTTGGTGGAGTGGGGAGGATTTCATGAAGGATGGATCTCATGTCAGGGCAGGATTTGAGGAAGTCGTATCCCTGCTGGAGAGCCACATTCAGAATCTGATCCAGTCCCGGGAAGTATCCTGTCACAAGTGGGGCACTTTTGTGGTTCTTCTGTGGGAGGTTCTGGGTTTGAGAGGATGAGGAAGTGGCTCTGGTTATTTGCTTCTGTACCAGGTCGGGAGGGTAGTTGCGGGATGCGAAAGCTGTTGTCAGGTTGTTGGTGTAATGCTTCAGGGATTCCGGACTGGAGCAGATTCGTTTGCCACGAAGACCTAGGCTGTAGGGAAGGGACCGTTTGATGTGGAATGGGTGGCAGCTGTCGTAATGGAGGTACTGTTGCTTGTTGGTGGGTTTGATGTGGACGGACGTGTGAAGCTGGCCATTGGACAGGTGAAGGTCAACATCAAGGAAAGTGGCATGGGATTTGGAGTAGGACCAGGTGAATCTGATGGAACCAAAGGAGTTGAGGTTGGAGAGGAAATTCTGGAGTTCTTCTTCACTTCCAGGGCCTTGCTGCGATGGAGCACTTCATTTCACGCCGATCACCTGCCACCCTACCTAAAACCTCTTTCCTCATTACCTTAGCCAGCTTCATCCTGACCCACAACTTCTTCACTTTTGAAAACCAGACATACCAACAATTAAAGGGAACAGCCATGGGTACCAGGATGGCCCCCTCGTACGCCAACCTATTCATGGGTCGCTTAGAGGAAGCCTTCTTGGTTACCCAGGCCTGCCAACCCAAAGTTTGGTACAGATTTATTGATGACATCTTCATGATCTGGACTCACAGTGAAGAAGAACTCCAGAATTTCCTCTCCAACCTCAACTCCTTTGGTTCCATCAGATTCACCTGGTCCTACTCCAAATCCCATGCCACTTTCCTTGATGTTTACCTTCACCTGTCCAATGGCCAGCTTCACACGTCCGTCCACATCAAACCCACCAACAAGCAACAGTACCTCCATTACGACAGCTGCCACCCATTCCACATCAAACGGTCCCTTCCCTACAGCCTAGGTCTTCGTGGCAAACGAATCTGCTCCAGTCCGGAATCCCTGAAGCATTACACCAACAACCTGACAACAGCTTTCGCATCCCGCAACTACCCTCCCGACCTGGTACAGAAGCAAATAACCAGAGCCACTTCCTCATCCTCTCAAACCCAGAACCTCCCACAGAAGAACCACAAAAGTGCTCCACTTGTGACAGGATACTTTCCGGGACTGGATCAGATTCTGAATGTGGCTCTCCAGCAGGGATACGACTTCCTCAAATCCTGCCCTGACATGAGATCCATCCTTCATGAAATCCTCCCCACTCCACCAAGAGTGTCTTTCCGCCGTCCACCTAACCTACGTAACCTCTTAGTTCATCCCCATGAAATCCCCAAACCACCTTCCCTACCCTCTGGCTCCTACCCTTGTAACCGCCCCCGGTGTAAAACCTGTCCCATGCACCCTCCCACCACCACCTACTCCAGTCCTGTAACCCGGAAGGTGTACACAATCAAAGGCAGAGCCACGTGTGAAAGCACCCACGTGATCTACCAACTGACCTGCCTACACTGTGATGCATTCTATGTGGGAATGACCAGCAACAAACTGTCCATTCGCATGAATGGACACAGGCAGACAGTGTTTGTTGGTAATGAGGATCACCCTGTGGCTAAACATGCCTTGGTGCATGACCAGCACATCTTGGCGCAGTGTTACACCGTCCGGGTTATCTGGATACTTCCTACTAATACCAACCTATCCGAACTCCGGAGATGGGAACTTGCTCTTCAATATATCCTCTCTTCCCGTTATCCACCAGGCCTCAATCTCCGCTAATTTCAAGTTGCCGCCACTCATACCTCACCTGTCATTCAACAACATCTTTGCCTCTGCACTTCTGCCTCGACTGACATCTCTGCCCAAACTCTTTGTCTTTTAATATGTCTGCTTGTGTCTGTATATGTGTGGATGGATATGTGTGTGTGCGAGTGTGTACCCGTCCTTTTTTCCCCCTAAGGTAAGTCTTTCCGCTCCCGGGATTGGAATGACTCCTTACCCTCTCCCTTAAAACCCACATCCTTTCGTCTTTCCCTCTCCTTCCCTCTTTCCTGATGAGGCAACAGTTTATATATGTATATATATATATATATTTAAAAAGAAAGATGATGAGACTTACCCAACAAAAGCGCTGGCAGGTCGATAGACACACAAATAAACACAAACATACACACAAAACTCTAGCTTTCGCAACCAAAGGTTGCCTCGTCAGGAAAGAGGGAAGGAGAAGGAAAGACAAAAGGATATGGGTATATATATATATATGGGTATATATATATATGGGTATATATATATATACTAAGATGGTATCTGTTCTTTCGGACATGTCCGAAAGAACAGATACCATCGGTGACCATGCAGCCAGTGTGCCAGAGATAAATCTCTGCAGTCGCACTATCCTCTGGGTCCTCGGTGGCCCAGATGGATAGAGCGTCTGCCATGTAAGCAGGAGATCCCGGGTTCGAGTCCCAGTCGGGGCACACATTTTCATCTGTCCCCGTTGACCTATGTCAATGCCTGTAAGCAGCTAAGGGTGTTCATTTCATTGTAATTTCATTCTAATGAGCTGCATGGTCACCGATGGTATCTGTTCTTTCGGACATGTCCGAAAGAACAGATACCATCTTAGTATATATATTTATAATATGTTTGAAAAACATGACATATAGTTCTAATATATAAAAGTAATGGGCTAAGTCTCACATTTGCTGTAAACTGTCAATCTGTGTTTACAATAATCACATACAATATGTACATTTCTGGGTATATCAGGGCATTACACTTCTATGAAAAAGATATTGACATCTGCTAAACCAGTACTAGGTAAGTTTCTGTGATATACTAAATGTACTTCACACAAATGTGTACCTGAGGTCTAAAAATTTGTAATATCCCTAATTTTGTAGGCTTCTGAAGATGACAAAACTAATTTGTCAAAATTGACAAAGCATAATAAAAATATATTTGCAACTGACGACTGTATTTTAGTCTGCAAACATTTTTAGTATCACAGCCAAATTACAGACTGCAGTTTTTAATTTTTTTTTTTTTTTTTTTAATGATGATATTTGTATTTGTGGTTACAGGGTCCTCTTCTCCCAGGAGCACATTCAATTGAAAGATTTCTCATAGAAGAACACTTACATCAGATTATTGAGATGCATCATTTAGAGAGAAAAGACTGGTAAGTTGTGCTTATTTTCCAAAAAGGAAAAGAAGACTAATGATTGATCTGCTGAATTTATACCTAATGCCTCATGTTGTTTCAGATTTGAATGCCTTACACCTTGTAGCTGGATGCTGTTTATTTTAACTGTGTACAAATATTAAAAATATTTATTTATAAAAAATAACTTTTATGTTGGCTAGCTGTTTTCTCTTCTTTTGTAAATATTTGTATCGAGTACTTTGCCTTTTTAGAGTCATAATGGTGACCAATGTATCCAGATAGACCAAAAGTAGAGATTAATGGTTATTAAGGGATGCAACCTTCCATCAAATATTGTACTTCTAGCAGTTATGTGTGGCAACCGGAGGGGGGGGGGGAGGGGGTTAATATTATCATTTGGGATGTGGGAGGATGAAAGCATTGTTTTATGGCAATTTACATTTCATATGAATGGCTTTTGTAACACTTGGGAAGTATTTACCTTTTCTTCTCTCTTCAGGAAATCTGCATATAAAATATACATCCTTTCCAAATCATAATTACTGTAAGTTTGTTCATATAATGATCTGTACAAGATTTATTGAAAAATGTTTCTACTGATTCAAAAGTGTTTTCTTTTTCGGCATTAATGCTAACAATCTGGTACAGAAAGTCATTGCCATCACATTTGTAGCATCCTTAAATATCTTGATAGACTACATCTTGTGAATTTTTTGTTGTTTTGGTGGACTTTTCAGTAGGGAAATTTACAAAATATCACATTATTTGTGATGACTGCAGCATAGTAGCTCTCCCTTCCAGCACTCTACAAACATCTCCAAAATGTGTTTCTGGAGAATCGAATATTCCATCATTTTTTGGGAATGCACCCAGAATATTATTACATCTTGTACCGATATTTTGGCTGACAACCTTTCAGTTGAGTTGCTTGCAAGATTTATAAAGCACTTTACACTGTGGAGTAAATGTGCATGCATCAAAGGTAACATTGTTGGTAGATTGCATGCAGAATAATGCTTATCTACAAGCGCAGTTGGCAGGGCACATGTGGGGAGAGTGGTAGTATTAGGGGGTGCGAGCAGGCACTGTAGGGGAAATGCCGAGTGCTGGAGGGGAAGTGTCATTCTAAACTGAAGCCTATGCCCATATTAAGTGGAGCGCCTGCACGCCCACATCTGCATGGTGACCATTCAAAAAGATCTACTGTCATCACTGCTTTGGTTAGCATATAAAAGGAATTCCACTGAAGAAGCTACAAAAATAGTGATTTATTTTCACCTGGTGGATTAACCTTTTGTAACTTACAAAGAAACATCATGAATGGCGAATTTTGAGTAAAACCTACATTTATCTTGTAGCCATGTTAAAATTTGCTTCTTTTGCCAAAATACAGTGGAATTTGCACAATATATTCTCACTAACATGTTATGTAGACACAAGGAACACTGGTTCATTACTTTTATTAAGTGAGGAATAGAGGGAAAGTAAGGTATCTTATGAATAACAATATCCTTGGTGCAAAAATAAACATGTAATGTCTTCACTTATGTTATTCCAATACCTACAGAATTTCTTGTTTCACTGGCTGTTGATGGCTTTAAAAATAACATTCTTTCACCTAAGAAGACTGTAGTTAGTGGAATAACATGTTAGATAATGAAGTTTCACATAATAATGACATGGAAGAATACTCTCCTCTGTGTGTGCTATCATTTGCCAAAATCTCATTTTGATATCGCAAACCGTTTATGAAATATGAGGAGTAATGCGGATATTTCATTCTGGCTTAATTGCCGGTGGGCGTGATCGCAAATGAGTCGCTATGTCAGATAAATTTTCTTGGGGCTGGTGACAGATATAGCCTCCACCCAAATCTAAAGAAAAATTCAATATGTTAGCTAAATTTCATATGCAGCAATATATTATATTATAATAGATGCCAAATGCAAAATCATAGCGACTCCTATTTTTTATTGCAAACTTTTTCAAATTTCGCTTAGTGTCTTACTTCAGTGCAAATATCATTATAACCATTAACAAAATTAAAGACATGCCATCACAAAGCTAACATATAAAGCTAAAAGTACCTCAAAACTGAAAATTTTACCACATTTCTGTAAAATCATTTGAGAAAGATTGTAGAGTGTGCGTTTCGATTCTGTCGTCTCAGCACGTCGCCGACTGGTCGAAAGCGGTAGTTTTCCAAACAAACAAAAATGAACTTGCCCAGCGCTTTGGTCACTGCACATCGCCCACCGTATCCTGCACAGACTCTAACAGTAACATCAATCGT